>NW_020897693.1:14576514-14788885 GCF_003984885.1 Neopelma chrysocephalum
TATTGCAGTGCCCGGTCCCATTTCCCTTCCCCCCGCGGACCGCGGCATGCCGTGGCCCTTTGGAGCATCATGCTGAAAAAGACTGTGAATAGGGTAGGAGCGAGAACGCAGCCTTGTTTCACACCATTCTTTATTAGAAAGGGCTCAGAAAGTGTGTTGCCATATCTGACTTGGCCGTGCTGATCCTCGTGAAGTGAGATGATCATTTTAAGGAACTTGGGGGGACAACCTAAGCGTTCCAAAATCTGCCAAAGACCTTTTCTGCTCACAGTATCGAAAGCCTTGGTGAGGTCGACAAAGGTTACATAGAGACCTTTGTTCTGTTCCCTACACTTTTCTTGCAGTTGTCTGAGAACAAATATCATGTCTGTGGTGCTCCTGTTGGCTCTGAAGCCACACTGACTTTCAGGTAGAATTTCTTCTGCTATAGCGGGTATTAGTCTGTTAAATTCTAATTATATTCCTTACCTAAATTGGGAAACCTGTAGTATAACAATCTTTCAAGCACTTTGCTTCATGATTTAAGTTCAGTGACAGAGGTAGATTACTTATTTTTTGTTGGACACTGCATTCTTCTTCTACCTGAGCCTGTCAAAAGTAATATTAAAAAAAGAAGTGTGGTAACTAGCTGAAGTCTAAAGAACTCTCCCTTCTAAATGGGAGTATTTTACCATCTGATGAATGATTTTTTTTATATTCCGTTCATTTTTTATTATCTCTGATATCTTTTACCTGCAGTGTTTGTTGTGCTTAAGGCACTAGCAGAATGTTCATGAAAATATTCAGCTATAACTCTATTCGGTCAATAGAGGTGTTTTTCCTTCCCATTACCTACCACAGTGCTGACATTTTATTGCTTGCTGAGATAGGAGACAACAAGAGGGAAAATTGAGTCATTTAATTCCCATATCTAAAAATAAAACTCTCAAGAATGCTTTGCAAAAGAACAAGTAATTTCTGCAGAATTCACAAGCTCTATTGTTCGTTGAAGGGAAAATATTCTGGAGATGATATATTTGGAAATGAATAACTGTTTGTGATGTTACAGTCTGCTGAGATGCTCAGACTTATCTATGTCCTTTCTATCAATGGATGTTTTTACCTGATGTCAGTTAGATAGGTATATAAATATATTGTGACATTTTAAGTGTTTTTACATTGTAGTTGTAGAAAGATTCACATTCATTAACAAGTCTAGCTTTTCAGTAACCTGAAAGGTAGAGAAGTGTCTCCCATTACAAACAGGGATGAAGGAGTGGTATATTAAACAACCTGGTCAAGGTCACGCAATAAGTCTGTGGCCATACAAGATGAACTCAGATTTCTTGATCACTCGAAGAAAAAACCCAACCTCTTCTCTATATAAAAAGACAAATTACATACTTCACCAAGTCTGAAGCCATAAGTATGCAACACAAACACAGTTGTGCTCTGAAATCCGCAGAATCCTACTACACTTCTACTAAGCCTTACCATGTTTTGAAAAGAAAGCTTTAAAGGCACATGTTCTGTAGCCACCAGTTGCCATGGTGAGTAAGGAATAAAGATTGTCTTATTGCTTCTAAAAATATGTTTGCAATGGGCAGGAAGAAATCCAGAAAAATAGAAAAACAGAGACAAAATGGCTTTTAACTATTGTTGGTGTAAACCTTAGGCACTTCTATTAGAAGTTAAAAATACTAAGACCCTCTTCTATATTCAATCTTTCCTGGGAATACAGCATCCAAAAACGTGGTTGTTTTTTTAATTTTAGTCAGATTTATGCTGACTCTCTCAAAGTTAGGAATAGTTTTGGAGTGTCTCTAAAGTCTGGGAGCTGTCAGTGGCCCTATTCAAAGCCCTGTGGAAATGGGAGGTGAGTGGATAAGAGGTGGGTAAAGAGCTGCACAATGAAAACCATTTGAAGTGTATACATTTATTAACCTTACAAAACCTAGGATTTTGCTGCAACCTTGAGCACCATCTATTGGACCTCTATTTGCTGACTCATTGCTTATATGTCAACAGAGGACAGTATAAGGGCTATTCCTGTTTGAGACTGTCCTGCCATCAAAGTGTCCCTTAAATCAGGCAGGTGAACAAGTGCTGAAAGCCACTTTTGCTGCACTGGCAGGATGCAAGCAGTATCTTCTCTCTTGAGTCAGTCAGATGAAACAAAGGTAGCATGGTGAAATCCAGGATCTGTCTGGCAATGTAGTAAAGAGCTCTTTGTGAGCTGTTAATCCTGAACTTCTGTTGTCTATTCTCTTCAGCATACGTAAAATATCAGGCAGAAGAGACAGAACAAGCTGCATTCTCTGTCCTCTCGGAGTTCCTGCCAAGACAAAAAAAGTGTTGCAAGACAAAATTTTTTTGCAAGATTGCAAACTCACATGGATTGGGAATCAGGTTTTGAGTGTGATTTCATTCAAAGTTCTGCTGGGTTTCACGGTTGGGTTTTTATTTAGGTTTTGACAGGTTTTTTCCTTACTTCACAAGGGACTTTACAGACATAAAATAATCTGCTCATCTAACTGCTATTATTTCTTTAAAAATCATTGAAAATTTGAACCTTGGTTTCTAGAAAACAAAGACAAATTTTCCGTAGACACTGATAAATCCTTTGTCTGTAGTTTCCTCATGAATCCAACCATGTGCTAATATAGAAATTACTATTTTGCTTAGTATTTTTCTTATAAGCTCACTAGAATTTTCTCTATCCAAAATTGACTGCTGTTTTGGAAAAAGCAGATATCAGTACATACATTCAATCTAAGATCTAGTTTAATCTCACAAGTTATCTTATAAATAAGTGACAACAAACACTGTCCTAGGTTCTGCCTTCCAAATGGTTTGATCCTTAATCAGAATATTCAGATCTGAAGGAAGACTATTTCTTCTCCCTCCTTTTCAAGGGATAGTTCTATGAATTGAAAAGAAGTGTAGACATAATTCCAGTCAGGAAGAACTGAAAAAACTGGAGCCTTGGGCTTCTCTTTCAATATACTGGTTTCATTATTACTTCAGTCCACTGAAGTGCTCCTAAAATGTGGTTTCCTGGAGGCAATGGGAAGTGACTAGAGTAGAAGACTGGTAATAGGTCTGACCCAAATGAATACAGCTCCTTTGTCTCAGGAACAGCCATCATTGTTCATGTGCATTTTAATTGCTGGTCCTGGATCATTGTGACATTTTCTCCTGTATTTAAAACAATCATTTGCTGCTCCACCCCCATCAAACAAGAAACTCAGACCCTGAAAAAGAAACTAATAAAAACAGTCTATCTAGAGAAAGGACAACCAGAGTTGTTTCCTTATTACATTTGAATTCTCTAGTTACAGGTTGCTGCTTATGCACATGAATCACACACAGGAGCAGTAGGCCCTGACACTTCACGATCTATACAGTTCTATGCTACTGTCTCCATTTAATTCTTGCTTTAGAGCAGGGGATAAGAGGAGTTGTTATCTTGCCAAATGGGAGGTACGGGCTGCAATTTAGCAGAGATAACCAAAATTAAAACATCAAAGAGAAATAAGGAGATTTCTGTCTTTCCATTGATCCCTAATAATTTTGCAACTTATTGGTTATTTAACCAATGAATTTATGTTTCAGGTTTGAGCAGCTTCAGGGAGCAAGGGCTGGAAGGAGAGTGTTTGAAAGTGGCATCTGTCTGTTAGTGGTAATTAAGCCAAAATATGCAAAGTTTTAGAGTTCTAACTGCTCCCGTTAAGCTGTTGATGAGCAGTAAAATCTCTGATTAAATTTTAAGCAGAGGGAAATGGGCCAGCCGCCTAACATGAGGAGGCTGACGGAGATGAGCACAGGCAATTATGGGTGCTGGATGCCTGTGCTAGAGGGTAGACAATGCGTTCAGGTGCTGACTGTCCAAGCCAGCATCAGCTCACCACCACTTGTGGTATCCATTCTGTGCTGACTGCCAGCCCCCAAAATAACAGCTGTTTACAGCACAGTGAAGATGTATAGCATGGGGTTGAATGACTTTTGCACAGCCTTATTTTTCCAATATATATACATATCAGAACCAGAGAACTATTTTTTTTCCCCTGCTTACTGTCTTAAAGTATGTGGATATCACAATATACTGGTGGACATTTAGCTATCTAAATGAATGGTAATTGTGAAGGTTAACAATGTTTTTATAGCACTCTGAAAGCCCTATAACACTGCTTCAAGTCAGTTAATTGTTATCACAGTTTAAATCAGTATTAATATCATTATCTAACTTAGCCCTCCTCCTCCAGTGCTCCTGTCTGTCTGCCATCCCTTCTTTCCTAACCATTCACCTCCTGGAATGAACCAGAGGCATCATTTCCTAACATGTGACGTGTCATGAAGTTCTGTGAGTAATGAATGAGCCCATTACAACTTTACAGTAGAGGAAACAGGTTAATCCTTTGTCAAATCAGTGCACACAGTGTCCTCCTTCCTTGTTACAATTACTCAAGGGGTGATGGCAGTTTCTCATCTACAGCCTTTCAGGTAACCACTGATGCATGTTTAGGACAGAGATAGGTATGTCACTGCACACAGGCCTTCAGATCCAGTCACAAGGGAACAATGACAGAAGCTGAGAGCAGTGACTAATGCTCTGACTTTCTTTGAAACAAACCTTCAGAAAAGTACAAAGCAAAACAAACAACAATGAAAAAAACACCTATTTCCAGTTCTGAAGAATTCATTTGATTAAATATAAAAACCTCAAGCATCCAAAGAACGTTGAGACAGTGTTCTGTACTGAGATTGATATACTTTCGTACAATCTCATCCTGTGGATTCGCAGAGTTCATTAAATGATATTGCTATGAAGAGTAGCCACCACAAAGGTAAAAAATGATGGCTTTTTATGCAGCAAAGAGTACATACCCACACCATAGCGGAGAGTGAGAAAAAGAGTGTTGAACTGACCAGACATTGCAAGGGGAAGACCTTTAAAAGAGAGCATTTGTAGGGGATCTCAGAGCATTATCAGCTGCGTGTTTGTTAACAGAGGAGCCATAGTTGATGAAGACCTTGGATTCCTTCTCCCAGAAAATTTATATTATGGACTTTGAGACATGCAAATTCAGAGGAGAAAAGAAAATCCAAATTTTAATGCTGCTGCCTCAGTAATCCTCACTTCCAGTGAGGGTAGAGAAAAAACGGACAGCTGTGTTTTAAGAGGGAGACAAGAACAGGCCCATTTAGGATGTGAGTTTCCTGCAGAAATCTCAGTGAGCAGGATTGATTTGAATCATGTGCTACAGAGTTGGTGACCAGCTGGAGTAATTTCTAGATAGCCATTTTTAAGAAGATCTATAGTTCAAGCAAATGCAGGCTGTGCCAGCTTCCCCAGCCCTAGATTTATCTAGTTCCATGATGCTCAGAGTTTTCACAAAACCGGATAGACCCTCAACAGTTCATGAAATCAGTATTGTCATCCCTTCATGTACAAGAGTGCTTGAAGAAAGCTTTACAGTGCCCAGAATTTAGACAACGTTGCATTGTAAAAGTTCTTCTAAGCATAAAAATGACACTGCATAACTTATGTTACTTTAAGTGGGTGGATCAAATTGCGGGTTTTTAACTACAGGGAATTATGGGGCTATGAGCCTTATATAAGCTTTCTGGTTATATACCTGTGCAGCAGGAACAGGCACACAGGAGATAATATTCCTATATGGGTGAGTATTAGTGGGGAGAATACAAGTTCTTTGCATAAAGACTGCTGAAAAGCAGGAACCCTACTAGGAGGAAGCAGAAACAGGTCAGTGCAAAGCTCCCTCCATTGACTTAATGACTGCTAAAGGCACAGAAAGCTTCTTTAGCAGATCTATGTTATCACTATATTCATCCTTCTGGAATTGCTGTGGCTATGAAATCATACAGATTGTGTAGATAGTATTTCATGTGCTCAACACACAGTGGGAGGTTGTTATAATAAACATCAGCAGTGTTTGAGGAAGAGAAGGATCTAAATTTTGGGTTTGTTCTTAGAAAAAAAAGTTTTTATCTGGATGTCAATTAAAGATTTAATACAGCTAATTATCTTAATAAGATGAAGGTAAGTTGTCAAAAGCTTAGCAGCAGCTTAGTGTTTTGATGGTCCAGCCACATGTCTTCCAAGAGGAGTGCTTGCATGTTCTCTCTCAGTTTGTTAGGTAGTAGTTACTACACCCATGTAGTAACACTAGCCTGAAGAGCATGGAATTTCTAGATTGCTCTCAGATTCCAATCATCTAGTCCTATAAGACAAGAGTTACTACATGTTCCTGGGGGAAAAGAATGAGCAAGTCACATAACACCTCAAGAGATCGGTTGCCAAAATTAATTAAATCACTTACTAATATTTCTCTTCTGAGTTCTGTTGGATTTAGAAGATGCTTTCTGCCCTCTGGCTTGACTACATTCAGGCTCAAGAGCTCACCAGCTTTTAAAAGGGTAAACCCAAACAGTGACAAAGTGTCTTCTTGCTGCCCTCCTTTTTGTTTTTATCGCTTCTTTCTCCTTTTTGCACCGGAGCACCCTTTGAAGTGTGGTTGCATGTTAGAATCCTGGTCACCTTCCCAAGTACCATGCCAACAAACCAAAGGAACTGGCACTATTATTTGCCACGAGTTATTGCAAAGAACACACTACTCTCTGTTTGGAGCTATAACAGAATTAGAATATACACAGAGTTCTACAAAATGTAGAGTGGGACTCCTAATCAGATTCCTACCAGAATTCATTCCAAAGGATTTTACAGAAATACTTTATTTCTCTTACATAGGAAAATATATAGCTTTCAATTCAGTTGGCTCGGTCTTCAAATAGTGGTAAAAATGAATTCTTGTGATCTGGAAATGAAATGCATTATTTATGCACAGACAGGTGAATGCTCTACAGGATGATGCTGAAAAGCTTCTTTTCTAAATAAAAGAAAATGAAACAGGCTGATTTTGTATGGGACTAGTACTGCCAGGAGAATTCTGCTCTCTTGGCTCTCAAGTGCATTCAGGGACTTAAGACTGACAAAACTGGGACAGTGACTGGAAAGAATCATGTTTATTTTGGAAGTGGATCTTTTGGCTTTTTGTATTATAAAGTGTGTTTTCCTAGATATGCAGTGTGATGCTGTAAGGTAGCATGAGAAAAACATCCTGTTAGTTCTGTTAGACCAGACCTCAGATGCTTAGGAAAGAAGAAGATCAAGCAGAGGAAGAAGAGGTCTCCTCAGCTTTGGGATTTGTTCTTTGACTGTCCCAGACTAATACCTTTTATCAGACTAAATATTCTGTGCATTAAGTTACCATGACTGTCTCATCTGTTTTCTGGTCCTTGTATTGAACATGAATCTTCAGATGTATTGCTTTGGTGAATAAGGTTTGTTATTTGATCAGATACTTTGCATTTTGGCCATTCAGTTGATCTGACGGACAAGTTACCAAGATCTGAATTTCTGAGCCTTTGTTTTTGTGTGCTAAAAAGCTTTCCAAAAGATCCTAAAGCTCTTGGGTACAGGAGACTTAGGATTTTTTACATTTTTTAAAAAAGATGCATCTGAACTTTTCTCTGTATTGTTACAAATAAAAAAAAAAATAAAAGCAAAGCAGCAGCGGAAAGGATAAGATTTGTTCTTATAAAAATGATATGTTATTAAGAAAAGAACCAGCTAAACAGTGGAAAGAAAGACAAATTTTACACACCAATTCTGACACATGCATTTTGCTCCAAGATGCTATCCTGGTCTCCTCTGGGCATATTTTAACCTACTTGATGTCTGGACTGGAATGCACTTAATTTTATGGAAAATAACACTGAAGTTGAGGATGAAAAATAAAGAATTTAATTTTAAAAATGGAACAAAACAAATTCTCATCATCAGCTTCTACTGTAAATAATCAATACACAGTACAATAACATATTAAAGAGACTCTATAAATGATTTAAGCTACGTTTAATAAATGAATAAGTGGCTGCCCCAGGCACTATTATTTAAAGGTTTGATGAATCTTTGCATTGCAGCCCCACATCTGACACTTATTTGATAGATTGCCTTGGAGAAGTCATGTCCACACGTTATGTTTCATCCCCTTAATCTGTAAAATCAGTATGAAAATATTTACTCCCTAGGCTGTTGTGGAAATTAATTAACATTTCCATAGTTCTTTAAAGATGTAAAGTGCCAAGTAACATTATTATTATGTTGCCTCAGTCTATGATTTTTTCAGATGTCACAACATGGGTCAGTAGCTAGATGCAAACTTCCAGTGAAATTTAAGGGGTTTGCATGATGTAGTTCTGCAGTATTAAATAATAATAATTTTCACTCCAAGTTAATAATAAAAAGTCTGCAGTATTTGATATGAGACATTATGCTGCTAGGTATGTCATTTTTCAATTTGAAAATAAAATCAAGAAAAACCCTTAGCATTCTGTTGTTATTAAATACTAATGGAACTTTTTCCATAGATATACAGATGCTGGTAATGGTGTTTTAAATGGTGTTTATGATGGGATGCTGTATTTTAGTTTCCATTAATTTGTCCTTTTTCTAGAAGAAAACATTATACATCGGGATTGCCATTATTCTTCTGTTTGCCATTTGACAGCTTGAGGGTTTTTCCTCAGAAGTGGCTGCATTTTGGTGAAAGGGGATGTAATTTTCTCTCCCAGCTTTCTTAAATGGCTTTGACGTCCCTCATGATGAAAGACTGTTGCAGTGTAAGCCACTACTAGAAATTACTCAAAGCTTTGCTGAGGTGAGGATTGAAGCTGCTTGTTCTGTTTCTTCTCACACATTACATAACATACGCACTAAGGAGTATTAATGATACTTGCAAAATGGAATGGACTTGTTGAAAAAGGGATTAATTGAAAGTGATCCAGTAAAAACATAATTTAGTGAGATAATGGCAGTGCTTCTTATTCTTGCAAATAGAGAAGGTTTTAAATTATTATCTGCTGAGTAAGTTGAAACTGATGAACTATACACAGACATACTTTATTGACACAGTTGCAGCTTACAAGTGTCTATCAGTCCTTACCCTTGAGGATAGTTTGCAGGTAACAGCTTTTCAGCCTCTTCCTCTCATCCAGAAGTCATGTGTAGTTCTACTTTTTATGTCTGACTCATTGCGGCTTCAGTGCTCTGCGCCAGGTGACTCAACTTGCTTGCATGGGTTGGAGTTCAAGCCTCCAGGTTAGAGTTCAAGCTTTGCCTCATCTCCAGCCTGCCGGCCATCTGACCTCCTCCAGCCATGAGCTGGCATGGAAGCCCTAAGCAGTCTGGGCTTGAGACACAGCTCACATTACTAAAATCATGCAGCTCTGCTATGAGAAGCTTACACACCTTTCCAGCTGCAGAGCTGATTTACTCTTGAGAACTGGTTACCAAGGAACACTCTCTTGGCCAACCCAGATCTGTAGTTTGCTTTGATTTATTAATTAGCTAGATTTGCATGCTATCATTCCCTCTAGATAAGATAAAGGCTTGCTAAAAGTTCATTATTTCCCATCAATGTGCCTGCTGCTTTTGATACAGTAGTAAACAGTGAAATTAAGAATAAATTGAGGAAAATCAAGAATCATTCAAAGGATAGCCATCAGCAGTAGTTTGGAGCTGTGAAATACTTTTCTTACAAAAACCAGACACCCAAAGAGATAGATTATTTAAAATTCACAATAGAAAACAATACTATTGAGCATGCAATGGAAAATTATCCTACAGTACCAAGGGAATTAATTAGACACAGCTCCCATCCCAATGTGACAATGTTTTGAACTCATTCTGCTCTTGCTTTGCACAGAAGTAGCTGGGTATGGAATAAAGTCTGTCTTTGCCTGTAAACACATAAAGAGACCTCAGCCAAGCCCCAAAACAGGCCTGAAATTCTGTACAGATCTACAGCTCCTGAATTTCTGCCTTTTTTTTTTTTCAATTCCAGTGTATAATCTCTGTTTTCTAGCTAAATCCAGATGTTTCTAACAGGACACAGATCTAAGTTAACGTTGCCATGATCTTGTCCTTATTCCCAACTCTGTCTTCCTGTCACCAGACAAGCACTCTTGCTCCATCTCTTGGGCCAGCCTAAGTGTTCAGTTCCCATCACAAAATGAGCCAATACAGGGCTCATTAAACTTATGGAAAGCTACTTTTGGGTTGCTATTTTTCTTTTTCTTTATTTCTTCCTGTAAGGATAGTTGTCTGTCAGTTTCACTGATTGAACAGGTTCACCGTAGGCTCAGATGAGCATCATAGCTGGAATAGAGGAGGAGGAGGAAATTATTAACCTGGGTTTTCAGTTTATCTCAATTTAAATCATCATGGAATTAAAACCTGGTAAAAACCTTGGTAGCCAGAGATTTCCTCTGCAGTAAGTGAAAGGTAAAAGTAGCCTAAACCATTTTATCTATCACCCTATGTAGGACTCGGTTTTTCTTTAGTATTTATAGAGAGATCTTAGAGATAAAACCCTCTTAACCTAGCCAGCACAGTTTTATTATGGCCTAAGTTAAAGAAGTAAATGCTGGAATAAATCAGAGCTTTCAGTCCAGCTTTTATAAGTGCTGATGTTACGGCAATGCTTCTTCCCAGACCCAATATTCCTGTAACAGAAACATAATTGTGCTCAGGGATGCATGTGGCAATGTCTGTGTTTCTCATAAACAGAGGTGCCCCATATTTCAACTTGCATTCTATTCCAACTATGGTGATTAAATACATATCATGCTCTTCTAGGTATAACCAAACGTTTATATAAACTCACCTGTGATTCATTCATTGTACTGAGAAAAGCCCAACAATCTTATTAATCCCAGGTTATCTTGGACATGAGTCTGACATTATGTGGGGGAAATGACAGTTATGTAGTCCTTTTTATTTAAAGACTCATAGTGCTTTACAAAGGAAAATATAGCGCACTCACATGAGGGAAAGCTGAGATTTATGAAATTAAATGACTATTCCATTTGCCGCTCCACAATGCAGCATCAGAGAAAAACCTATTTCAGGTACCGTTATTCCACTCACTCTGATTGCTGTCTTGCATGGGATTGAGTGACTTACCATAGCACAGTCTCTATCCAGGATAGTGTTGTGGATACTATAATAGTATTAAAAAAGTCTGTCCTGTCTGTCATCTGCAGTCATCTGGCCAGACTGTGCCAGTTTAAATCCTACAGCAGGTAGGGTTCAAAACCAGCCTTTTTTCAGAAGTGCCAATGAGCTCTCCACCCGCTGGGTTTCTTTCTCACCATTCTGTAGACAGCATAGGATTCACTGGCACTGGCAAACTGATGTTGCCTAAATGCACACAGCATTTAAAGGCATAGATTTCAAACAACCATGAAGGCTTGAAGGCGTGCTGCCTTACCATATCCAGGGAGGAAAAACCTGATACTTAAGCTGTGGCATGCCCATACTTGCCTGACCAGTTTTCTTCTGCCTTTTCTGCTCTGTCAATCTGATTTGTCAGGAAACCAAGACACAAATTTCTCTAGCACTCTATAACACAGGCACGGTACAATATCAGATCTCAGATTTTCAGTGCTATGAAAACAGTAAAAAGAGTCTAAAAAGCCCATTTGTTGAGGCTAGACTTCACCTAACCAGGTGATGTTCGAGGGATTTCCTTACCCAGGATATTGCTTTACTTTCTTGAAAGCATCTTTTCAACAATAAGTTTTGCTTTAGCCTCACAAGAAAGAAAGAATGAACAGAGACCTATGCATAATCTTCACATAAATTAGTACTGCATAATCTTCATACAAATTAGTACTTCCAACACTCCATCAGAAAAATACTTAACACATTTCCCTGTATGCTTAATACCAGTTGCTGTTGTATTCAGAAACCTAAATTTATCCTGGTTTCTTACATGGCATTACAATAGCTTTTGCACCAGAGATAGTACTAGCTTTTGACATTTTATAGGAGAACCATGGTGGTTTGTGCACAACTAGCTCAAAGTGATAAAACCTCCATATAAATCAATGTCTTATCATTTTACTGTTATATCAAAATGGTGGTCTTGCATATCACTTAGGGAAAAGCATTCCAGTTGCAATATTTTATCAATTTTTTTTCTCTTGGGAATTAGTAGAATTAGTAGATTCTAATGCTTAAGTCTATGACATCAGTGCTTTCTAGTCCCCTGAAAATACATCATAGACTCAGCCCAGCTCCATGCACATCTTTCCCAGTGGTTATTGTCTAGTGACCTCATATTACCAAGTCTTAATCATACTTGTAAAACATTCTTCTATAGTTCGTTGACGTACACTACAGGTGTCATCATAAGTAACTGCAATTCTGAAATGAAATTGAGACATTATATTCCATTCACTTCCTCTACTTGCTTAGTAGTGTATTTCATTTCCAGATTCATATCTCAGAGTTTCTACTGTAACAGGGGAGGGGATGAAGTTATGGTATGACCAAAGTGGTGCCTCACCACTATCAAGAAGATGATTCTTGATCACAGTCTGATAAAGCTAAAGTGATGGGGAATTGGGGTCTTTGTGCTGCAGCATTGATGAGAATTAGGCCCAAACAACACGCGACCTTTTTTGGGAGTGAATTTTGGAGTAGCCCTCAGGATCTTCTAAAAAGGCACAGTAAGGCTGGCTACCTGCAGACCAAATCTCACCCCTGGCATACTCTAGCCAGCCTCCCATCTTTTCCTCAGAGGAAGAAGAGAAAAGCTCTGTGTCTAACATTAACATTTCCTCCTGTGGTAACCACCATTTTGGTATAACTCTGAATTGAGACAGAGCTTCCAATATCAAGCACCAGCCCCTGTAGCTTTCAGACATGGCCCACCTTTTCAATAGGTGATAATTTAGAGCTCAGCAATAGTCCAGTATGGGGAGAACATAAGACAAATTTCCCTCCTTTCCCTGCCTGGTAATAGCTGGGGAGGTGGGCACAGCCTTTAGCACTGGCACACAATTTTGCAGCCCAATTACATGGTGGCTCAAGGGAATATGACTAGTGAGTGTGATGTTTGCTATTTGGCATATCTGTCAAAGTCCTATAGATATTTTTTGGCATTTGTCCAGTTGCCTCCTTAATGTCTTATGACATGTGTTCCTGAAGAGCCTGGATTTTATGTTTATATCTCTCTGGCCAGAAAATGAGCACCAAAGCAGATATTCCAAAACTGAGTTTATTAAATAGTGCAAGCCAAATAGTTTGGAAATAATTTCATTTCCCTGCCTTATTTTCTTTACAGTTTCTCTTTTATGGCACACAGTGCTTGTTTTAAACAGGTGCAGAAGTGCCAAGGGACCAAGAGGACTTCAGTCCCTCATGCATCAGGCATTCTAGCTACATCTCATGGTAGTAAATATAATGTGTGCAGGAACGTTCCCAGATACTGATGCCAACTGGCAAAGGATTTCCCATGCCTATGCTGGTTTATTCTGTTAGCTTCTGAAAGAGGGTGTTGCATGCAAACTGCTTATTGAGAATAAGCAATGCCCAGGAATAATTTGGGAAACTGCTATTTGGCATGGGCCAAATGCCAGGTGCCACTCTAGCAATCAAGTTTCAATGTCCTTGGAACTTACCAAGTATATTAGGATTTATTAGTAGAGACAGTTTTCAAAGAAGAGCTTGTGACATTTCACGACTTGTCCTCACCATCCCAATAGCTTTGCCTCCAGCTCTACCATTAAAAGCTGATCTCAGTTAAAGGCCAGTGATGCAGCCATGTAAATCCATAGACCTGTACAGCACTGTGCATTTCTGTATTATCTCTCTGCTTCAGTATCTTCAAACAATATCAGTGCAGAAACAGGAAGTCCCTGTTTGTGGTTTGTCCTACATTGAGTGTTGGATAGGTGTTCCTAGTGCATGTGAGACAGCATTATCAGCACTGAGTTTGTGTTTGCCATAACATACTCACAGTCACAGCCCTTTTCCATGAGAAAAAATTATATTAAGCAAATATAGCTTGGTCATGAGAGTAAGTCTGGTTTGTGTACTTTGACCATGCGAGTATGTAAAGAGCATGTGTTGCAAATATGAAAAGCAGTTGCTTAGGTGCAAAAAAATAAATTCAATTCCCTTGAAGGGGAAAGTCTGCATTTTAAGTGAGCTTGGTGTGTAAGAAGCCCATTTGAATGAATAGCTAGAGTCAGAAAATCAAAATGAGGTATGATGGCCTCATTAATAGGATGTTTTTGATCGCCTGCGCTGAGGGTCTTTTCAGGTGAGTTCTAGGGCCATGTATTAAGCATACCTACCTGCTTTCTGTTTTGATTCTGACAGCATAGGTATGGCTTAAGAGGTCATTGTATAAACCAAAAGAAATAAAGGGGTTGTGGGACATATTAACCTAGAAATCATTTTATTATTCCTTCAATTACAGGAAGTGAGCACTTGAGTTAGTGCTGCCTGATTTATCTCTTTCATGTTTCTGCCAAACTGCATTGAAACTCTTCTATGACTTCTGCGCCCCAGATCCTGACAGGTCTAAGACCTGCAAGTCTGAGGTCTTATTCCTGATATAGCCTCTTGAGTCAGATTCATTTTAGCATTAAAGCATTCTTCAGGAGTTTTAAGTGACTAAAGCAATGTACTGCCTATGAAGCCAATTAGTTGCTTTTCCTGACCACTGCTAATTCTCTGAGTTGATCTATCATATGGGGACTGATGAGCCCAAGGCCTTAGACAAAAGAAAAGTAGGCTGTGGGTGAGGACAGCAGAACATTGAGAGCAGCAAATAGTCACATTCCAGCCATTTACTTTGCAATGCCTTTTGCCAGCCTCAGAATTGGTTCCTGATGCCAGAAGTAGGATCAGATGATGTTCAGAGGTAGTGATGTTGTATGGAGTATTTCTTCCCAGCAGCACCAGTAATTTCTGTACTCTCTCTCTGGAACCTGTCACTCCAGCAGCTCTAAGAGCAACTCATTCAGTACAGCTCTCAGCCCTAACTTGCACAGCTCACTATCTGTTCTTCCCCTGCCTGCAGCAACCCGACTGCTCACTGTTGAAGCAGCAAATATAAATAGTGGCATTTTGAAGTAATGACAATGGATGTAATGGCAGGACTAAGAAACTCTTCCTCCCTGCCAGCAGGTAGCAATATATGTAATGGAGAAGCAACCGCATGGTGGTTGCTTTCATATCCATTTTGCTGTTTCAAACTGCTTTGAATTTGGATGTTTGCAAGACATATTCTTCATAAAATACTCAAGAAGCACAAGCATTGTGCCTTTTGCGCATTATATATCATGAGTACTAAGGCCAGTTTTCCTATCTGCACAAGGCAAACCAAATGACTGTGCTGATCTCCCCTGCTGCATGGAAGGTGACTAATTGGAGCTATTGTCTCATTCTCAGCAACTCTGTCTATTCCTCTCTTCTTGCATACTTTGTCCTGTGATTGCCAGTGTATTGCCCACCTAATATGAAGAGAATAAAAGAAAAGTTAACAGTAATGCTTTTCCAGAATGCTTAATTAATAACTATGTTTGTATAAAAGAAAGTAATGTGATAAAAAATAATACAGAGACACTGTAGCTTTTTTTAATCCTATCACTTTGGGGGCAATTTTGGCTTAGTTTCAGATCTGTCCTCTGAGCACTGAAGTGGTTAAGTGACTATAAAGATACGAATAGGTTTCAGGCACTTTAAACTGAATTCGGTCTGCAGTGATTATTAAGTATGTTTGCCAAAAACCTTGCTTTGCCCTCCAAACTCATGCATCCTATTATACCTGCAGTCTGTAACTACTCTTTCTAAAGCTGTGAATGCAGAAATTGCCCTTGACAAATGGTGACAGATCGTCCCCATGAGGTGATCAAGAACTCCCACTGGTATCAGTCTTTCACAGCCCTGTCATTGAGAGACAAAAATTGTTCACAGCTCCCAAGTTTTGTCTCAACTCTCCTGGTCAAAAGGAACTGCAGGATGAAGTATGTTTTTTTGCATTTATGTATTGTTTCAATTTACAAGAAATGCCCCTTTTCTCTGCTCTGACTATTTTCACAGTAACTGAAAACGACATTGTATCAAGATAGATCTGTCAAGCAGAACGAATGCAGCATAATAATAGACTGCAGGTACTACATTTAATTACACAGTCACATCATAATCTGAAGCAGAAATCAAAGGTACCCAGTGAAGAAGTCTAACTGCTTTGCTTATTAAAGATCGAATACTGTTCATAAGATGTTAAAGAGCATACTGATGGATTTTCTGAAATAGACAACTGTCCATAGAGATCAGAATTATAACTACCAGGTTCATTGTACATCAAAATTTAGTGACAATTTGGCAGTAGTGGCTGCGATCTGTGGTGATGATAACTCAGGGTTTTGAGTCCTGTCTGCTATTGGATTGGGGCATAAACAATCACGTTTTCTTTTGGTTAACAGGAAAAATCTTTCCAGTCAGTAAGTAGATGGGGTTTTTGGAGCATGGATGATAAAACACTTACAGAGTAGAAAGCTTTCAAGAAAATGGGAAGTTACCATCCAAGGAATAGGTAGAAAATGAGAAGAAACTATTTTTAATACATACGAAATGAAGAGGCTTTTATATGCCTGAGTTATTATTGAAATCTGGCAGGATGTGATTACAGGGAGCTGTTGTTTCATGAACGATTTTTAATCCTGTTGGCAGAGTCAGACAGGGTGTAAATTTGCAAGTTGATTTGTATGCAGATCACCCTGCTGCCTTGGTATTGATTTGAAAGATGTAGGACGAATGTTCCCTGCTTTATAAGGAAAAAAAAGATAATCTGAGTCCCAAGAGCTTTTGTTAAAAACTGTTAAAATTGCTAGAGGAGACACTAGATGTCATTTCAGGAACTGGAAGAAACCGTGTCCAGAATGCTTCACCTTAAATGTAGAGGTGCTGATGTCTGGTATGATGGTTAAGGATGTACAGACAAGGGGCACTAGACTAATCCATTTGGTTTTCACTTTTGAGGGCATTGGCTTGACCCACAGTGCCTGTCACAGTGTAATGACCCAAATGAATCCTCTTTCTGAGATCCCTTTTAGCCCCTTCATCTAGCACCTCCTTGTTTAAAACCTCAGCATAGTATCACAAATGTAGCCTCTCAGTGTCTCAGAGGGAAATGACGGAGGCTGAGTTCTCTGGCAAAAATGAAACGGACTGGCTGATCTCATGGATCCAACAATAAAGGAGGAGTAGAACTGCTACTTGTCCTAGTCCAGAGCAGGAGTACAGTTTGTCAAAGTATCAGGGAGACAGTGACTTTCCTGAAGCTTTCCCTAAACCAGATTGTAACAACCCACAACACAGTGCAATTGTAACTTTTTCATTCTCCACCTCCAGGACTGCATAGTATGCATGGCAGTGGAACCTTGGAGCACTTGAAGACCTCAGGTATCCTCAGTGCTACCCCTCAAAGGTAAATGGAGTTTTATAGGTGCAAACATTATCTGAAAAAAAAAAGCCAGTATCTGAACTAAGTGTCTGAATAACCAATATCACCGAATTCAGAATATCTTGATCCCTAGTCCAAACCTAGACAGGTTAATCACATCTGCAACTTTAATAAAATGATTAAAAATATACACTAGGTATTTTTCCATCTGTGTAAACAGACCAAAGACACAGTGAACACTAAAATAACACAAAGGACAAAATAAAATAATAGAAACTGGAAGTATATATTTCATGCAAAGTGCACATTTCACGCATAAGATGCCAAACAAAACTGTAGTGGTGAGGCAAAGATTAAGAAAAAATTCTGATGCAATGAGCTGTGCGAAGGAGGCAATTCCAGTGCTCCTAGTTATTTTTTGTCACAGTTCTGTAAAAAAAAAGAAAATAGAGTGACTGAGTAAAAATTCAGAAAACAATTTTAAAAGAAGTGAGAAGAAATTTGTTTTTAACCCAGAACACAAAGGGGAGTTAAAGACACTGAATATTCATCCAATTGTGTAGTATTCAAAAAGCATCAGGTATTTAGGCAAATAACAAAGTTACCTCTTAAATTGGATTAGAGATGATATGTGAGGAATACTAAAGCTTTCACTACTGATTACTGCAGACCCAGTGAATTTAAGCTGCTGAGCTCAGCACAAGGTAGTCTATACAATCTCTGTCCTTTTGGAGCAGAATAGGTCATAGTAGAGGCTGCAAGACAGCTGCCAGTAAACTACTTGACTAGTTAAAAGAAAATTAAGATAATGTGTGAGCATATTTTTTAACACCTTTATCACCAAATGATTTTATAACTTGAGTTAATCTTTCATGCCAAAATAAACTCTGATGAAGCTCAAAAGTCTAACACTGGGTCCTATCAAATATTTGTTTATGTTGAATGGACTTGCTAAAGTCAAAGAGAATTCCTTCTTCCAATTCACATTTGTGATTTGAAAGTGAGTGCACAATTATCTGTGCTGTTGATGGACAAGATGACCACTTTTTCTCCTGATGCAGCTTGAACACATCTTTTAGCATACTGCAGCCCAGTCCGGCTTACCTGCTGAACTCTCACAAAACACTGGGTTCTCAGGTTATCCATGCACAATGTCAATGCAAGACTGGAAGTATTAATGAACTGTTCTACTTCTACCCTGTCGGCAGATATGGTCCTCAAACAGGTGGATAATGGGTCTTTCTGAATATGGCAGTAACACAAAAACTAGGCTGTTCTCAGAGGGCAGGAAGGAGGAGTTCTGGTTAGACCTTTATCACAATAGACAGGACAGCTATTAGATCCTTAACAATCCATCAGATGCATGTCATAGTGGCAAGAATAATTTGCTACTCTTTTCTGCATACTCAATTTTGGGTGTTGTTTTTTTTTTTTAAGTTCATTGTTCAACTGAGATAAGATCATTAGATGTATCTAATGATCTATCTATCCTCAGAAAATTGTCTGTTTAAAGGAGCGTGTTGACTCCACAATAACGTCTGGGAGGGCAAGAACTCATGCTCTATATATAATTTTCAGAATATTCAATAGCCAGAAATTCTTTGCAAGAAGCTGTGCCTGGCTGTAGAGACTTGTGTCAGTCATTGAAGCTGTAGCTGATCTGTCTTATCATTGATCTTCCACCTTTTATGCAATGTAAAATGAAGCAATAATGTAATTTTAACAGTTTTTAAACCATTAAAAATTTGTGGTAGAGGTGTCTCCACTCTGTCTCCTTTAATAATTTACATAAATTTTCTGTTGTTTCAGGGTCCCTGAATGTTTTGGCTTCAAATTGTTCCTTCTCAACTGCATATCTGCTTGGAATATTGAACAAAGACTGAAGTAGGAACTTCAGGGATATTGGTGGCACCTCTAGAAATTGTCCTTGACTTTCCACATCCTCCCTCAGAGACACATTGTTTGACATGGACACAGGCTGCCATAATTCAATATGACACACCAAATCATCCTATGGAGCTTTCATGACCACATTAACTCTCTAATTCTCAATAGTGCTAGCAACTCACCTTTAGGGATGCAAATCAATTAAACTCTTTTAAACTTTCCCCCTCATTATTTCCATGGGTGAAGTTCACAGAGCTCCTTCAATATATGGTATCCTTCAGATGGTGTCACCCAATTCATGGGTGACAGTCAGTCTCATTCTCTGCGCAAACTGCGTTGAGGGTAACACAAAACCTCAGTTTTGATTCAGAGACTAGGAGAAAAGGGTTAGGATTATAACAGCAATGAAAGCAGGAAGATAAAAACAGTAAAGAGGAAGCAAAATTCCTCTAAGACAGACCTTGTTTGTTTTCAAACAATAAATAAACATAATTAAAGAGGGTGTAGAAAATGTAGAATCTAGATTGATAGAATCATACTCTATGACCATATGCTGTATATGGTTAAGGGTCAAATTACCCATTGTAAATAACGTGTCCCTCACATGTGCCTTGGAAATCATGGTAACTAAGGGTAACTGTTCCAGGCCCTTAATTGTGTCTGTGTGCTGTGAGTGTGATAGAGGGAAAGAGTTTACAGTCTTATTTTTCAATGCTATCTTTCCCAGGTGGACCAGGTGATCTTTCAAGGTCCATTTTGTCCTGAGCTGTTCTATGATTCCATGGTTCTATGACTCTGTTCCTTCTTCTTGCATTCTGTTTTGCAGAAGTAGTTCTTGTGCATGTGTATGAATCCATCATGTTTCCAGTTTGTTTGAATGCACTAGTTATATTGCCATGAGTCTTCTGGAAAAGGGAAAGATGCAGTCAGTTTCTTATATACTGGGAGGATGAGAAAGCTCCATGTCTGTCTCTCTCCCTAAGCCTCACATCTCAGGAGTGAGAAATGTTCTTTAAACGCTAATGTTTTTGTTTCCAGCATAGTTCTTGTGTCATGATGTAACCAGCGGTAGGTAAATGTATATTTAAATAAGTGCTTTTATATTTAAATAACTGCATCCATGCAAGACCACTAGGAAGGAATCTAAATCTTTCAAGCATTGTAAATTCACATACATGCCAATATTTGTAATGAAGAAAATGGGAAGAATCTGGTATATACTGGAACTACAGACTCACTCTGTTCTCACAAATCAGCCCTGGTGTGAATCTGGAATTATTCTGTGCATGCTTAGGCAGCTATGCCAGCTACCCTGGCAAGGTAGGTTACATGAAAATCATTAAGCTACTAGTAGAGATGTAAGTCAAAGCCTTGCCTTCATTCCTATTAGGTGAAGAAAAGGATCATGTATTTTTGGAAGGATCAAATGAGCATGGGTCATGAGCAAATACAGACTTTATCTTTCACAAGTGTTAAATTTTACTAGGGTTCATAGCTCTTAGTTTAGACATCACCCTCTTCTAGATAACTGTGGGTTGTCTCATGGGATTTTCATAGGTGTCAGCTCAATATACCCAGAACTTAAACCTGTCTGCTTGTTCACAGTCAATTATTTCTTTATATGCAACTTTGTCATAGCTCCTTCACTCACCTGCTATGAATTTTGAAGTCCTTAACTCATGTACTGAGTCTGCAAACAATCCAGATGCAGAGTGGTTGGTAATATTGATGTCCACTGGGGCCAGTTCATCAGAATGATAATGTAGCCAGCACAGGTCACCAAGCCACAGAAATCTGTGCAGTTTCACCAAAGATCTTCTGTTAGTAAAGGGTAGGTCTTTGTGCCTCTCTTTGCACTTTAAATTTTCCTCTATGTAGAATAAGGAGGATTTTCATGGTATTTTATCGCTATATCTCTTTCCCTTTCACCTTTACTAGTTCATATTTCAAACCTCAGAAAAATAAGAATTAAATAAGGTCATAGAGGAAAACATCCTCAGGAACCACTTCAAAGAAACATTTGGTGAAAGCCAGGAAGAAAGGGAGTCAGGTGAGTGTGTGAAAATAAAGCACATCCTGATCTAATGGAAATCTTTGCGCAGTTCCATTTTTCTGGATTCCTTGTTCTCCGTGCAACTATATGTGTGAGTTTTATATGTAGTCCACCATTCACCTCAGTAATTTTGTTCTGCTATTCATCTTTTCCTCCTTTTCACTCATCAGCACTCATCTTCTTTCCAAACACAGGCAAATGATATATTGAGACCTAGCAACAAATTGAACTTAATCATTTTGGTTGCATCCTGTAAACTGTGATCCAGCAAAATTAAGTCAGTCATTTTCAGGTAGAAAATTACACTTCTGTGGAGTGATGCATCAGCAAAATCTCGGTCACTCAGCCTTGAAAACAGTTACCAAAGCAAAAACTATTTCAGTTGCAAAACGATGAAGCAATTATTAATTTTATCTGTCCCTAATTTGTTTTAATGACTGCATCAGAGCAACATTAAAAGCTCAGACTTCAGACTATCATAACCAGCCATTGCAGATAGAAGTTCGTGATAAATGTCATATGGGTAATTAAGTTTATGCATGAATAATTTTTTATGTCATCTGGGGGGAATGTGGCATTTTTTGGATGACATGTAAAATTAAATCCTGGACATCTCACACTTTATTCACAAATAACTAGCTGTGATCTTTAGGCAAGCTTCTGACAGTTCCTTCCCTCATGGTATCCTAAGCCTTTGTAGCAATTTCAGTTGTGTGCAGAATTGTTCTGCATATTACAGCCATCAGCTTTCATTACTGTGTGGTGCTAAAAACAGAGCAGAAGGTCCTTTTGCAGACAAATGTATAATTTTTTTCAGGCTTTTTTGTGCATATTTTATGTAAGCTAAAGCAGCACAGAGAAGAGCAAGGATGCCTGGAGTTGTTTTTGATCTCACAAGTTCAGTTTTAACTCTTCCGGCTAGAGAAGAATATCCTCTCAAACCCATTTTCCCAAGTCAGATCAGACACTAAATTTGTAAAGAGTTTTATCTTTGTAAATGAAATGTAAATATAAATTATGTGTTTGAGGTTGAATGGTCCTCAGACTAGTTTTGGCTTAATGAGTGGTGATATTCTTTGTTTTACCTAATGAGCTGTACTGGTGAGGTTCTTTCAGTATGACTAAAGGTATCTGAGTCATGTCCTCACTGTGCATGTTGAGCAAACAGAGAGATAGATAGATATACACTAGCTATTTGCGATTCCATGGTTGGTGTCATTGTGTTAAAATTCCTATTTAACTGAGAGAAAATGGATATCGACCTGTATTAGCCTGATTGCATGTCAGGTTCTGCACTCAGTTTGAATTATTAGGAAATAGCCAAGGAAAATTGATTGTATTTTAAAGGTCCTGTGAAAAGTTTTAGAGCTGCACATTAGGAAGTGGTGTTAATCAAATGAGAACTAATAATTTTCAGTAGCATTAGTAATCATTCATTCCACCTTACCTCTTCAAAGAACCCTAATTTTCTTTGAATAGGCACAATAAACAAAAGTTTCAAAGTGCTGTTAGCTGCTGTGTAGGATTTACAGCAAGACACTATATAGTTTTTCCAGCAGTCAAGAGATTCATCTTGCTATGCTGCAGATCTCAAGACCAAAGATATTGGAAGTCATGTACAGCAAAACTGGTCCTGAGCTAGACATGAACACACCCACCAAAACTGGTTTCTAATACTGGAAAAACTGCAGTGGAAAATCAATGTGGTGGTCTCTGGCTGTGAACTACAAAAGAGCAACACCCCTCTGCCATCCTCCAGCACTGAGCCCTAGATGTCCTGGCAGAGCCAGGCAAATGACAAGTCTTGCCACAGTTTGTGGATGCTGGAGGACCTGAGGGCTGCAATGCACAATCATAGTGCCAGGAGCACATTTTCCAGGATGGTACCAGTGTATTGGGCTAGAACGAGCATTCCATCACTGAAGGAAAAAAACCCACCAGGCAGAGTACCATAGCAGCACCAAGAATGGGAATTTTTAATTTACCTGAACCTGAAATGGGTTCCTGTCTACATTTGCCACCAGGTCAAGGGATCTGATTCTGCCCCTCTACTCCACTCTCATGAGACCCCATACGGAATGTTGCATCCAAGTCTTGGGTCCCCAGCACAGGAAGGACATTGACCTGTTTGAGCAAGTCCAGAGGAGAGCCACCAAGATTTTAGAGGGATGAAGCACCTCTCCTAAGACGAAAGGTTGAGAGAATTGTGTTGCTTTAGCCTGGAAAAGAGACGGCTTAGGGGTGACCTAATTGTGGCCTTCCAGTACCTGAAGAGGGCCTACAAGAAAGATGGAGAAGGACTTTTTACAAGAGCATGTAGTCATAGGACAAGGGGGAATTGCTTCAAACCGAGAGGATGTTTAGATTGGATATTAGGAAAAAATCCTTTACTGTGAGGGTGGTGAGGCACTAGAACAAATTCCCCAGAGAAGCTGTGGATGCCCCATCTCTGGAAATGTTTAAGGCCAGGCTGGATGGATTTCTGTACAACCTGATCTAGTGTTCATGGCATGGGGGTTGGAACTAGAGCATCTTTAAGGCCCCTTCCAACCTAAACCATTCTATGATTCTATAATTTTCCAGAGGAAACTAATTCCATCAACTCTGTCCAGTTGTAGTGACCAGCTTCTGACATGGCAGGTATATAGAATTTGGCCTTCGATTAGGAAAATGCCTGCCTTGGATTTCACTGCCAACATCAATGAAATAGCATTAACAGCCATGTTCATATAAAGACTTGGCATAATTCCTAATAATATGTCCCAGACAAAAAAAAAATCTCAAAACACTATTACCAGAATAACCAAGTGGTATTTTTGTGTTATGGAAGTTCAGTTCCAGAACTGCCACTTTTTGGAGGGGACATGAGCTTGTTAAATATGCAGCTCTGCACTGAAAGGGGTATGAAGAAACGTAATCTGTGTGAGTTGTCGACAACCTGCCAGTGTGAGGCTGAAACACTTTTTGGAAATGCTCCATGCATGGAAGAGATTTTGTGCTTTGCAGTGCCTCTGTGAGAATACCACCCATGAGCACATAGTGGAATTGAAGATTACATTCATTTTAGTAGGACAGTTAGAATTAGACTGCAGAGCTTTGACATTTCTGAGATGTCAAGGCAAGGGCAAGGAGAGCTACAGAACAGCTATCAAAAATAGGCATGTTTCTCCAGCCTTGTCATGGTTAATCTTTTTCTTTATTAATGTATTTTCATTTTGCCTTTACACAAGGTTGGAATTACTTTCTCATCCTGCACAGGATTCTGTACTGAGACCTGTGCTGCTGAAATTATTCCTAAATGACCTATTAAAGAAGGTAAATAGTGAGGAGACAAAGTCTGCAAACAATACAAGACCCCTCAAGAGATTGCCAGACAATGAAGTTTTGTAGAAGGGTCTTGTGGTACTAACAACTGGGTTATAAAACAACAAATTAAATTGAATGTATAAAAGAAAACAAAGTAGTGTTTAAGAAGAAACCAATGCACAATGACCATCTCTAAATTATATTATTTTTCTTAACACATGAGAAAGAGACACTGGAATTATTATAGTTAGACATCTGAAAATATCAGCTTCACGTCCAATAACAGTTTAAAATAAACTATGAAATAGAATTTAATATTAAAAAGATATTATGACTTATGTATTGAGAAAGAATAGAGAGAAAAAAATTAATATTGTAACACGTGCGTAAGTCCTTTTCCACACATACCTTGAGTGCAGTTTTGATTACCATATCTTGAAAAGGTTGTAACACTGCTAAAGCAGCACAGAGAAGAGCAAGAATGCCCGGAGTTATTGAAAGGATTGCATGTATTTAACAAAAGAACTCTTGAGCATGGAGAATGGATGACACAAAAATGGTAAGATATAAAAGGGGACATACTGTTTTGTAATGGCTCTACCCTTATATTCATTCTTCACCTCAACTTCCCCCATCAGTCATTGTCAGGGGTAGTATAATGAGCTTAGTGAGCTTCGGAGACTTTTTATCTGTACTGCTATAAAGTTTTTATGGTCTTTTATTTCTTTTTTTTTTCCTGTCTCAAGACTAATGAAAATTGTCTCTAACAACTTAAAGATTCTGACAAACTGAGGAAGATTCTTGAGTATTCAGAGGCATCCAAATTCTAGATATTTCTGAAAATGCCATCATGTTCTCCTCTGCCATGTGTAACAAAAAAAAAAAAAAAGGTAACTCCTTCTTGTTTTTCGTTCTGATGTCTGCATTGCTATTCATGCCAGGGGACAAAAGCATGTCTGGTCAGCAAAACTGTCCCTCAAACTACAGCCATATGTCATTAAAGAAAAGCTTGAGGAATATCTTATGTTCATTCAAAGGTATGTATCTGAGGAGTGCAAATTTCTTATCACTGTTTCCTAGCATTTGCCAAGAGGCAGAATGTCAAATAAATAATTTAGACTGGCTGAGGCACTGCAGGAAAACAAAGCCATCATTCATCTCAGCTACATTATTGATAACCAATAACAAGATACTTGCTAAGACAAATGGTTCTGTTATTATACCAGTGAATTTTAGTCTACCCTGACTAAATAAATCTTATTGAACAGGTTGTTGTTTTAAGATGTCCAAACATTTCCATAATAATTTTTACCTTTCTTTCTACTCAGGCACCTATAGAATCTCTCTTTATATATGTTGTTTGTTTGTCTACAGTCTTTCTCCAAATACAGCATTGTACTTACCTTATAAAGTTGGGTAAGGAATTTCATGTCTGTATGTGTAATTTTTATATCCACAACATCTTCTTTATAGTTTGGATGCAGAGGAAAATATGAACAATGTGATTATGTAAGTCGAGCATTCTCTCCTCTCTCAATACAAGTGTTTTTCTGCTATCTTATATTAATGGGGCTTGCCAGGTTCTTGTATCTGGTGTTATGATATAATTATTTTTACTTTACATATGGATTTTCTCCATTATCAACACGTAATTATAATAGCAGCAGTGCCCAGGAGGTCTTAGCAGGTCTATTCCATAGAAGTGCTTCAGTATCTCAGAAATATCCTTCTTCCTCTCACTTTCCATACGGTATCCGATAGCTCCAGACCTATGCAGACTGCTGTGTACTCCTCTGTCAGCTGCCTGGATCATGCTCTGGGGGAAGGTGAAGACACCTCTTGACAGTGAATCTAACCACTTCTAAAGATACAGGGAGGAACACTTGATCCTGAGCCTCTGAAGTGTCAAATGCTGTTTGCAAGATGCTGTTCTGTCACAGCAGTCAAGAGAGAAGTTCTTGGCACATTGTGGATATGTGGAAGAAAAATTTGCTGCCAAAGCGTGGGCCGAGAATGGCTCTTGCAAATGCCAAACCCCTGAGCATGCTACATGACTTTTTTCCCCCAAGATTTTATAAACTCTGGGACTGATCTGCACCAGAATTTTTTATTTCATATTAAATCTTGCCAATTAACTTGCAGTAATCAAGAATTTGAGAAGTTTCTTTTAGGTATTCTCCGTACATTTCATTAAAACAAAGTGTGTATGTGGATTAATTTTAAAATATGGGCAGTAACTTCTAAATATCACATTCCTAGGAGGAAAGTGATCTAAGAATGGAAGTGAATATACTTCCAAGTAAGAAAATACAGTGGGTGGAAGACAAGAACAACAAAATATTTCTATATCAGAAAGCATCATCTGGGACTTGCTGACTTTTTATTGAAAAGAAAACTGAAAACAAGACTTCTCTCAGTTATAGAAATATGTGCTAGAGTCTTTGGAAACTTATGGAAGTATACAGAAACACTGAAGACAAACAAAAAAACCTTCAGTATTATTTGGGGTCTTGAAAACTACAATTACCTCAGGGACATTCTGCTGTGCACCTCTCTGGTGGGAAATAGTAGTCACAAATAGTACAGGTGTCACAAGAATACACACTGTGATCCAGTAAGATTGCCACCTTGCATGGTTATGTACAAGCATCAAAGCTAAAGGCACTAAGTCCAAAATTCACAGCAGTGAAAAGCTGAAATGGATCAGTCAATAAAGATTGAGGACAGCAAACCCTAGGGTTAGAGTATAACCATTGTTTTGTTGCATTTGGCTGAAGAAGGTAGGTCTGCATCTGAAGGCTCTTGCAGGAGCCAGTTGTCATTCATTTAAGAGCTCAAGGTAGCAATGCTAATCAGTCACAATTTGGGCACTTGATAAAGCAAGTTCACAACATCAATTTGCAGGAAGAGAAGCTTATGTTAGGATCTTTTTTTCATTAAATCCCCTGAGCAGCAAAACTTAGATACATGCTGCTCTGAATTGGTAGAATATGGTATAATCAGGAGTTTTTTGCCCTCTCAACTGATTATACAGATATCACCCTGGTTTCTTACTTTTGAGAGTTACATAGCTGTCAGTCATGGTGGCTCTATGAAGGTACAGAGATTTAAAAACAGCTGAAACCAAATTTGTTCTAAATTGAGGAGATGAGTCTCTGAAACTAGAAATACAAACTGAAGAGTAATACAGAGTACATTTTAGATTTTGAAATGCTTCTGAAAGATGATGAATGCTTTTGTAATGTTAAAAAACTATGTCTATAAATTTTAATAGTATTTTGAGTTTTCTTAGGACTCCAAATTCTCTTTTACATGTCCAAATGAAGAAGGACAGCTATAGATAATGCCTGATTTTTAATTTGTTCAAAGTGGATTATACACTCTGATCCTGTAGATGATCCAGCTAGAGTAGTTTTCTTTTTGTTTCTCGTCATTAGAAATCCCAGTGGAAATCAGTAAGATTGCAACAAACAAAAGATAACCCCTGCCTGAAAATCTCTCCATGTTTCTTTCAAGAGGTAACATTTCTCCATCTAAAACATCCTTGATAGCCTTTTAGGACTCGAAGTCAATGACTAAATTCCCATTGATTTCAGTGAACCTTGTACTGCTAATTAATATTACTAAAAGTTGTGTCCTGATATTATTGCTTGTTAACACTAAGTTTCTAATAATTTGAAGAAAAAAATCCCTTTAATGAAACCAGAAACAAACATAAAACTAAAAAAGCAATTATAAGATTTCTGATTAAAAGACTATGCTAAAATGTGACTAACAAAAGGATTTAAACTCCTGCATAGGAGTTTCAAACATGGGTTTATATTGGGTTTATACTTATTTTCCCCATCATACAGATGACACTAAAAGACAAATAGATTGGAGAGCTAACTGACATCTATCAGGTCTTTGATGAGAGCTTGGACTTTCTGATATTTGTATCATGGGTATTGGCCATCCTGTGCAAAAACTATGTGCCCAGTTGTTATTCCTAGAACTAAGCAAGTTAATGTATCATTAAATTTGTCTAAAGTTTTCTGTTCTTTGTCAGGGCCAAGCCCTTACACTCATCCATCCCTCTTTCCAAGATTTGGGAAAACATTCTTGTCATATTTTCTTCTCTGTTTCTTCATCTCCATACATCTTTACACTTCCAAGAGAAAAATTCAAACACTCAAATTATCTTGACAGTTTCAAGCAACTATATTAACCCACCTTGATGAAGTAGGTAAAAAGAAATAAAGGTGAAAGGTGAATAGGTAGATGCTATGATCTGTAGCTACCTCAGGCAAACGAACTATGCCACCTGCTCTAATAAAAGCTCAAATGGCTAGACATGTAAATGCAAGATAAAAATCCATCTACTCCTTCAAAAAAGAATACATTTTCATCTTAGAAAAAAAAATAAATTCATACTCCATCTTTTTGGAACAGATTAGATTTTTACATGTCATGGTTCAACCCCAGCTGGCAACCAGGCACCACACAACCGCTCAGTCATTCCCCCATGCACAAAAGCAAAGCAAATAAAGCAATTAATTCACTACTTCCCAGGAGCAGGCAGGTGTTCAGCCATCCCCAGGAAAGCAGGGCCCTATCACACAGAATGGTTACTTGGGAAGACAAACACCATCACTTCGAATATCTCCCTCTTGCTCCTTCATCCCCCAAGCCCCCTCACCAGCGTGGCAGTATGAAAAGCAGAAAAGGCCTTGGCTTTTTATTGGCCTCAGCAATAACAAAAACATCTCTGTATTATCAACACTGTTTTCAGCACAAATCCAAAACACAGCCCCATACCAGCCACTGTGAGGAAAATTAACTCCACCCCAGCCTAAACCAGCACACCATGCCATATAGCCTTACGAATTCTCAGGCTGGCTAACACCCAATCGCTGAAGCATGGACATTGAATATATTCTAGTGACTGAATTTCGGAAATGGATGGGCTTGCTGAGAACCTGCTGGCAAATCATCAGCCCAAGTGATTCTGCCTAGTAGCTGGCTTCCACTTTCTTCCAGAAGCGGGCAAACTGCTTCAGTACTATGTGGAAACAGATTGTGAATTGCATTAAAAACTTGTGGGATTCAGTAAGATGACTAATATTTGAAATTGCATTAATATAGGGTGCCTAATTTACAGATGATAGACAACACATAAATCAAACTTAAACATTGGTTCATGAAAGTGACCGATGTTGTCCTTTGATGGGTAAACCTCCGGGGATGAAGGGACACTTTTCAAAATGTATTAACATAAACAGAAATACTATTTTACGTTTCTCAGCACCCTGGAGCTACATTTTGCTCTTAGCATTGCTCTCCTAAATGGCATGAAATTATCAGCAGGGATGGATTGTGTCTACAGAAATCAGCCATAATAATGCCTATAGATTTGCATTAATTTCTGTTTCTTTATTTATATTTGCTAGTGCTTTTCAAAATCTGATGGACAAATTGGCTTAGCAATCACTGCCCCTGCTTGGTGTGTCTTAATGGAGGCTGTCATCTGAAGTGATTCACCTTTTGTTACAGCATAAAAGCATTTCATTTTTTTCTTCCAGGGGATAATAGACCTTGTCATAAGCTATTGTATCTTTTGTTAAAAAAAATAAATATATCAGTTCCCCTCTCCCTTCTCCTTTGACACAAACACAACCCAATATTTACAAGTCACACGTACCTTGAAAACACTTCTGGGTTTCACAAGCTAATACAGACAATCAGCTTTATAGCACCCAAGAAAAGAAAACAGGAGGTGACCAGGTGGGATCTTTTTCAGAGATGACCAAACTTGTCTGGTTTTGCTGTGGTTGCACTGTTTTCTCCTTGTTTATCCTCCAAAAGTCAGGTAAGATAGATTGGTCCTGAGTAATTTTTTTATTATTATTTATTTATTACTTCAGGAAATGTGTGTCTTTAGACAAGTCATATTAAGGACTTCTTCGCTTGTCTGAATCACTCTGTTTCATCTGCACCTTTTCTACTTTTTGAGTCAGCCACCAATCAAAACTCTCACATATTTTAACTTTTATTTTGAAATTAAAATTCCCCCTGAGTGAAAAGGGAGACCTGATATTTTCTAAGGTTCAGAAACAGTAAACAATTCTCAGGTCATATAGTCTGTTACCTTCCTATACTGTGTCACTGCAATACGTAAAATACCTCTCATGGGAAAGTTTGGCATCTTATGCTTCAGTTCAGGAAATTGCAGCTCCTGTGTTGACAGATCTTCAGGAACTCATGGAAAAACTGTTGCTACAGCTACAGATGGATATCTAAGGACTGTATACAGAACTCAAGGGAATGACCTGAAATTGTGTCAGAGGAGGTTTAGGTTGGATATTAGAAAGAGGTTTTTAACCCAGAGGTGGTTGGGCACTGGAATAGGCTCCCCAGGGAAGTGGTCACAGCACCAAGTCTGACAGAGTTCAAGAAGAGTTTGCACAATACTCTGGGGCACATGGTGTGACTCTTGGGGATGGTCCTGTGCAAGGCTAAGGGTTGGGCTCGATGATCTTTATGGGTCCTTTCCAACTCAGCATATTCTGTGATTATATTTGTTTTTAACCATACCTCCTCAAATCCTCTGTCCAATACACTCATCTATCCTTCCTGTTTGGTATATTTTGTAAGTTTCTCATGCCTTTATTATTACATGAAGGCAATTAACATACAGAGATCCTGGTGTCTGCAATATCTAGGGTGTTTTTAAAATACTGTCACTAACAGGATTTTAATGCAACCAATAGAGGATAATATTCTTAATATTGTTGTCTCTCCTCCGGGTCTTACTAAATGGTATGAAGATTCCAACTTCAATTTAAAAATTTATCTTGTGAAAGGAAAGAAGTTATAATAATACAATTAAAGAAATCTAACTCTTGATTTAATTTGAAAGACTGCAATAAAACCTCTGTTTTCAAAACAAAAAGCTGATCTGCATCCTGAGCCAATGTGATCCTCCCCAAATTCTCAATCTTAGATGCAGAGCACTGTCTGGGAGCACAGAGATGGAGGACATGCTGGTGGAGTCTTCAGTAGATACAACATCTTAAAGGTACCTGTTGCATTTTTATGGTCAATGGTTACACCTTTAGAGTTTTGACTGAAAGTCCATAAAATGTTCTAGATTTGTTGGAGTTCCATTATGTGACAAGATGTGTGTGTCCTTCTGAGGTGTACGTAGGATAAAGATCATCTTCCAGGGAAATTCAGGGTAAGCTTATATGGAAAAGCTGCTTATGGGTTAACAGTCAGGAAGAAATTTTATGAGAAATTGACATAAAAGATCTCACAGAAAACTGCAGAATGTTTGAAGAAAAAGACAGGATCTTCTACAGGAAACAAAAGAAGGTTTCCCTTCAGGGAGAATGACAAAGGGGAAAAAACAGAAAGAAGTAAAAGCAAAACTCTTGAAATATGGAACTAAGGGTACTTATTTTGGCTTGATTTAACATCAAACAAGTGTAAAATATTTGGTTTGTATTTATATATTTTCCCCCTGAAGAAATGGTAATTTTCATTAATATTATAAAAATTTTGATCTGCAAGTAAGTACTACTAAGTTTTATTCTGAACTGATGTTACAGTTTGCCCAGTAGAATTGCTATGTTATATTCACATATATAAGGCTTTGCAATGTCCAGCATACCTGTTCAAGGAATACATAATTTATTTTCTGTTAAATAATTTAACAAATTATGACTTGATCATAAATTCTGAGATCATAGGTTACCTTAAAAATAGCTGTTCAGTACTCAGCGAAGATTCCAGAAATTGTGTTATTTAGACTCAAAAAGACAATTAAGCATTATTTGGAACAGGCTTTAATAGTTGTGATGGTGCATTAGCAATTACATACATTATGATAGTGGAGTATGTAGAGACAAGGTTGAGTTGTTCAGTTTTGCGTTGCACTTAGCCTGGTGTTCAGGTGTGGTGTCCCATCACTAAGTAGCCTTTGTTACAGGTGTACATTAGTTCTCTTTAATGACCCACATCTAATAATCTCATGTCTACTTGTCATCTTCAGTCAGGAAGAATAAAAAATCCACATAGGACTGATCTGATGTTCTAATCTCTCCTTGCAGTCTTGTGATCACTATAAGAATGGACTAACATCTTGCCTTTTGACCCCTGTTAGTCTTGACATGAAAATTTTTATTACAGAATTTTAGTGAAAGATAGATACTTTCTGTCTTCCCAGATCACAGCCACTGATCTTCGAAAAATCTACTTATAGTCAAAACCTAGCCTTTTGGGCATTGGTTTTCATGAAAAATGACATAATAAGTGCACAGAAGCATCAAATTAATATATACATTGACAATAGTTCTCAGAACTCTTCTTTCTACCTAGTTGTGGAAAGAAAGTGGCACATGGCTGTCATTTTTCTCTCTTCTCTGTTGCTCCTGCTTGTGAGAACTAAAATATAAAGTAACTCGCTGTAATAGTTTTCAGTGTGCCAACAGTTTTAAAGATTTGTCCAAATCTTCATATTCCTCAATAAAGTACTTGAAAAGTCTATTCCTATGGACAAGACCATAGACTCTTTTTTAATGTGTCTTGTGTACATTTGATCAACCTAAAGAAAGCACTTGGCAAGGCTGCCAGTTAGAGAATCAGATACAGCTGTGTTGGCAAATAGTATGGTTCAATAGGAGTGGATATTGAAACAGTTGGTGCTAAAGACTTGGAATCCACACTACTCACTTACCAGTCTTAGTTATCTAGTCTTTTCTGATAGCCTGAGTACCCATTAGTAGCTGAAGCACAATAGGTTCTATTCTAGAACACTCTCCCGGAGCAGGTTGTCTGGTTTACCTCAGTCTGACAGGAAGCCTCTTAATGAGCTCTAAGATATAGACAAAAATGCAATAAGTGGGGACACCCAGGAAATATACCCCAAAGCCTTATCCTGACCAGAACTAAAGAAACAGCTTTGAAACCTCCCCGGTTCTTCAATTGATACTGTCACAATTTGTGATCTTAAAAATTATAATAATTTTCTTGGAACAGTTAAACTTATGTTCTTCTAATGGCATGACAGCTGTTTAAATGTTCTTCTCCTTTTTGGCTTTTGGATAAAGGACAGTTTCTTCCAAGTGTGCTTACTGGAAATTCACAGTGTTGTCAATTCTCATAAAGTAAGCACAGATAGGTCAAAGCAGTCTTAGAAGACAACTTGTCTCTTCAGTCAGCGGTGTCCTTCTTCAGATTAAATAAAAAGCAAATTTTTTTTCCCAAGGGAAACAGCATTTAAATGTGACAGAAAGCAAATGTCTGAAAGCCATAAGTAGAATCTTAAAAATATTCCACCCAAGAGTATTTTTCATTTTTCCTTGAATGGCTGACCAATTCTAGACAGCCTATTAAAATTACCTTCATAATAAAGATGGGCATTTGGTGAAGAATACAGAGATCTACCTCAAAGAATGATTTCTGCATTTTCATTTTGAGAGTTTGTCTCAATATGTACCAGAGCTGACTTCAGCAATTTTGCAGGTGTTTATACAATCCCAAGTCTTGTTCAGACACACAAAACCACTGATATAAGTTGTGCTTCACATTTGGTGTTCTCTGATGAAGACGTGTCAGCATTTTCAAAACATTTAGTGACCTCCAAGTTTTTAGTAAAGCTGGTGAACTTGTCTTATTTTCTAGAGAGCTGCCTAGTTAAAATAGAAATAATGGAGAAAACAGATCCCATCCTAACAGCACTGATACCTATCCTAAAGGATACTCTACGAAGTACTAGATTTGCTATATCTCCCAGGAAGTGAAGTCTCACTTTCCCTTGGTAAACAGCTGTGCACTTGACACAGAGGAACTGGACTACCTAGGATTTTCCCCTGTAACCCAGAATAGCATAGTACTACATAATCAGTAACTAAAAATTCAGGTGCAAAATTGCTTTGCTGCTACACTAGTTAATGTTGAAGTGGTACCTTGTGGTGTTCTTGTAGTTCAACAGTTCCAAATATTTTTGAGCTACCATTCTGTAATTATCTTCAGTGATGGACACATTGGGAAATTCAATTTTGATAACAAGAACATTTCTGTATTTCCTTCACTTTGGCCTGTCATTTCCATTTCTCTTCTCTGATTCCTTGAGGTGATTCTTGCTCAAGAACTTTTGCAAACTGAATTATCTGTGCTTATTTTTCAGAGCATACACATATGCTTTGTGCTTGTTTTACTTTGACCCCCACACAAAAATTAGATCACAAATGATCCCTGGCATTCTAAACAAATTACTTATTGATCTATGAATTGTTGTGTATGATTTCAGCCAATCCAACAAACTTCTGAACAAGAAAAAATTGGTGTCAGTGTTGTATAAATTCAGGAAGATGAGTTAAAGGGATTGTATTGATAATGGCTAAAACAGGAATTTAATTTTTTTGAAAATCTAAGATACCACCACCGCAAGTTGATAATGAAGGATGAAATTACATTGTAAAAAAAAAAAAAAAAGAGAGAGGAAATATGCAGAACACATAATATTGCTCTCTTCTGAGTAGGAAGACAACTCCACACAAAAAAATGACGCTGTAAAAATTACTAACAGTAAAATTTTCAGAATGTTTTTTATTTCATTGGGGAGCATAGGCTTTAACCCTGTTGGGGTTGTGCAGGTGAGCAGGAATATTATCTTGTTGGGGTCTGCCTCCCTTGTTCGTCAGGACAACTTTCTGCCTTTCACCGTGCTGGTTGACTAGGTATCTCAGCTACATCTATGTGTTAAAACTCATTCAAACTCTGATTTCATTTTTACTGTCTCTGTGCCATTCTAACTTTAGCAAAATTCCTGAGTTGAAAATGTAACACATGGATAAGCTAGTTATTTTCAGACTTTTTAGGCAGAAAATCTGAGTTCAAAATAAAGTCATTTACTTATGACTGCAGCAAATCAGCCTTGGAGATGATCAGCTTTGTCTAGAAACAGACCAAATGGATGAGTAAGTTAGAATGTGGATTTATGGGACAGATCCTCATCTGCAGGCAGTGGAGTTGCAACAATTCATAGAGGCTGAAAAGTGTCTGAATTTCTGATTCTGCTACTAGACATTGACTTGTAAATAATGAACATTCCCATGACACTAAGGAAAGTTTTAATAGAAGGTCTAATGAAAAAAGCTGCCAGGAGTATAAGTTTTTTATTTAACTGAAGACCATAAATAAGTCCTATACATACAAAAAAACAATGAAAGTCATAGTGGGGTTGTCTGCACACTTTCCCGAGTGGGAAAAACATTGTGTCTAAAAAGCAAAGAGAAGAAACAAAAGCAAGTACTCCTGCAAAGAAATTTGCATCTTGTTATTAAACAGCCAACCTTTACATAAGGAAGGGCATATTTACAGTGCTACTCAAATTGAATGCTCTAAGGCTGTTTTATGATATAAAAACATTTATAAATAGGCTTTAATTCAGCTTTGCCTCTGTCAGAAAACTCAATGGAAATTCTAATTACCATTTCTCCATGCAGATGAAAGACAATCATGTATTGACATTCAGCTAACACTATTCACCTAAAGGTTCAATAGTTTAGCATGACTGCACTTACCTTGGAAAATGAATAATCATATTGTGGGACTAATGGGCAATGGGTCGCACTGACAAGTTTATTTTCCTCATATGCCCAATCTCCTATCTCTGCTGGGCATGTTTAATTTTGCCATGTTTGCTGCCAAAGAACCCTTTCACACTTGCTACTAGGCCTGCATTTTACGGGAAGAGAAAGAGGAAAAGGCATAGTGGAGAATTATCATAAGCTAGCTTTTGGGATCCACACAGCCAGAGAAGAAAAAAGAAGTGCCAGCATGCCTTGTGTTCTTATCATCGGTTCATCGCCTCAGGCCAATAATCTCTTGGGTACTCAGGGCTTCCCCAAAATTCGCTTGCTAAGCTTCTTATGAAGCTAACATGCTATAAGCTGCTATGAGTCCTTGAGGTGATCTGTACAACAGTACTTTTCTTTGTTTTGTTGTGGCCTTTATGCAGACTGATTTGATTCAAAGAGATCAAAACTACAGGATTTTCATCATTATTCAAATCAGTGAGTAGATAATTTGCTTTAAACTTTTCAACTTTTATTGCAATTGGTGCATTCCAGTTTTTCCAATTATATATATAATTTCCTATTTTCTATAGGGCATTTCTTGTATGTGGCATTTGTCTTTACTGACACAGGAGGACATGGTAAGAATAAGGGCATTGATTTAAATAATTTAGAAAGCTTAATCTATAATAATTAAATTCTTTAATGATCACATTTATTTTTTTTTTAGAAAATTATTCTACATTTTTATTTATTATGTAATGATTGTCTTAGAAATTTTGGCAAGCTGCAATTGAAAGGAAATTGAAATGCCATTAAAATCTTGGGTTTATTTTTCATTTTGTTCTAAATCTAAGCAAAGTTACTTTAGGTCTGACCTCATGCAAGTCTTTCCAAACCACTGAGAAAGATCTCTTAGTAGGGGAAGAAAACAGCACCTATTATTAGTGAATTGGAGAGATTGTTTGTAATCACCAGATCCTTTATCTTTCTAAAACTAGATAATCTTCTCATTTTTATACACAGATTTTTTTCGTGGGCTGGAAGAGGAAACACAATTTTTACCTTTTAATCAAGTCTTTCCAAATTTCTCCCCTTAAATGGATTGAGTAATTGAAATATACTTTTTGAATAATGACTTATTTTCTATAATATAGGTAGAGGTTACAACCAGTTTGATTGACTTATCAAGTCATTAAAGTGAATGTTTAGAATTTGACAATTTACTTCTACAGGCTTGGTGGTTTGATATGCATTAACACTATGATAGCAAGCATACTACATTTTGTATTAGTATTTCATATATATGCTTTAGTACAGCAATAAATTGAATCATTTGATAGGTTTTCGTAGCTTCATGATTAAATAGAAAATAGTTGTAGATTTTTTTTTAATCTAAGTGTTTTTTAATAGTTACATTCCATCTATCTTGCAGTGCTACTGGATTTTTTTGGTGGAGCTCTGGGGGGGGAATAGTTCACACAAAGAATGACACAAGTTTGATGTCAGAGTCATCTATAAGATTTAATAGAGACAAAAACTTCCTTATACTTTCCTTGTAAAGACAATACAAACGTAGGAGTGCAAATGTTTCTTCTTTCATATTTCTTCCGTTCTCACATATCATCAGTCACTAATACATGAAATGGAAGTAACACACATGGGATTTGGAATCTAGCCTGGTTATGAAGACCCGACAGAAAAAATATTCTGTCTCCTGAAGTGAGCCAATTTGTTATGACCTCCTTGACAGAGAGCAGATTTGATACCCCACAATCTCACTGTGGGTGTTACCTTCCAACCATACCCACCCATAAGTTTACACTGCCATCAGTTTTGAAATATGGTGCTGCGAGAACAATTTACAGTATTTGACAGGGTGCCACAAGCCATCTTAGCCTCTTCTTTTTGATTTGAAGTTCAGAGGAAATGGGTTCTTACTACTGTTACCACACTGTAAAAGCCTTGCTTGGAAGGACAAAACCATGTCACAACAGCGCATGAGTAATGTGGAATTAATCTACAGGCTTTTATATTGGAGAAAAGAACTGGGAGTCTCAGAGTTGTGAGGGCAGCCTTTGACTCGGACAGCGCCTGAGGGCACTGCAGAGAAGCACCTGAAAATTCAGAGAATTAGAGATGTTTTGGAATCTAGATTAAAACATTCTTTTTTTGCTAAATCTTTTTTCTCTTTTTAAGAGTATTAACCTTTCAAAGGCATAAGGAAGAAGAATATTAAAATTTTCTAAACAAGAAATTCTTTTAACATTTTCAGAGGGGAGAGTTATTTACTGGTCCAAACTACTTTGAAGTCTGAAAAGATAGTCTTGAAATCTTGGTGAAATGGCTCATGCCTGCACTAACTGGGTTTCTTCTTTTCCGGAACCCAGAATTACAGAATTCCCTTGAAAATAAGCAGTATTAGCACACAAATTTCACAATATAAAGATCAGGTTTGAGCCAAGGACAGGACAAGGGCTCAGATAGACTGCTTTTCAAGGGATAGGAGAGTGTTTGCATAGCAGTGCATAGCACTGCAGCAGCAGTGACAAAAATCTCAGTGGCAGCAGTCTCTGGCTCATGGAAGGAGAAACTAGGGAATCTAGCAAAAAAGGATAGTATTTGTCTAAACAGAAGAGAATCACAACATAAATCAAAGGTAATCACAATTTGAAGTTACATCCCAACAATTACTTTTGTGTCAGACCATAGTTGAAGGGAACAGAAGGTAGCTTTACTTGGTACACAGCAAACTGAGTCATTATGAAAATCTGAGAGGGTTTCTGGTTCTTCCACTGATTCAGTCTGAGATGCTGTAAAAATTATTTATTTAAGTACAGACTGTTCATAGAAAGGGACAATAGTATTAGTTGCTATACTGAGCTCTTCTGATTAATTCACAGCTGATAAAGCACTTTGAGATAGCACTCAGTTGAAACATGTTTCAGAAAGAAAAAAAGTGTAAAATACATGACTTCAGTGTGTTTGTCCTAGATTTTCAGTAATTAAAATTGGCAGTATATTTACTATATGAGCATTGATAGAACTGTTTCAGCATATAATTGAAAAGAAAGGAGAAGCAACTTTGCCTGACAAATGCCTTAATAAGTCGTGTTTTCATTCCACACTATGTCTGCTTTGTAATGTCTATCGTTACAACGTAAGTAACTAATCGGTATCTGTGCAGAGATGTCTCTATTGACACATTAGACATCTAGAAAAAAATATCTTATTTATAAACAACAATAAAAATACCAATGGAAAGACTTGTTTTTAATACCATACTGAATGCAGCCTGAACAAATGAAGAGTTTTGATGTGATTTAGCATTATGCCAACAGTGAACACAACTGTAAATTATTTTTGCAACCTGCTCTCAGAGTCCCAAATTGCCTTTTTACTGTCTGCATTCTTAATGATGGTTGATACATCCCAGGGAAAAGAGAATACTGATGTCTTTTATCTTGATTTAGTTACTGGGCTGGGATCTTTATATATTCAAGACCAATAAGAACAAAAAAAATATATTCTGCTTTTGCAATGTCAAAATGCAAATACATTCTAAGAAAAGTAGAAAGCACTGATCACGAGTAGAAAGTTTTTATAGTGGCAATTTAACCTAGCTGTTATTTACACTATAAAAGTCTCCCTATGTCTGAAGATGTGTTGACTAGAAAGATCAGACAAGATTTCTTGCCATTTTAGTTGGCTTTAAGGAAAGCAAACTGACAAAGTCATAAACTATGATGTGTACAAAGCAGAAATGGTGAAGTTTTTAAAATACCTGTGAATTTGTAATGTTTAGGATATTTCTTTTCATTACTAAATGCAGAAGTTTGAAGAAATAAATGGTATCATTCAGACAGACACTAGAACTACCATAGTCTGTCTGTTAATTTGCTGACCTAAAAATTTGTTTGTTTACATAATGATCAGCTGTGCAATGTGCTGTGCCAGTTGTACCTTGTAGATACATATCATAGTGTCCTAAATGTCTGGCATGGGAAGAACATGATGAATACTTAAATTTTGCACATCATATTGTATAGGTTTGTAGAACTGCAATTTAACAGTAACAGCTGAGAGACACACTATGAACAAAATTTCTTAATTAATCACAACTACTTAAAGGCATATTTTCAGCTGGCTCAGTGATTTTTTGTGATGGAAGGTGTGCCTGCCTGAAAAAAAAAGCACTTTTATGAAGTGCTTGCATGAAGCAAGAAACCATTCTAGAGACAAACCATTGCTAAATATACTGGTGTGTCCACATTTTGCAACACAATCCTGAGCTAAGATACTAACTCTGATGTACTATTAGTAATCAGTACTATACTGCACTGAAGGTAATTTGCCTATCTTTGGATAAATAATGTGATTCCAGCACTGAAACAACACAGGCCTACTGCAATTCAGGGCTCTCTCTAGCATGTTTGGATGGTGATGTGTGATTCTATGACTCTCCTTCACTGTAGGTGAATGTCCCAAGAGAAGTGGACGTGATGTGGATTGCACTGCCCCCTTTGTAGGCAAATCCTAAGTATATGGAATGGTATAGCTTCATCTGTATATAGCTTCTTCAATTTGACTCTGAGATTTTGAGATGAGTTCTTGCTGGCAAGGCCTGGCTTCGGAACATGGAAAAGCATAGCTGTGAAACCAACAGGACACAATCCTAAATGAGGCTTTTATGTCATGTTTCAGTAATAATACAGACATGAATATTCACATTAGTAATCCACTTTCAGATTTTACACAACAGAAGCCTATTAAGCCAGCTCTGCAGCTGACTTGAACATTTGGGTAAAGCTGAACCAGCTACAGGTTACCCTCAGGCTGTGACACAAGAGCTGCTATACCAAATAACTATCACCTTCAAAGAACCTCTGAGAGGAGCCATGTCAGTGATCCTAAGCAAAGTCTTCCCTGGTTAGGAATCAGAGCCCTTATTTATAAGTCTTTCCACATTTACTTATGGTAAAGTTCAACTCCATACTAAAGAGAGCAGCAATGTATATAACAGTGAGCTACCCCAGGGCAGAAGTGGATTGAAACAATACTGAGATATGATCTAGAAATAGACCTTTCAGAGGCCTTATCTCCTTCTCTGCCAAAGCAAGGTCATTCTTGTTCATACATTTTCCAGTGTCTGCTCCTAAAATTTGTTAAGTAATGGGGCTTTTCACCAGAAGGAAGCTTTTCTTTTAACAGCTACACTTACAGAACAGGCCATGGCCCTCTTATATCTTATCGCTATTCTGACAATGTTCAGAATGTCTGCTTAGGGTATGTCACTCTCCTTTGTGATTTCAAAGATATTTTATCATTCACTGATGCCCTTGACAATAAAATTCCTCCCCTCAGAAGCCGTGAGTGCAGCATAGTTTAGTATAAAAGTCTGCAAGTATAGTATATATTACCTATCTCTTGAAAATTACATTGAAAAAAAATCAGGTTTGCAAAATTTAAGACTCTGGAGCTAGAAAATGCCAGAATTAAGGCTTCTAGTGCAAGCTTTATCCAGATCCCCTCTGCATATGCCTTTATGATAGTCTTTAATTACAAAATCGAATGTTTCCCTTGGGTTCCCTGCCTCATTTAGTGCACCAGTTGGATAGTACTTACCGAATGATAACTTTTCAATAGTGCTTTTCATCTTCACCATTTAGTGCACAGACCCCCATGCTTTATTTACTAAATGCCATCCAATACTTTCACTGAACATAGAATTAAAGGCCAATCTACTGTATTCATAATGTTGTGTCTTAGTTCTTAGCAAAGACATTAATATTTATATTAGCTGTGTGAAGAGAGTTACAATTCCATTTTACACATGAAAAGAAAAGGCAGAGGTGTGCTATTCTGAATTAGCCTTGGGTGTTCAACCCAAGATACAAAGTGGTATTCCAGAACATTTAATGTTTGATATCAGTTTATCTGTCACTAACACCTGCTATATTTGTTAGTAATCCACACCAGCAAATCAGTTAGCTCAATTGGTTAGAGCATGGTGCTAATAACACCAAGGCTGTGGGTTAGATCCCTGCATAGACTATACACTTAAGAGTTGGACTCAGTGATCCTTGTGGGTCCCTTCCAACTCAGAATATTCTGTGATCTCTTTGCAAAGAGTCAAAGAATTAAATTAAGTACCTTTCAAATGCGGGTGCATCTGGAAGAAAGAGTAACTTTAAAGAACTAAGGGTCCAGCAGACCTGTTAATAATGAGGTCTCTTTCCCAGAGGTAATTATCACGATGAGAAGGAAGGGCAACTAGAAGCTCTGTATGAAGATCTTCCAGCCTATAAAGGCACAAAAAGGAATGTTATCATAGGGATTTCAATTTAGGATAAAGAATCTGTAACTTCATAAAAGTACATAAACTTGTTTTCATGTAGTGTGCATACAATGAGAAAAATGAGAATATTTTCCATTAGGAGATGAGGAGTTTGTACCAGCAAGATCGTGAAACTGCAAGCATGTTGGCATGAGGAAATATTGATTTTCCTTTGAAGTAGTTTGGCAAAATGACATACTAGTGGCTTCAAAAAGGGAGGGAAAGTTTTGTGGTGCATCACCTCCACCCTTGGGACACAGAATGACCTCAGATGAGGAGCTAAAATGCTGACACCTCATGAAGAAAATCAGAGTGACAATTGTAATAGTGAATTGAGGATTATTTTTTAAACATCATTGAAGTGTGTAATTGAAGAGAGAGAGGAAAAGAAAATGTCTTTGTTTTACCTACAATTGCAGTTTAAAGCTGAAGCTTGCCTGAGTTCATTCCTGACTAGTCTGCCTACCCACACATCTTTCCTTCTGGACGTGAAATGTGCAGTGAATGGTGTGACCTCAGGAGACTATTTATAATTGTTGGCTAATCTTAATAGAAGTTTCAAAGCATAACGTGAGATTCAGCACCACAAAGGGGTTTGTTTATTCATCTGTCTTGTGTCATACCACCAATGTCTAGTGATTATAAAATGAAAACTGACTTCCTAGAAATCTCAGTCTTCTCTCTGCCTGTGTTCTTGATACAACTCTAAAATTTTACTGCTCAGTTTTTTCATTTGTGGAGTCTCTTTGGCTACAAGCCAAGTTGTAGGTCTCAGAGATCAAAGTAAAACTTCAAAGCAGCTGACTTCTGATTTTTTTTTCAAGAATTTGTAAATGGGACTACATGATATTATTCTCTGTGCAGCCTGTTTGCCACAGGTCTAACTGGATTTATAATTCTCTGTGTTCATATATAAATCAGTGTGGGAGTACTCAAAATGTGACAATACATTACTACAGGCCTCTTGTATCCATTTCATTCATAGATACATTATACTTGAGTTCTTGGTCTTAAAAGCCATAGACAAAATTAACAGTTAATCTAAACATTTGTACCATTTTTACATATGGGATGCTGTAAAAGATGAGGGCCAGAACATTTTAACTCTCCACTTGTAAACAGTTCAATTTAATACTGAGATTCCACCACCCCTGGCGTGAGTCTTCCCCTAACTGCACTGCACAGTTTCCTTTAAAACACTGGTGACACCTACAGAGACCAAAACGCAACTTGCTCTGGAATCAGCTCCTGAAGTCGGGTGCCAAACTGAATGTGATCTGCTTGGGCCCCAGTATAGAAATTACCACTTTCTATATCCTTGAACATTTAGTCTCTGTGTCTGAGCTATGAAAAAACTATGATGGCCACTGTCAAGGGGACTGGAAAACAACAGAGAGATGTTAACTAAAAGGTGTAGTGAAAAGTGATTAAATGCTAACCATAGGTTCTTTTAATCTCCGATAGCAGAGACTCAGTCATTTGTGTGGACTTATATAGGCATACAAGGCTAGGAACCCCACAGAGCCACATCTATTCACAAACATATATTCACATCTTTAAAATTAATGTAGAAGTTGTTCTAACTTAAAGGAACATTTTCACCTTTCAGGGATAGCAAAAAGGTAGAATTTTCTACAGTTTTTAAAGATATAAGACTTAGTTTTACTTTTTATTTCTGGGAAGGTTCCCATGTCTACGTTGGTGATGTACTTTTAAATTACTTCCCTATGCTTGCCACATTTCCTAAATCTGCTGCTTCTTTTAGACTGTTATAAAGTGTATCTACTTTCAGCTGGTTTTAATCTCAGTAACTGCACAGGTAAAAACTGGACTTGCTAAAACTGCAGTAAAAGAAAATCAGATACAGATGAAAGGAAATGTAAAGGGCAAGAAGAAATGAAGTACACTCAAAGTGCCTTCTAGTAGTTAGTTATGATATGTATTTGATGCTTAGGCTTCATAAGAGTTTTACCAGGGCTTTTATTGCCGAGACACTTCTGGGTAAATTACAAAAGCTGTGTCTTGCATTTGCATGAGCAAAATGGTAGCATTCAATAAGAAAGTTCATACATGCCTAATGATCTGATGTTCTTTAGATTTCAAAACTGAGTTTCCATAGAGGTACTACCAAAAAACCCTGTATTTTGCAGGAGAAAATACCAAATACTCACTGAAAATCAACCCCCTTGAAAGAATTGCAGATGCACTCCAAAGCTTAAAACAGTGCTAGCACTTACCTACTTTGCAAATGCAGGACAACATGCTTTTCCAATTCGGAATGAAGCTATTAATGTTTGTTAAATGCTCAGAGTGCAAATTTTACTTTTCTCTTATCTACAAAGCTGATTTTTATCTGAGACTGGAAAAAAATACACCATTGCACTTCAGTGTACATTAAGCGTACTCCCAAGGCACAAGTACATCATTTCAACAGCATTCCATTTTCATGCAAAAAATGGAATGAGATTGAATTATGCAGTCAGATCCCAGAGTTCTTGGTAACTTTTCTCTTAGAAATGCTTTCCCTTATTCAAAGTCTTGTCTTTTTATGATTAAATAATACAGTCATTTGTAGCCATAGGATGCCTGTCTTCAGGGACATGGCAGAACAGCTACAATAGTTTCACCAGCTAGCAAACCTAAATACATCTGTGCCAGGGAAAAAATACTGCACACTTGAGCTGTGACAGACAGAACAAATGTTCCCTAATTTTCTGTTGGAGGATTTGCAGTTTTTCCACTTGAGATGATGATGCTGAAACGAGGATTTTCACTTTTTGAATATGACATAATTTATGAGGAAGACATGCAGTAAATATTTCAGCTGGAGTAGGTTTAAAATTAGCCCAAGCTCAAAAGGTTTAAAAAGTAGCTTCTGTCTTTTTGGAAATTATTTAAGCTGCGTGGACTTGATGCGTCAATGATGAATGAATGGAAAAGGGCTTTGGGAAAGGACTTTGCTTGGGAAAGTGTGTTGTTTCCTCTGATCAGAAAGGATCTGATCTATGTTGTTTACAATGTGACCACCAAAGTGCACATTTGTCAGGAATATGCAGAATTAACAGTCTAGGATCAGTTCTTAGCAATTAAATGTGTACATCCCCTGCAACGTTGTTACAGGTTTGGTGGTTTTTATTCATACCAGAAAGAAAAGTGACAAGGAGTTCCATTTCATTTATACTCCCTAATGCTATTTACCTAAATTCAGCCTAATGACCTCCAAGATTGTATCTTTTGACCTGAGGACATGGCTAAAATTACCCCAGTTTCTGGGAAAAAATCATACCTTTTACAGACAGCAAGTAAAAAGGTGAGCTGTTACAGAGTTCTTTGTTTTCCTCTTAGAGATACCCACTGACATTGTGTTGTCTCCACCAGATGATATCCAGGAGCTAGGCAGGTGTGATCTGCAACACACCAGAAGTGACTCATTGATTTTACGAAGCATTTCCCTTCTCACCTGTGACCCATCAGCATAGGACCTTTTTAAAAAAAAAGAGATTAGAATTAATTTTCAAGACAGAGTCAGATGACAGAAAGCTCCCTACCTCTCTTGTTTAAAATTTTGTGTATTCTAAAACCCATTTAGAATATCACAAAACATTCATGAAGAAGTTAGTGGTTTTTTTCTTTTATATTAAACAAAAAGATTTATAACCTATGATAAGTGAAATGCAATATAGTCAGATACCATGACAATGACTATGTAAAACAGACAATGGGAGTATAAACTTACCAGAAGATTGTCTCTAAGGACAATGTTTAATAAAACTACTGGATCAGCTTCCTTCAGTGTATGGAGGTTTTGAAGAACTTCCTTAGTAGTTATGGCTTTCATAAGGGAACTACATCTAGCAACCAACAAGTGTAATCATATATATTAATCTTTCATAAAAAAATTTCTAGACCTGTAAGCACTCCAGATGAGTCACAAATCATGTTTGTTTGGTTGTTTTTTTCTGGAGGATTTTAAATGTTGAAAGACTAAAAGTCTGAAAACTGTAAGTTATCTTCATAAATGCTAGGAAAGGAGAATTTCCTTTGATCTTCCTTACCCAACTAGTATATTGTTAACATATATACTGGAGTAAACTAGATATTACTATGTCTCTAAATGTATAATCTGTTAGCTAGCAGCACATGTTTTTATGGAAGCCTGTAAATTAACAGATATTGTGGCAAACACTGTAAATATAAACTGTAAGTATGTTCTGTGCAGAAATATATACTCTTCACCTCAGAACAAAGGACCATTCCAATAGAAAAGAAACCAGAACTGAGAGGATATAGTATATCCTAGGTGACTGTAATGTCTGTGAAAGGTGCTCTGTGAGCTTTTTCCCCTTTAGCCAAGTTGTTGTCCCACTCCTGGAGAAGGCCCTGCCCACAGTTTCCCATATATCCAGTATTTCAATACTTCCCCCTTAAATTTGGAGAATGCAATGCCCCTTTCATCTAGCACAGGGATGGCAGCAAGCAAAAAACCCATCCAAAGTTAAGTATTATTCACTTATAAGACTTCTGTGAAAACATGCCTTAAAAATGCTAAACCGCCCTGAAAGTTTGCATATCTGCCTTAAAATTTATCATCTCCTAAATCGGAAATAAGTCTCTCTGTAGGTGAGTCCTATTTCTCCCTGACAGCATGTGCCAAATAACTGTTCTGATTCTTCCAATAAAGAATTTCAATTGCATTCCTACAGAACAGCTTCATAAGCAAAGGTACAGTAACTTCTCCATACTGACTGCATGTTTGCTAGCATTCAGAATGTCATTATATCCTGGTGATCTTAAATCAATAGTTCATATCTATCACTGCTTATTCTTGTGCTGTCATAGACAACTCTCACAGTGGCTTTAGAAAGCTGCGTCAGATTTGAAAGTACTGATGGGATTCTGCTGTAACACCATTTCTGCAAGGACTGTTCCAAGTTAATGCTTTCTTCCTCCAGCGTTGCCTAGCATCAGTGCAGGAATCCTTCTGCCTCTCTGCTAGGTAGCAGGCAGATTTTTATAATTCTTTTTCACTATTTTCTTGCATCTGAAACAAATAGATCTGGGTTTTTTATTCCATGAATCAGAGTGCAGCTAACTGAGGTTTATAAGCTTCCAGCATATGTTTAAAAGCTATTTGGATATAATATTCATCTTTGAAGGCAGCAGGCCAACCCTCTAAACTTCACTTGTGGTTGTGTGGTTTTTTTAGAGAGAGGAGTCCTTTTTTTCCTACAGTAAATATAAATATACTAAAGTTACTACATAGTTAAATCCTCATTATATATGGTATTAGTAAATGTACCACTAGTACAGTCTGTTCTGTTAAGTAACTTTGCTAACATAAACACATTATAGTAGATTTATACTGTAGAGGAAAATCTTTTGGAGAAAGCAATTAAACTATCTAATGCAGAGAATCCAGATTTATTGTTGTCTCTGCTTTTGTGGCACAGAAAGAGGGACAAAAATAATGTAAAGGAGGAGACTTTGCATCCAAATGACTGCACTGAGTTCTGTCATTGGAAATGCAGATGTTCCTTTCTGGATTCTTCCCGTATCCCCAGGGCTCTAAAGCATCTTTTTTTCATTGTGGTTTCAAAATGATCCCTTCATGATAAAATGGTTCATTTTTAAATGTCAGTAAATATGCATTGACATTTCAGAAGCGTGAGTGTTTTAGTGTTGCAGGTCACGTGCTTTCCCTATCATACCTTAAAGATCCCTATAATACCCCTGCACCTCTGCAGGTGTCTTCTAGGATGCAGAAAAAGGACTGGTGAAAAGTCTTTGCAAGGTGGTCCTGCAAAGTGCAAGGTGGTTCCCACAAGTGGAGAAGTGGTGTACATGTTGAAACTCCTAGATATATTGAGACTTGAATTAAGAACCTTGGTAGTAAAAGGTACATTACTATCCTTTGGAACTGCTGGAAAATGGGTTGTTAAAGTTTGCCTTTCCCAGGCATTCTTGTGCAACACAGAGACAAATTTTTTTGTGTGCTTTTGCTGGGTATGCAGATCCTGTACACTGCCAGCTCCATACATCCATGTGCTCCCAGGTCTGATCTGTTCAGATTGCATTACAGCTGAATCATTCAGAAGGCACCTGTACAAAACATTATTAGTTGGCCACTTAAACACACTATCTATCACCAGATCACAAAGCAGGTCTCTATTGCTTCAGCCAGGACAAAATTTATTTTACAGTAGTTGCTTCCTATAGTTAAATCTTTTTAGATTTTCAGATATCAGTGAATTCCACTAGTGCCAGGACCTGTCAGACAGCTTAAATGCAGCAAAGAACTCATGGGTTTAAATTGTTATATTTCAGTAACCATTAGAACTCAAAGGCAAATATACTGAACTAAGAGAAGTAGCTTTTGTCTTAGTACCACCTCTTCTCTGCTCCGCTTTTCTTTTATCACTCCATTTCATATTTCCAGTTTTGCACGAAACACTGAAACCTGTCGTCCCAGAGATTAAGATGTCTCCATGATGCGTAACTCACAGTTCTGTAACAAAACAATCTTTTCTCCACAATCAGTACAACAGTGCTGAAGTTCTCTATAAACATCCACATGACTGTGCACACCTAGGGACTTCAAGACTGAGCACATCACCCATGTAATTTGAAACACTCAACAAATGAATTTGAATGAAAAGCAAGGGGAAATAAAAAAAGAAAAAGAATTCTTAAATACATTACAAGATCAAGAGATATAGATTTGAAATGTTGATCCAATTTTGTGCTACATTAGTATCAATTGGGTTAATTGAACATATATTTGTGTTAGAATGATCTTTTATTTTCAGAATCAGATTTCAGTATCATGTGGAAATTTAAACAAAATATACTTACTTTGACTTTAACCAAAACCCTTTTGGAGCAATGAGAGTGAATCTTTCAAGAAAGGCTAGCATTATTACCTTCATGTAACAAGGAAATACCAGTATATTTGTGTGTCTGCTGCCTCCTTCAGCACAAAAATAACACTAATTACAGATATGTATCTGTCATCCTCCACTGACTGAAGAACTTCCAAAGTATTTAGTTAGCTCAATAGGAAAAAGTGGAGATCTCCTGTTAGCTTTGACCTCCAGAAACTAGCTTTTACTCAAAAACATTACTGTCTCCTGTTAAACCTAACCTAACTGTATTGCCATAGGCAGTAGTTAATAGTGCACAATGATAAACTTTGTTGATCCCATTCTTGAGTCTCTTCTTTTGATATTATCTGCTTATTGACGTATAAGCTGAGAAAATTTGAAATGTCACATGGGGACAGATAGTGTAGAAGACGATCAGATTACATGTATACATCTATGGAGACTGCATTAGCCACAAAATTAGACTTGTGCATGAATGGCATAATCCATTTTATTGAAGTGATTTTCTCATTGAGACGTTAATGTATTTCATAAATTTCAAAAGGAAATTACAATATTTGAACTGAATTTTACAATTAATCAGAAACAAAGTACATAAATAGCCATTTACAACTCTAGGTCTCAACATCTTCCCAGTGTATATGAACTATCCCAGAGTCACATGTTAGGAAAGAAGGGAAGATTAAGCATCTCAAACTTTAATCTTTTGATATTTTCCTTCTCATATTAGTACCTACTTAATGGTACTTGGCCATATTGATCATCATAACTGGTCTACTCTGGTCTCCAATCGGGAGGCCTGGAGACACACCATTTATAATGCTGCTGCATCCTTTGAGAACACATGCAGGATCACTCTCGAGGAGAAAAGACAACTCAGAAAGAACCGTGCCTTGCAGAATATACCACCTAAGGAGTCTTTCTGCTGTGCCTTTTGCAATCGGACATGCCTTTCTTGTATTGACCTTATTAGCCACCAGCGTGCTTGTAACAAATGTCAATAGAGCCTTTCCCAAACCTTCATTCGCGAAGTCTAGCCATGATGGGTCTTGATCTGTCAGGGATGGGGTGGAAGAAGCACATGAAACATAAAGTTCTATGGGTTAATATACACTTAGGTTCAGGTGGGAATGCCCTGGTACTTCCCCTGTGGAGAGGGGATGAGCTTTCACTTCTCTGGTGGACGGCCTCAGAAATTAGTCTGGGGGCACTTAGGGGGTCATTGATAGTTTATGACACCTTCTAAGGCAGACAACTGCCTTTCATGTCAGCACAGTGGAGCCAGTAATGCCCCATCAGACCTTCCCCAGGGAGAAGGGTGACAGTTTTACAACTGAGCAGAGTACTACAAATGGGCAAATATTTTGAGTCATTAACCATTAAGAGTCCAGTCTCTCACATTTCTCTCTGTAGACCTTCCTCACCTCTGATACAGAGAGAATACCTCCATACAGAAAGATACTCTGGTCTCTATGGCCGTTCACTGACTGGTATTGAAGGCACATTTGAAGGATTGTGTGAATGAAGCTTTTTTGCAAAAGAATTCAATATTCAGAGCTGCCTGGCTGGTTCCTTTTGGCTCATGATAAATACAGTTCTGAATGTGAAAGTCAGGAAAGTGATAATACAACCTTCTCTTTATGTGAGGTGAACAGCAATGTGTTCAAGAGCAACTTCTTCAACCGTGTACCAGAACACCAAATTTATATTCTGCTGATTTCTTGTTGAACTACTAGCATTACTTTGATCAACATAGCTGGTCTACTCTGGCCTCCAATCAGGAGGTCTGGAGACACACCAGCTATAACGCTGCTGATGCTTTTGAGAAAGCACGCAGGATCACTCTTGAGGAGAAAAGACAACGCAGAAAGAATCGGGCCTTGAAGAATATACCACCTAAGGAGTCCTTCTGCTGTACCTTTTGCAACTGAATGTGCCTATCTCGTATTGGTCTTTTTAGCCACCAACGCGCTTGTAACAAACGTGGGTAGAGCCCTCCCCAAATCTTCATTTGCGAAGCCTAGCCATGATGATGATGATGACTAGCATTACGAACACATTCAAATCTTATCGAATAAGTACCTTTTTCATCTTTGGAAACCATGTCATTCCTTCATTTTGGGAGATCATAGCACAGACCTCAAATATCTGTTTGACTTGGCTGAAGTAACAGAGAAGGCATAAAACACACGATGTTTGCTACCCATGTCAGACATCACTGTTACTACTGAAAGAGCCTGTATCATGAGTCAGACAAAGAAAACCCTCTGTTTAATGATTCTGTCAATTCCTAATTCCTAGTGTAAACTATTGCTTTGTAAATTAATATCAGAACTGCAATGGATGAAAACTGACATCTGCCAGTTGACATCTGTCAACTGACATCTTCACAGAATCACAGGATATTCTGAGTTGGAAGGGACCCACAAGGATCATCAAGTCGAACTCGTAAGTGAATGGCCCTTACAGGGATCAAACCCACAACCTTGACATTATTAGCACTGTGCTCTAACCAACAGAACTTGCCAATCTTGACTAGCAAAAAGTAATCCATTACTTGTCATCCAACCTACCAGAGTATTTCCAACACTCTGACAGTAAAGGGAACACAACCTACCATATCTCCACTCACTTTGCTTAAATACCAAGCCTTACAACCCATGTAAAAATATACAGTGACAGCAAAGGCATGGATAAGTCATAGGACTGGAATTCTGAAGATCTGGGTTCTTAGCCTGGTTCTTCTCAAGACTTCTCGTGTAATATTGGATAAACCACTTTCAGTTCTGTATAGCTCATTGCTATAGCCAAGTTAAATTTGTCGAGCACCTTAAGGTATGTAGGCTAAATCCAAGAGTGCCTATAATTTTCAGATGGAAGGTTCTTTTTATGTTGTGGGAACATTTTATATATATATATATATATATCATTTAATATAACACAAAATAAAAATTTTCCAGTGTCTGTGTTTTTTGGTGATAATCTACTAAAAATTACATGTATTGTGTTTCTTTGTTGTTAATAATACAACTGGTGAGATTTTCAGAGATATAGAATTCTATTTTGCAGACAATGCTTTAGAATGTGATTTGGGGTTGATTCAGGACAAAACTCAAAATTGTTTAAATTCTCTGGCAAAAGGGCTAGAGATCTGACCCCCATGGTCTTCACGTCACCGATTCCCTGGGACATACAGCCCATGAAAGTACTCTGTGCATTTGGCTGTCCCAGAACATAGAAGCCCTGGGAACAAGACTGATAAGCAATTGAGGGTGCTTGGATGTCAGGCTGTTCATACTCTCAACTCTGATCAGCCCACCAGATGGGATGCTGAGGTGTTCAGATCCCAGGGCTACAGTCTGACAGTATCCTGGTCACATCACAACTCTGCAAAAACCAAGTCATCTCTCTTGAATGTCTCAGTTTCAGAAAACGGGCAGATGTTTCAGTTACCTCAAGTGTTGTACATATCAGTCATGTCTTTGCTTGTTCTCTTGTGCTTAGGTATATAGAAGTTGCAATGATAAATAAGAGGGAATTGAAAGAAGAGTACTATGGAAAGGCATTTTAGAAACCTAGTTTATATGTTGCAGCAACTTCCTATTAGTCATAAGGGGACATTAGTCAGCAGGGACATAAAAGTGGACAGAAAATGGTTGTGATAGTGGTTGATTTCATGGAAAAAAAATTTTCTCTGCTTAAGCTGGCTAAGGTGTTAGAAAGACATCTGACGATTCTGGTCTGTTGTCATTTATGGACAGGTTTTGTCTGGAAACTTTTGTTTCTCCTGCTGATGAGACTGTTGCTTGCCCTGGCTGCCTGGGAGATGAGCTGTGGAACTGTGGGTGCCCAGCTTAGCCTGCATTCCTCACAGGAATTGCAGGACAGCCAGAAACATTATCAGTCTAACAAACTACCACAGCCACTGAAGAATGGAAATTATGAGAGTATAGAAAACATGGGGACTGAGGTTCCTGGGAATGACCTTTATGTATTGGGATTTAAAAAAAAAAAGACCAAAACAACATAATCAGGCCTTACCAAAAGGTGAAGACTTCTTTATCAGTCCCAAATTTATGAGTGCTGGCTTCCTCCTGGGCTATTGGGGCTTTTAAAATAACCAGTAACAGACTGAATGGATTCATCTTGAAAAAATAGTTCTAATTTTTAAATATTGGTGACATTCATTAGATTTCACAGAAATAAAATATGTGAGTTAATTCAATTGTGTAATGATTGAACCTCAGCTGGGTAACCTTATTGGAGACTGCACAAAATCTGGTTTTCATAACTAGAGCTTCTAAGCCCTAACACTCTGTTGAGCATAGAGATGTCTCTTCATAGAAATTCAGAAAATCTGATTTAGATAGAGGTAGAGGGGCACTCCGGAAATTATTTATAATATTTTTCTTGATATGTTTTGCCAGATCACAGGCTGAAATAACTCAATAAGAAGTCTGAAGTCTTATGACCTCTAGACTTGGTTTACTCACAGTGTGACTTCTGATACTGCAGAACTAGTTTAAAGCACTTGTGCCTTGCTTATCTCTGTAACAAGAAATTATAAAAAGAAATTATAAAAACCATAATGGAACATTATGTGACTTTGGAATCAGGACATGTAAAACTGCAATTTCTAGAAGTGGGAATTGCCACTGCAAAGCAAAATATTTACAGGGGAAAATTAAAGTATTCTGCTAACTGTTAACAAGTAAAATAAAAAAGCCCAGATATGCTAGAATAGCAGGTAGTAGGACCATGAGTATAATAAAATAATTGGAAGAAGCATATTTTGTTCTTGCAAGGTGGTCCCTTTGTTTTATATCATCACAACAAGGTCAAGAGCATGGTGTTAATAACACCAAGGTCACAGGTTTGATGCCTATACAGGCCATTCACTTAAGAGTTGGACTTGATGATCCTTATAGGTCCCTTCCAAGTCAGAATATTCTGTGATTCTGTGAAATGTTCCTGCTTCTAAACCTGACAGCATGTGCAGGACTATACAGGCCTGTGGTTGAGCTGGCAATGAAGTATCTGAGAGACAGGACTGGGCCAGCTTCACAGGGGAAGTAAACTGCTGAGGATTTGGAGTTTGTTTTAGATGTGTACACTCCAAGCCACACTAAATCTCCGTGCACATTACTCAGCAAATTGTTTCTTGGTTTTTTTATTATATTAAGAAGAAGACTAGCTCATGCTTGAATTAGGAGATTACTTCTCCTACAATCTTTTTCAGAGTTTATGGATTTATCATCAAGATTTCATGGCTGCTGTGATGAATTGCCATTAAGACGTTATCCTCAAAAGAACAAAGAAGGGCTTTCATACCTGAGTAGTTTTTGAAATAAAAGGAGCATTTGACTAAAATGAAATGACTGCTAGAGGAATATTTCTTACTGTGTCCAGAGACATATTTTTGCTAAACATTTTAAAGCTTGACTTCCCCTTTGACACAGAAATGAAGACATTACTCTGCATGTAATGCACATGACATTACAGTCTTCAGTCACAGAGATCTGTGTATTCCTATACATGTGCCAGGCCTGAGGCAACTTTGTATTTAAAAATAAGCACAAGTCGGTAAGGATGGATCTCTTCCAATCTAGCCGCAGCTTGAGCGTTTTGTGGTTTGGGCTGCTCACCACCATTTGTTATGGTGCACTTTCCTCAACAATAAACTGAGAATTGTATAACTGACGGACAACTAGACCAGTACTAGTTAATTTCTGAAACGACAATGTTGCTCACGTTAGCATTACACATTGTTGTTCATATCAACATTGCAGCTTCACAGAAAAAAAAGCAGCTAGGTCATGAAGGAGCAGCAGGTTTTTATGGAAATTAGTAAGTATTGTGTGAAAAATTATTTTAGTCCTATAAAGGATGAATGAGCTAGTGTTTAGCAGTCAGGACTGCCCAGTTCTGACCCAAATAAAGAAGTAATGGCAGCATTCTGTGGGAGATCAGTTGTTTTTATAGCTCTCCAGTTGTTGCATTCAAAGTTATTTTCAGCATTTTTTTTCCTCTGTTGTTTTCTTCTTTCATGTCTTTTATTGGAGGGGACAAAAAGTGCTCTAAGAGGTATAGAATTATAGAAGAGGAAAGAATGGGATTATACTGGCATGCAAATGCAGGCTGTTTCATTTTCTGTATTTACTGGATCGCTCAGGCAGTCATTAGCAGTAAATGAACAACATTACCACTCCAGCTCTAGATGAAGCTTTGTAGCAATTCTAGCTGAGCCATACTGAGACAGTCTTTTGTTTTCTAAAAATAGTCAGTTTGTTAAACTGAATTGTGTTTGTGATTGCTGCAAAATCTTATGTGGAAAAAATTCTTATATTGACAAAAAATTTGGAAAGTTGTTGTTCTGTATATTATCTATATTGACATCAAATATCAGTAATCACTGGCCATTGTTTTTAATCTAATCTGATGTATGTTATTCCTGCAACCATGGACCACGGCCAAGAAAAAAAAATGTTTAGGGGGCAAACATTTGCCTTTATTACTTAGTAGAAGATAATGAAGTTTGTTAGCGGCTCCTAAGATGAAAACAATTCATTACCCCATCATTTACAAATAGTAGATGTAGCAAGTAGACATATAGATAAAATCACAGTAGAGGTAATCAGGAATGTTGTGGAACACACAATAGTTTGTTATTGGTTTGCTGCTTTTTGGCATTTACATGCAACTGTGTATCTGGGATACTCAGAACTGCTGAGAAAGGGAGTGCATTGATAATATTATTATTAGCATATAATTTCTGCTGTAACAACAAAAGGTATAAATCTGGGTCAGGTTCCACTGTGCTTGTTGCTATTCAGCCTTAGTCAGGTTTACAGTTCAGTAAGAGGTATATTTGCTTGTCAGATACAGAATTAGATACATATAGTGATTTAATATGTTCATATTCCCTATTAATTCAGAGCTTCACACTAATTATTTGCTAGTTGAAAAGCATGCTGTTGATGGCTCAAATGCCGTCACTGGTTTTTTTATTTAGAAGGAGGTAAGTAAAGCTTTAAAAATAGAACACAGAAAATGAAACTAATTTTACAGTTTTCCAGGGATCCAAACTGGAAAATAACAAGAAAAATGTTAGTCAAACTAGAAGACAAAATCAATTGTGTTTACAATGTTTTGTTATAATGTCCTGCCACTTGACATATTTAGTTTAATATTCTTTAACTGAGGAAAAGGAAAGATGTGCATGACAATATTATGCATGGAAATTGGCTTTGCGTTACTTTCAAATAATCACTACTGAGAGGAGAGGGGAGAAGGGAGAGAAGACAGGACTTTTTACATTATTTTTTTTATTAATAATAATAATAATGGCCAGTCTTCGTGAACCAAGATTTTGGGAAAGGTATTTTACCTTTCCAGCCTGCGCAATGGATTTTTTAGGTGAGACACAGCATGCGCTGAACTGAGCCCACCCTTTAATCCTAAGGTTCGTCTGCCGGGGCCAAGCAAGCTTGGACAATGGCAGTGACGTCCTCAGGACGTAGGTTTGTTTAGAGTGACCTTCTCATAGATGGATGGCCTCACAGGGCCAACGGGCTCCATCTGCCCGGGGGACCGAGGAATCGAACCCGGGTCGCAGCAGTGAGAGTCCTCCATGCTAACCACTAGGCCACCAGGGGTCCCTATTTTTTTATTAATGTAGTGCTTCTAAAACAGAAAGACAAAAGAAGATAAAGAAAACAGACAATTTGGCTTTTAAGTGAAATATCCAGTAAGAAAAGCCCAAGACTCCATGTGCTCTGTCACAATAGCTGTTATACAGATAGGGTTACCAAATCAAAGTCTATGTCAAGGTGGAGAGATTACCTTGACTACCAGTGTTGGGAGACAACCATCACCAGGGTGACAGAAGCAAAGAGAGAAAGAGAGCAACAGCAAGGACAATAAGCTATGTGCATGTAGAGAAATTTCATCTTTTTACACATAGGAAATGAGTTTGCACTTTATCTCCCAAGACATTACTCTTGTCCAGAGAAGCAATTCTGCATGTCTAAGGGTCTGCAGTATGTCTTACAGAAAGTGTTGTGATAACACAGTATGGGAACAGCCCAATGTGCAGAAAGCGTCTCAGAGGCACACACATATGAGAGCACTCGGAATGCTCACTGGTACAGCAAATCTCTCCAACTTCTCAATGTTATATTTGGAAGCCGTAGAGATGCAAAGATCAGTATCATTACCTCCTCTGTTACAGGAGGTTGATAGTTTCCACTTGGTCGCTATTGCCTTTTTTTGGCAGAAATTTAATAGCAATTATGGATTTTTCAAATTCATTTATGTGGTAGAGGTACAGAGAATGAGACAAGAGCAGAAAGCAACAAGGAAAACAGGTGATAACAGCAGCCTATTACCTGGGTATCAGTAGAACACTGCTCCTATCCACACAGCTTTCCCCTATAAGGTTTCTCATCACTGTTAGTCCTTAGCAATGGCTGATGGAAAGCTAGACAGTGTTACCTCCCAGCATTTTCTCAGCAGGTCTTAAAACTAGGTCTTCAGAACACCACCCCCTAGTCTATGCTAGCAGCACTCTTTTGTCACCTGGCACTACAGCAGAAAGAGTTCTAGAACGAATTTTAAACTAAACCCAAAATATTAAAATAGGTCATCTGAGAGGAACAGCTTAAATCTTGCCTGCTTTCTGGTAACAAAACTCCTACTGAAAATTGATCATTTCACCACCTTAAAAAGTCATATATCTCAAGGAAGAGAAAAATAAAGATGCAGAGACATACTGGCATGGACATATAGGTGGAAAGCTAGTATGCACATCTACTTTTCCAAGAAGAATGACAGGCTGTACAGGAGAGAAAAAAAATTTGTGATGTAGATTTACATTTCTGTCCTGCTAATAAATGGGTCAATGAAACAGCTGACTGCTCCCCTATTGCAGGTGTGGGAGTTATTTACTTTCTAATCCTTTCCCTTTTGGCTCTGGCTGGACACGAATGAAAATTCCTGGCATTAGGTATTAGAAGAGATGGAGAAAGCGCAGGAACCAATTTGCAGGGTTTCACTTGACTAGTTTTCTTCATTTGACTCCTATTAGCTCTGATAATGTATCCTCACTATTAATCAGCTAGGGAGAGAAGAGGTGATGCCTGTTTTTTCATGTGCGTAGGAGGATGTAGGTACACCACAGCAATCTCACTGGAAAAAGTTCAGTGCCTTAAAGCATCTCCTTCAGGACTTACAAGGCACAAAGGCACTGACCCTGAACACTGAGACAGCTGTCAACAGACACAGAAGATTCTGAAGGAGTGTCTGAAATAAATTTTTGCGTTCATGGTACCTTCAGCATAAACTCTATGGAACAAATTGATCCCTCCTGTAATCCCATTAGAAACAGTGGAACTAAAGGACTGTAGAGGCAGCTGTTATTGTTAGATGTGAACTTCTTCCAAGCAGCAAAATTCCCAGAACGAAACCCCAGTTACAGCAGTAGATGAGCCGCTGTGGTTGTAACAACAGCAACTTCTGGAGAATTCATGTTCTGTCTATTTCTGATGGCTCCTTGGGACAGGAAACAGGCTCTGGGCCAAACAGCCCTCTGAGCTTTCCCCTCGTGTGTCTTACACTATAAAAACCAAATTGCTTCCTCTTATGACCCTATGCAGATATCAGAGCTTCATTAGTATGGAGCTTTTATAATGTTTCTGCACGTTATGTCAGTCACCAGTCAAGCCTGAGAGCTTCTCATTGTTGGGATCCTTACACAGAAGTGTAAAAAAATTCAAAAGGTGTTGCTCGATTTCCATAAGATTTGATGAAAATGCATCATCATTAATGTATTTTAAAAGTGTAGTAAGTGAACTGTAGTAGAGTTGGTTTCCAAGGCAATGATGTCCACAGTAATGCCACTGAAATTTGAGATTTTTTCACACAAAAATTACTATATCCATAGAAGGTCAAAACAACAGTCCAGTCAGACCAGTATCTCCAATGGGGCCATAGATAGATGCCTAGGGCAGAATAGAAGAGCAGGGCAAGTGGAAAGTAATGCATACCAGCGATAAGGGAGCAGTATCTGTGGGTTTGCAGCTTAGAAACTTTCAATGTTAGGAGTGGCTTCCTTGTTTTGAGTGGTCCTTGATGGACTCTTCTTCTGTGAATTTATTCTATTGCTTTCTAAATCTATTTAATTTTCACCAGCTGTTTCTCTGTCTGCCACATCCCTACTCTTCAAAAATCTTCACCAATATACACATACCAGGAAATACATAGGTAAGCCAAAACTCTAAGTGAGGTCTGTTCCAAGACTTATAAGACCAAACTTAGCTTTTTTTTTTGCTGGCAGTTAAAACCTGATATAATAGACTCACCAGAAATTCATCTCTCTGGTTACTAATTGAACGAAGAGCAATCAGGCCTGAGCTAGAGCAGCGCAAATATGCACCAAAGGCAAGGTTAACTCATGGGAATATTCTGCATTTGGGTTATTTCCAGTAGCTCTAAGCTCCTTGAGGAGAAACAAATAAGGCTTCATGTTGAAATGAACGCTGATGATGCACAAATCTTCTGCCTTGGAACTGATATTTATCTGTTTCAAATAGGAGATTTCCACCTTCTCTGCTTCATTCCTGCTGCCTCTTACACATGAACCAAATTGAAAGGAGGTTATAGAACAGAATCTGGGCTCTGCATCTAATACAGAGTGTGTTTTCTATCACTCACTAGACCTGTTTCATTAATACCACACATTCACTCCTGCCTATTTAGAGAAAGTATTTTTTTTTCAATCAGTGCATTTTGACCAGGGGAAGTTCTGGAAAACCGTATGAGCCTATAAGTTGAGATAGAAAGAACCAAAGAAAAAACAATTGAACAGAAACTCCAACCTAATTGACTCTTCTTCTCAATGCAGAAGTATTTCTCTTTATCAGCAGATTGTGAGTCTGGCCCTTGCTCTGTTGGAGCAGGCAACTGAATCTGTGTAGAGGAATGTGGCTTTTCTAGATTCTCACTAAAAAGCACTCTCTAAAACTGCAACGTGCTTCCCCAGCAAATCTGACTTGGGAATGTGCTCATAGCAAGTAATTCAATGTGTTCTTCCTGTGCTCTGTTCACTGATGTTTCAAAGCAAGCATATAATATCTCTGAATGTCTCTGCTAATAGTGACTATTCAGCAAAGGGTCCGTAAATCAAACTACAGACCAAGATGTATGCCCTGCAAGAGTTCATTGCCCAGTCATTGCAGCGGGTTTTACTACCTAAATCACCTGGAATGTTACCTTTTCTGAGTGAGTGGCTGCAAGTATTTTAATGAGTGAATGAATATTAAATAACAAATATAAAGTAATGAAAACACATGTTGGGTATTCTTATTTGCCTATACTCATCCTCTCTCATCTACCAGTTTGGTCTGCATACAAGGAAGCATATCCTAAAATATTCTTGTAAACAGTCCTGAACTGATTCATATATATGAAGAATTTCAGTCTCAGAGGTAATTTTTCAGTAAAATATTTTTGTGACTACATTATGTTAACCAGAAGCTATTTTACTACACCACTACTATGGTTTGAGAGGACATCACAGGAACAGATGGCTGTCTAAGTTTTACTTGGCTCCCTGTCAAGTCCCCAGACCCAACAAAAAAGAACTCCAGCAAAGAGCTAAGAAAAAACTATTAAAAATCCAGACTAGCCAAATTATATGAAAAATAAATGTATTTACGTATATTACGGATGAAATACTATATACAATTTCCAAAAGGAAGAAGGAGAGGGAAGGGGGAAGGGGAAAGGAACAAAACCAAAATAAAATATACACGATCAAAAGCTCAAGATCTAGCAAAGAATTAGCAAAGGAATATCTTACTATTCTCCTTGGGACAACAGAAGTCTTGCTGGAACGACCGCCGGCAACCTCCGCCTCCCAAGGTCGACAAGGCCTTACCAGACCTCACTCCCCAACACGGCATATCTGACAGCAGGGAAACCCACGCCTCCAGAACCACCAGAAGGAAAGAGAGCAAAGGCCTTTCCTCCTTTCTTCTTATACCCCTGGCTTACATAAAAACCATAGGGAATACCAGGAAATATGGTCCCTTCCTTGGTTACAAACTAGTCACCAAGGAAGACCTAGACTAAACTACCACAACGGCTATCCAGAACTTTTGGAGCATCTGGATAGCTGATGTCAGGAAGCCAAGCTCACATAATTTTGCTCAATTGTTGTCCTTTGTTTCAGTTAACTCTTGAGATGTGAGTGTCAAAAATCTACTGAAGTCAATTAAGTCATCCTTACCAGGCCTCATCCTGGTTATTGGAAGGTTACTGAGGAAATGGGGCAGACTCTGTAAGAGTAGCCACAGTAGTACTGCCTTAATGTGCTCCTCTCCCTCATAAGAGGGACAATGACATGATCTGAGGTAATCGTGATCATTCACAAGAAAGAAAGGATTATTCAAAGTTACTGCACTAATCTGGATCTTCAAGTATCTGCATTTGCACCGTGTCTACTTGCAATTCACAGAGCTTCCTGCTAGATCACGCTTCCATTTTCAGTAGCACTGGGTGAATAAATGTATTTCAACTATTGTGTGCTCAGATGGTGTAGTAACAAGGCTAGATAAATACCTACTATAAAGAGAGGCAAAGCCTTTTCCGTTTTTGCCTCACCACAATCATTCCTTCTATGTTACTGCCGGAGACCGCTATGATGATTTAGGACACATTGTCTGTAACAGATGATGTTTGGGCGGCTCTTCTTTATTTACAGCCCTGATTTTTGTAACTTTGTTCTTTCAAAGATTCTCAGACTTATTTCAGATTTTGGAGAAATTGACTTGCGGTTACAGACAAAGGATTAATTTCTCCCGGCAATGTCTGTAGACGTCCCAAAAACATAAAGATTTTGTAAGGAAAGTAGCTTTTGCTCTTGTTCCATTCAAAGGCAAATGACAGCATCAAATTTAAAAAAAAACAAACACAACCAAACCAAACAACAACAAACAAAAAACCCAACAAACTCCCCCCTAAAAAACCCCCACACAAACAAAACCAAAACCAAAAAAAAGAAAACAAAAACAAAAACCACACACACACACATACACAAAAAACAAACACAGAAACATACATGCCACATTGTGAAGTCTAAATATGTAAGACTTGTGATTAAGATGAGTAGAGGTTGTTCAATGCTTTGGTCTCAGTCTCCTTGTGAATAATCAGCAATAAAATCATTCTGCTTTTGTGATGCACAGAAGGACACACTAAGGCCTAGTGCAAAAGGCTTTGAATTTCTTTAATTTTTTTTCCCCATTGGCTATGAAATTTCCACTTAGACTGATTTAGCCAATTGGAAATGGTGTATGGCTTAAAATACTTATTTTCTGTCATGTCTTTTTCAGTCCTCAAACTCTTGTAAAACGGTGTAGTGCAGTGAGCTGCTAAAACTGAGCTGTGCAAAAGGTACTGAGTGTCTTACATTTATATAGCTGGTTTTGCCTTGAGGCTGATGACCAAAATTAAGAGTTAAGTGACATCAACATTATTCATTAACGCTAAGAATTAGTTGCACAATCCTAATATCATCCTTAGATCCCTTGGAGTCTTAGAAGATGAGAGTTTTTAGGTAAGGCTAATAACACTTTGGAAGATTTAAGCACATGGGGAGTATTTGGATATCAGTGAAAGTCACAGATCTGGAGTGAGGTGTGTTATCAAAGTGAATACAACGGCTGCATCAGTGAATCCTAAAAGTGAGTACAGCAGTGAGCTGGGACACAGCCTGTTCCACACCACAGGAGAAATAATGGTTAGAGATCAAAACTTAGTTTCAGAAAAATGCAAATAATTGTTCACATTACAGCTATTGCAAGAGATTTTTTTTTAAAGAGTTTCCAGGAACTCAAAAAAGAATTATCAAATCCCACTTACATGTGGGCAAGCCACTTAGGGTCTGGTATTCAAGATCTAATGATTGGATGCCTGCAGATGCAAATAGTCTCTCATCCTGTTTCCTGTCTATTTAAATTGTAAACTTCTGAGGGTTGGAATTATGCCTTGCCATATATTTTAATACTACCTGGAAAAAGCTTTCTAATTTTGATTGAAATCTCCAGGCATTATTGTAATGAAAATAACTGTAATTATCTCCAGTGGGACAAAATCTGAGTGTCGAATTGAAATTGAAATGCTTGAATGGGTGTAGTAGCAGACAGACGCCTACAGTGCAGCAGGCACTTCTATCAGGTTTTCTGTAATTTCTGAATTGAACTAGTCAAAATCCATATGAATCCATAAGTACTTTCTTCTGGTAGGTTTCTATACCCCTAATTTACAAACCCTTCATCCATCCCAAAAAAAACTGATTCTCTAAAGGTATGAGGAAAAGTTCAATGAAAAGTAGAGAGTTGTGACATGGAATCAAAACTAAGGCAGTAAATACCTGGAATCAAAAATTTTCTCTTCCCTTTAAGCTCTTTTCACCACCCAGGCCTAAGGATTACTAGCAATAATTCTATTTATTGATAAAATGTTACTCAAAATGTTAAAAAATTTAATTTTCCATAGTTAGTCAAAGTTGTGCTGGAAACTAAGATACAGCGATGCAGCTGTACATTGATTCTATACCAATGAGATCCTTAGTGCCTTCTGCAGATAAAAGAATACCAGGAGTAAAGTAGAGGGGGGAAAGGGAACAATAGTTCTCTCCTTGTGTCATTTGGTGGACATATGAGAGAAGATTCATGTTTATGAACAGAAAGAACAAAAAAATGCAATTTAGATGATCAGTCAAAGTAAAATAAGAGAACAGTTTTACTAGATCTGATCTTTTGTACGGGGTTAGTTCTGCTTCTAGAAGAATTGATGCCAAGCAGGTCAACAGATTGATCTGATGCTATGAGAGACTGAGATGTTGATGGTTAACTCACTACAATTTTTAGCATGCACTACTTTCTCAAGAAGTGTAAGTTACTTTATAAGTTAGTATAACACCCAGGTTCTGTTATCATGCATTAGAAATTACTTAAATTGTTGCAATTCTAAAATAGAAATACTTTTTTAACCAGAGTATATAGCAGTTGTCACTGGGGGATCTTTGGAGCTTTTCAGGATTGTTGGAGCACTTAAAAAGATACTTAAGCAATAAAATCCCTAGCTAAATGGCATGAGAAATGGTAAAAACTTAGGAAAAATACTTTGAGAGCTTTGAAAAGCCTGCTGGTGGGAATACACTAATAACTGGGATAAAAGCACTAAATTTACTTTGTGGAAGTCTGTTACCAGCTGGTAACAACAGCAGTTCACTAGAATGAGTAAAAACAAGACATAGTGGTGTGGAGAGCTGTGAGGATGCAATGTTCAAAATGAAGATGTAATAATGCACATGTATTTTCTGAGCAACTTAGATACAAGACATTAATTGTATTGTAGTTCTCCCTGAACAATGCAGACAATGGAATTCATTATTACATTTAAGCGAAAATGTATTTAATTTTCTAGTAAGTAATCTCATTGAAATTGAAATAGTCTACTAAAATGTTTTCAAAAAACAAATTACCTTTGGCTGTAATATTTTTGCAAAATAGAGCTGTCCATACTCAATTAGGTTAATTTCCTTTTAAGCTGAACTGCAGGAAAAAGTGATTTGCTTCTAATTTTATGTGGAATTGTTTCACATTCGATGTAAACATTACCTGTATTTTTGCTCTAGTTATGAGCTTTCTTTGTACTAAGAAAAAGCAGAAGCATCCTTGTATGTAGATATATTTACAAAAATACTTAATTATCCAGTTCGAGGAGACAAACTGAGAGGTCTACTGTTCTGCTTCTTTCCCAGGGTAAGAAGGCAACGGTGAAGAATAAAGTGCATCCCAGGTGTCATATGGAGTGTGAATGTGGCTAGAACACATTCCTAGATCCGGAAATCTGGATGGTGCAGAAACCTGAAGGTCTCCCAGATCCTGTAGCTGCTGAGAGCCATATATGTTTAAAATACAGTATGAAACAAATGGATGAATAGGCTGATTTAAAGAGAGGTTATTTACAGGACACAACTGTTCATGTGCACAGAGGCAACTATGCTCACTGTCATCTAGGTCTGGCCACAATGTCCACATGAATTAAAATGTTAATTTGTGACTAGAACAGAGCATGTCTCAGCTCCTGTTCTTGCAGCTGCCTCTGGGTTACACAGTCACCCTGCCTGTGCTAGGTAGACAGCCCAGTATTAAAGTAACTCAAGCAAAGAATAGCTGGAAGGTAACACGACCATGGCTGGTTTTCCACTTCTGATCTCAGCAGGAGGTCTGATAAGCCCTTTCTTTTTCTTTCACTCTCCTTCTACCCATCTCACTTCTCCTCTCACTGTTTCAGATTTTTCTTAGAAAGAGAAAGAAAAGGCAGAGGGAATGCATTTTCATTTAAATGTAACAAAAAAAGGTGAAATCAAAAAATGAAACGTCCAATAATAAGTTCAGTAAATAATAATGCATTTTCTTTCAGTAGCTCTCATGCAGTTATTTTGTGAATGAATTCAGAACAGCATGTTCATTATGTTTGTATCAAAGAAACTAGAGAAGGAAAAGCTTATAATTATTTTATTTATAGTTTGGTAGGATCAAGGACTTTCTGATGTGGCTCAGGATCTCATTGTGTTGGACTTTGTAAGCACAGAACAAAAAGATGATCTGCACCTCATGGAATTTATTACCACTGTCAAATTTTGGCAATAGCAAAATGAATCTAGCTTGGAAAAGCAGTTTTTGCTAACTTATTTGCTACATCCTTATTTTCTTAGGAGCTAGTGATAACTATCCATTGTGAAACATTACAGCTATTTTTCTTTCTTCCTGTTGTCCAAGTAAGCTACCTGAGTTGGCGTGGTTTTTATGGGCAGAGAAGGTTAGCAGTGAAATTTGTTGGGGGCTAGAAAAGTAAGACATTCTTACTTACAATTTACATCTTGTTTCTGCTTGCATTGCAATTCTCAGGACTTCACATACCATCAGATTTATTGTTGGGAATCTGACTCAAACTTCATCTTAGCAAAAAAAAAAATTCTTATTACATATTAAAAAAAAATCTAAACAGCTCAACTTGCTTCTTCGTGACAGGCAACCCATGAAGCAGCAAATTACTTTGGATGGTGTTGCATGTTCATAACCTGGCATTTATATTTGTCTTAACCCTTAAAAAAATGGTCATGGGTAGCCATCCTTGACTTCAGGACCTAAGGAAATTTCTTTTTGTCATGAGATAAAATCAGGCTGAGATTTTTGGTTTCTCTGAAATCAGACGAAATTTTGCAAGTGACCCTGGAAGGAATGGAGGAAGAAAGCAGAGTCAGTAGCAGTCTTCCCCCACCAGTCAGCCATATAAATCCAGTGTTGAAAGGAGAGAAAGAATTTTTCTAGTAGGTATGAAATGACATAAAGAAAAATGATGTGCAATTTGGCAGCCACTGCAGTCTTAGTAATGGGACCATCGAAGAACACACTACAGCTAGTAGCACTGGTGCACCCAGAGAGTCTTGGAATGCCAGACGACATTTGTCTCACTTTATGGTAAATGAGTGCCATCTACTCAACAGCAGCAGGGAAGCAAAGTCTGGGGTAAGAACTCAAATTCTGAAACAACCTTCAGTCCTGCTCTTATTATATACTCCCACCACCGTGGTGACACTTCCCAATGGAGAGCCACAGACATACAATTCAGCAATTACCATTCATGATGGATAGGTTCTTGTGGATCCATTCTCCATGTAACCCTGGAGCCTGGGCTGCAGCAGAGAAGATGCCATTAGTGTGGCCCTGAGGACCTGGATCTTCTCTGCTTGCCCAGACAGGTTTGAAATAGTAAGTTTCGTTCTGTTGCCTGATCTCTCATCTTAGCAGAGACAAGATACATATCCAGTCTATCCTTCTGCAGTCCTCACTTCACACTGCATGCTGGTCTGTATCTCCAGCTCCTTCATTCGTTCCAGCTGCCTGATTATGAGTGTCTCAAAAAGTAGATAAATACTGAAGTTCAGTCCAAGACCCTTTGAAGGAAAGATGCAGAGCAAAATACAGTTCTCAGCAGTCCCAGATAATGGAAGTTTGAAAATCAAACATCTGAAACTTGCCTAGAGTGCCTGAACAGGTTATAGGAGCATGGAAACAGTCCTGAAGTTAGTGGCACATAGGAGAAATCCCAGATCTCATTCTCACACACTTGCACTGATGATGAGGCACTGAAACTGACAATAGGCACAGCTCCTGCCTCTAGCATCACAGCTTCCTACTTGGCAGAAGAACCAGCCCTCCTTTGAAATGAAAGCTAAACCATTCCCCAAAGTTTTGCAGCAAGGCAGAGATTCTGAAGCAAATCTAACCTGCACAAAACTGAGAAATGCATTTGAAGATGATGTGACTCCAGGGTAGTTTCATAGCTTATATAGCCCTCATCACATCGAAAATAGAGAAGAAAAGAGAGCAGAACGTGATAGACACCATGGTAGTAGGAAGGAGTCCAAGAGACGCACATAATTCTCGTGTGCCCCATGATATTTCAGTTTCTCCCTCGTTTGGCAGCACTATTATCAGTAACAGACTATTCTAGAATTTCTCTCTACAAACTGCAGTCAGTGCCCAGTAAAGGTTTTGAAACAGTTTCCTATAGCAGCAACAGTTTGTCCTGTTGTCCTTGTCTGTAATTTTCCTCTATTTCTCTCTACACTTTCTGCTAGTGCAGCGTTTTAGTGCTGCAGTTGCATTAACATAGTTTGTGAAGCACTTCAGGACCATTCAGCTTGAGAAGAGCTATATTAACATAAAATATTCTTCAATGAGTAGGTTAAACAGAAAACGCAATATTGATTCAAGGCCTACAAGGTCTTACCAGAATTAATTCAGATAGGCTTGGATGTAAGCCTTTGTTGCATGGACTGAAAACTGGCTGAAGGCTTGTAAACAAATTGCAAAGATTAATGGCACTGCAACTTGCTAGGAGCCTTCTCAAACACATTTTTTGGGTGCCTTGAAACATTAAGTACTTATCCTCTGGAAATCAGGACTTAATGTGGGAGATCACCCAATTTTGCAGATGGGAAGCAGAAACCTGAAAAATCTTTGTAATGCATAAGCCAAGGTTTTGGTAAAAGTTCAAATCCAATCTAATACCCCTGTTACAATACCATCCTTTCTAACAAATCTTCCCAACCTACCTTTGGAGATTCTGATGTTAAATCTGCTTCTCTCAGTTCCATGTCTCATTTGAATTAACGTATTTCTCAAGCTTTAACATAAGTTAAACCAAAAAATTAGTGGTAGTCTCTGTCCATAACATTTCTCTCAGTTTATCTGCTTTTTTCAGTCATGCAATATTTAATATTATGACATAAAGTACACCTTATAAAGCTTGTTTTCCATATTGACATTTAAAAATATTTTGAGGAGCATCAGAATAGCAGCAGTTGACAGTGTCTTCTCTCTGACATTGACCAGAAAAGGATGCTTATGGAAAGAACATGAAAAGTAGGCAACTGTACACCTTCCCAGCCAATGGTATATAGACCAAAGATTAACTCATTGTTTGAATACACATTTTAGATTAATAGCTCATGGTATGCCTATCCTCTATCATCTTTTCTAGTAACTTTTTAAACTTTGTAATGATTTTTATCTCTTCATTCCATGGCTACAAATTCAACAATTTAATTGCACACTGAGTGAAAAATTGTTTTCTTTTATTTCAAGATTGTTAGGTTATTTTGGTTAATAATCACAGTTCCTTGTGTTATAAAAATCAGTGCATAATCATGGTCTATTTGTCTGCTTCAAGTTATTTGTGATCTTACGTGTTTGTCATAGTCTCTCAGCCTCTCTTTTTATGAGACTGTGTTCTTTTAAAACTGACAGACTTTTGGACAAGAGCATGATAAAAAGTGTTTTGGAAATCAAAATACACTATATCAAAGGGATGAGACACCCAGAGAGCTCAAGCAAAGTTTACTGTTTCTTTAAAGAAAACAACAGTAAAAAATACTGACTCTTCCTGAGAATGTCATACATATCCACATCTATTATTTTTATTCTTTATCACAGCTTCGGTCAATTTGATTGATAAGAAAATCAGACTTATTTGTTCATAGATTTCACAGCCTGCTCATTCCCCACCTGCACACACCCCAGGGGGTCCTTTGAAAATGAGCATTGGGCTTTCCACCTGCTCTTTCTCTGGAATAAAGAGTTATTTATTCAGTAGTTCACTCAGAGCAGTAAGTGGTTCAGCAGCAACTTTGAGAATTCTTGGGTTAATACCATCTGTTTCTTACAGTGGCTTTTATTATGCATTTTATTGATCTGTTCTAAAACCTCTTCTGCTGACACTTCACTTTGAGACAGTTCTGCAGACTCGTCCCCTATAAGTAAAGGCAACGATGTCTCTAAGTTCCCATGTGGATAACACTAATGTAAGCAGTTCTTACAGCCTTTCTGCTATGGCCACAGCATCCCCCAGTGCTTCCATAGCTCAGCCATCTGTCAACCCTACAGACTTAGGAAGGATGCTTGATTTCACGTATTTTAGAGAGGCTGTATTATCAATTTCCATCTCTTTAGCAGCTTGCTTCTCAGAATCAGTTTTGATATAGGTTATTATGTTTTTACACTTGCATATCAGAATTTTTATGTATTTTCTGGTTTGCACCTTTGCATACAAATTCTGCCTTTTGAAGGATGTCATTTTACTTACAATTGTTTCATTCGCTCTGTTTAACCACATTCTTTTTTTTGGTCATTTAGACTATTTTTTATAGGAATAAACATTTACTTTGAGGCTGCAATATGGTGCCTTTAAATATTCTTGAAGACATTTTACCCTTTTGATGACTCTCCTTCATCTTTTAAAATAGTTTCCTGGTTACCACAGTTCCCGTTTTGAAGTAAAATTTTACTGTAGTGACTTTTTTCACTTCTATGAGGTTGTTTAGTCTGAATCTGTGGTTACTGTTCTTCCTTTTGAAGATAGTTGCTTCAAGGAAGACTCATCAGTGCTTTCTAAGAATGTAATTTTTGCATAGTGCTTTACCTTGACACTTAGCTAACATTCATGGGGAAAGGGGAGGTCTCATTACAGCTATGTTTTCAGCCCTTACAGGCTCTCTTATCATTCAGAGTATTGTGTAGTCAACATTCCCCTCCTGGTCATGTAGGCAAGACAACTCCTAACGTTTTCTGCATTTAAATATGAAATTTTAATGTGAAGAATTTCTGTGATGCAAATTTAGAGATTTATATTAACCATGTACAATAATCACACAGACTTTCTCTCCCTTATGCTTTCCTCAGCATAAAGCAGTGGCCTCTAATTTTCTCCTTGATTTTCTACTGTCCCAATATTTATTAACCTTCCATGAAGTAACTGAAATTAATGTTATGCCAACTGTCTCATTCATAGCTGCAGTTTTTCCCCATAATCTCACTGTTACTTCTCCCAGTGCTGCTGTTACCCAGATGAACGTTCACCAACAGCTCCAGAAAAACATTCTCTAGGTATTTGTCCAGATGGGTCCTGAAACATGTCACTTCTGCACCTGGCAAACAAGTCATCATGCATAATGTGGAGGGGTTTTTTTAAATAAAACATATAGTTTTAAAAATAAATAAATTAGGAAATGTTTCTTTGGTTTTTTTGCTAGACCTTCTTCTTACAGAGAGTGTTTATAAGTTGTTTCCTAAGAGACAAGGAACAAAGAGTACTGACTCAAGAACCCTAGCATGAACATTTGCAAAGCTACTTAATTATCTTCATACAAGTGTTTCTTTGAAGCTATTATTTGCCATATGTTTATAATTGTTAACAATTTTTAAGCTACAAATATGTGATCACTTTATACCAGTCTAGTGTGCCAGTGGTTTCTTTGCATTTGACCCCATTTGTGCATCCAGTCTCTTACCTTTGGCCTGATAGCCACACTGTGGGTCTTTGGGACAAAGTAGGAAGGCTTTCTTTTTATTCTGTATTTCCTGAGTTACCATTAAATTATGGTCATAGTCCACAGTTACCAATTCTGCATAGGCTGCACATTCATCCTGCCTGCCTGTGCCAGATGGATGGCCCCCTTCACAACACAATCAGCACATTCCTGGGTTCCTGTAGTAGACAGGGAGTTTCTGTAGCAGGCAGGGAGTGTTGTGATTTTACAGACATACACACATACAGACGCCCCTTGTAAGAATGAACTTGTAGTTAGTGTGCGACAAATGCACAGAGCATCATTCACACACAGAAGTACTGAACTTGCATGATGCAATGCCAAGCCTCCAGTAGGGACAGCTATAGAAGTTACTACAGTGTAGTTGGAGAAACTGTAATCAATAAAAAACTTATATTTTTATCTGATATACAGATTTAGTATAATAAATGCAAACACCTGAATCTAAAACATGACATTTACATAGACCCTTATATTCATTCAGTGTTCTAATTATTATTGTGGAGTCTAATGGTTTTATGTACGGTATCTTGGTCTTTTTTTATGTGGTTGAATGTATAATTTAATAAGTGATTTAGAACTTACCCCAGGAAAAATCTCTGTTGTTCCATTGGCATTGACAGAAGTTCTGAGTGGGATGATAACAACCAGAGGCAAATGCTATCATAAAGAGTGATTTTACAGAGCTTTTAGAAACACATAAACCATTCAATCAGACCTGAAACGTTAGTAAAATTTCTTTCATTAGCAGGAAGAAAAATACACCTGCTCTCATGCATTGGAAGACTATAACATGGTGTTCCAGTCCAAGATTCTTTAAACTTTCATTCCTCTCACTTCTTACATTTAGCTATACGTAGATTCGGCTTGTGTATTCCTTACTTCATCATTCTCTGTTCCTGCAGTCTTTGTATGTAGATAGCACCTGAGCAGCCCCCTTGCTTCCTTTGAGCTATGTTTATTTTCACAGGAGATATGAATTCTCTTTTGGTTTGAGTCACTTGCTGTGAGAAAAAGGAATTCCCAGACTGGAGTACAGCCAGCCCCATCTAATGGCTACAGCACCCACATAGAAGACTAAGGAGGATGACTCATGCCTGGATACATTTACTGCTTTACAGAAACCTATTAATATTGAAAAAGTGTTTGGAAACTCAGTTTTAGAGAAAGATGGTTCATACCATTCCAGTAAGAAAAGGACTCCACGGCAACCCAGCATGCTTTGGAAATCATTTCCTATATGTCAGAAAAGACTGCACCTTCTGGCTGTGTTAAAGCCCCTCTTTCAATTTCTCCTGGCTTAGCTTTTGGAGCACATGCAGTATGCATGTAAATACATGCAGATGAAGACAGCAGAGGTGTTTCTGAACCTTTGTTGTACAGTTTAAAGATACAACTGTAGACTTTACAGATAAAAACAGGCCCGGGAACAATAATGGAGAGGATAATATTGCAAACATATAGGGTCTCGGTCATTCCTTTATTTGTCTTCAGCTTGATGGAAGAAGGTCTACGATAAGTGAAGCATGGGCCTGCTGTAATGAAGCTGTCGACAGTAACGAAAGTCGTTTGTGCATGGCCTACCACACTAAATTACTGCTGACTGCCTTAGGCACAGCTCTCATCAATCCAAAAACACCTGCTGCGTAGAGAAATGTGGACCATGGGGGAAGATATCATTATTCTCTCAGAGATGCTTCTGCTGGTTCTTCATCATCTTCCATCCCTCCTCTACATAACTTATCATTGATCAAGTCCTGTTATTTCTTCAGGTACAGAGCCATGGTACATACAGTAGCACCATTACTCTTCCCTGCAATTCTCAGCCACCTCTAAATTATTTCTTGCCCTTCCAAGTGAGCTATTGTCCAGCATCTAAGCATCTAAGCTCTCCTTTTTTTCCACTTGTGCCCTGAATATCAATGCTGGCAAATAAAAGGGAATACTCCATTTAAATCTGTACTTCCTAGAATTAAGTCTTTCACTATATCTTCTCTAAGCGGAACACTGGACCACTTCTAATTAGCTTTCATTAGTTGTGGTTCATGTACAAATTTTCTGTAGAGTGTGCTCTGAACAAAAAACAAATCCAAACAGTACCAGTCTGAATACATGGGCAATCCTCAATGTCAAAAAGTGAGGTTGGTCATGTGGATATCAGAAAATTAAATTTCAGCAACTTATCCTTTGGCTATAAATGTGAGGGAAAATCCCTATGAGAGAGAAGCACTTGTTCAAAATTAATTCTGTGGAATTAATTCTACTATACAAGAGAGAAAGATGGTATGTTGTTTGTATAATCAGCACTTTCTAATTACATTCTTTCTGATGAACTCATCACAACTTGACATTTATTTTATATCTCTGGTACTGTATCAGTCTCAAAATCAACACTGAAATGTTTACCCTTGAGTCTGTCTCTCCAGGATTTGCCTGGTCTCAGGACTGTTTCTTCTGTATAGCTGTTGCACAAAATAGTGGGAGGATTCACATTTCTAGTGAAATGAGCTCTTTGCTAAGTTAACTGATGTTCAGTGCTGTTGAAACATCAGCTATCATTTTAGCTGTGTATATGAAGAATGGGCACTTCATACCATCTTCAAATTATCTATCCCACAACCTGTGCTCCCATCCTCATGTTCTATACAGACGTCACATCCTGCCTGTGAACCATATGAGATTATGGGTTAAAAGAATAATGAATGCATGCTATGTCTGTGTGATCCCTGTTTCTTACTTATATAGTTTTTCCACAGCTTTCTATGCACTTGTTCAGAGCTGCATTCAATGGATCACCCCCATTTGTCAAAGCTTAGGCACATCAGTCTGTTTCACAGCAAAGTTGCCAATTTTTGGTTCTCGTGAAAACCTGAACATGCCAAAAGACATCCTGAAAAGTTGCCCTTCAACAGGAATCAGAACAAATCAGATCAGAACAGCAGTGAGGTAATTTAGATTGCTCATCTTAAAACTGGTCCTAAGTCATTAACTTTCTTAAGATATTAGGTAGAGCGTGGAGTACTCAGATCTATTTTAAATAAAAATCATGTCTTATATCTCTATCTTATTTGTATATGCAAAATAATCATTGTCTTAATATATAAATGCGATTCACTCTCAATTTTCCATTTTGTGTCATGATAACACAGTTTTGTAATATTCATCATCTCTAACAGCTCTCTTAGCTCTGTATTTTTAAAATGTCTTTGTTACCTGCATTGAATGTGCTTTTACAGTCCAGCAATAAAAGTTATCAGTTTTTTTTAAAAACTCTTTTCATTTGCAAATGTAAACCTGGCTCTACCATAAAAAGCAATGAAAGGTATACATCAGGGAGAAATATGGGAAACTGCCAGGTTAATAATTTGGAATATTGGGATGAAAAGGTGTCTGGAGAAATGTATTTGGTTACTTACAAGATTAATTCAGTCTTTTGTCTATTAATATTTTTAACTATTTAGCCTTCAGATTTACACTCAGGTATAAGTCATTAGATGCAACTTCCATATTTACAGTTATGAACCAAGTTGGATGAAGAAATAGCGTAAGAAGAAAGTGGAAAAACAACAGAAAGATATAGAAAAGTAAAATGCATTGACTTTTGCTTTAGTTATGCTGACTTAGTGGATAGATTCTGCTCCATGATTGTGAATGGAAGAATGTTTGTATATATTAATAATTGTTCATCAAAATGAAATTATTGTGTGTACAATTTTAAGAATTTTATCAAAGTTTCAAGGGCAACCATTGATAATTAGGAAATGACAGGACTAAGGGAACGCCTGCAAATTTAGTTTAGCCTCCGGTATGTATGCATTATGATACAGCCCTTAATCCAATGATCACCTGCATTTATTTACAGAGAACTGTTGTCTCATTCAGTGCTCAGAATTGACAGGGTGCACTTAATGAACAGCTCTTTAATATTTGATTGTCTTCTTATTGTTCAGTGTGTGATCTTAGTTCTTATTTACTGCATTACATTCAAACCCTGCTCTGAATACACAACTGTTCATTTCCTCATGGACTTTTCTATGGTGTTGCTGACTATTATCTAAGTGCTCTGCAAATATTAATGAATTTATCTTCTCAAACCCAGGTGAGGTGAAGGCTGTCATTATCGTCTTATTGTAGACCTAAAACTTAGCCACAGAGGAGTTCAAGTCAAACAGCCACTACCATCAAGCACACTATCTGAAATGCGTAGACCTAAGTTTTCAGAGTATTTAGCAGTCGATCTGATTTTGTATGCTGAGAGCACATCCCTGATTGACTGCATCTATAGTTGTGAGCATTTTACACTCCTGCCAATCAGGAAAAAGAGTCTCATGCTGGGCACCCTGGGAACAAGGAACAAACTGTTAATGACCCCATCTGAAAACCCCACTTGGATTTTAAGTCACTTGCTAAGCGACACATAAGAATTCATCAGAAAAATGAGGATAAAACCTACTTCCCGAGTTCAGCATATGTCTGTTTTAACTGTGAGACTTTCTCTTCTTAAAATTCCTGCCTCAGAAACCAAGCAGCTTCTAAAAATGCACAACAAAAGAAGGAACGATCCCATGCAAGTTTCTTGCACTACACAATAGGCATTTCCCACAACTTATTCTTCAAAAAAAGTAGATGTGTTTTATCTGAAGTCATGGTTTAAATGGCAGACACCTGGAAGTCAATTTAAGACAAGCCCAGTCAAGTTTTTTGACTTGATGTAGTTTAATTAGGAAATCATTGTTGTGGAGAGAAAGACAGGTATCATTGTGGACAATAGAAGCTGACTGGAGTCACTTATTTCATGAGCAATTACAGATAGGTTTAGTTTTCTGTCCTTTCTGCACCTGTGACCTCAGAAACACATCATTGCCTCATGTAACTGATGGAAATATGCTTAGAGTCTTTGCTACGGAATATCACCACTTTTATCATATAATCAAAGAATGATTCAGGTTAGAAGGGTCATCAACCTTTGCCATTTTAGGAATGTCCTTAACCAGTAGCACTCTAGAATCTTACTACTGATGATTTCTGATTCCATTCCAGACGCATCCTTTGGTCTGCTCATTACTGAATGAATGAGCAATATTATCAGCCCATTATCTATCTAAATACCTTAATTATCTACATTACTTAGCAAAAGACAGGCTTAGATAAAGAACCTGCACCTAAAGCTTTATTGCTCAGCACAGAGCACTGGTAAATCTTCAGAGTCAGCAGTAAATAATATGGACAGCTTTCCTAAGGCTCATGATAATGTTAAGTATAGTTAAATATAAACTATGACATAAACTAGAGCAAGTCTTAATACAGCTTCCAGATGACAAAGGGGGGTTTCAGTGCTATTAACACAAGTCTAATCCAGAACAACCATTTGAACAAAGAAGCCCCATAGAACATTTTCCAAATGACTGTGTTAATGTCATTTAGCAGATTAAAACCAAAGGGCAGCATGCTCAGTTTTGAAAGGAAAGATATGAGCAATTTCTAACACTACATTGATTGCAATTCTTTATTCCAGTGCAATGAGTAGTCAGAGTGAGCATCTGAATGATTATAAGCAATATACAAGATAAATTGATATATTTCTTTATTTATCTTGATCCTAATAGTACTGTTCAGTAATCATTGCTGAAGGATGGAACAAGGTAAGCATTGTGAACACATTCTGGAAAAGCCAAGAGGTAGGGCAGCTGAATGAAATAGAGCAGAGACTGAATGATTCTGCCCTTAAAATTACCCAAGATGTCAACAGTAGTTTTAAACCTCGGTTTTCTTTTAGTTCCTGCCTCTTGCACTTTCTTCTCCAAGTTTGCCATACTCCATCTACTCTTCCTTCCTTTTAACGCTAAAATACTCTGCTTATTTAGTAAATGCCCAAGGCGAATACTTTAGTGAAAACTCCTGTTATTTCAGTGATGAAATAAGGTAGTTTCTAGCCCTAGATAGTCACACAAATGAGTACACAGGTATTTAATGATAATCCTACAGAATCAAAGAGTTCATCATGGACCACAATGACTTTCCATATCCCTTATGTCCACTGGATGCATATCCCTGAGAACAAAGCTATGAATGCCCTGAGTTTCCTTGGTTTTCCCCACGCTTTTTTTCCCTCCTTTTATCCTCTCCCTATCTCTGTACTGTATTTGTTTCCTCTAAATATTTTGTCCCAAATTTAATTGATTTTCTACTCTTCCCATTTATTCTTCTTTCTTTTCCAGGTCCTTTCTCACCTTCCTCTTTCTCTTTGCTTTCTTTCTGTTTTATCTCTTCTTTTAAACCTTTTTCTCTCTGTACTCAGCTCTACCTTCCTGTTATCTCAGTCTCTGAAGTCCACATCCCCATTTTTTCTGTATAACCTTCTTTCTTGATATATTCCATTCTGTGTCTTGCCATTTTTCCTATCTTTCTTCCCTGTAGCCCTACTGAGCAGTGGCCAGAGAAACAAGTAAATGCCCAGAGTATTCATAACATCTTCCTTTCCTAGGTGATCCAGATTCTCTTTATGATCATTATTTGTATTTCAGAAGAAAGGAGACACCCTAAGTGATCCCAAAGGCCTTGAGGTCTAGAAATAGTATATATAGGATAGTACATCTAGGAATGGTACATTAAGAAACAGTGCTCATGCAAAACAACTTTCAATCAAGTAAGCAAGACCCACCAAAAAGGAGAGGGATGTTAAAGAGATCAAATGTAAGTGATTTGAAAATTATTTTTGACAGCCTAGGGCAAAACTCCATCAGATTTTGATTGGACTCAGATGTCTTACCCCTTGATCCCAATATCCTGAGTATAAGGTCATACCTGTCTGCCTACTACCACTTGTTCTGTCTATTACTCCTTCAATTCAGATTATAGTCTTCTTAATGGCCTCTAATTTTTACTTTAACAGGGAAGAACAGTATCTGCTTATCTTTCTGTTTTCTCATATGAATCTCAATTCTTTAAAGAGGCAAGGCTCAAGAAGTCTCCATGAAAAACTTGCATGTAGCAAAACGAAATAATTTGTTTTCCTGTGTTTGCATTTTAATTGAAACCTAAAAGTGGTGAGTATAAAAGAAGTGGCATGTGTAGTTTGTGGTTAAGAATTTGCAGCTAACCGAGATAAGTGCAGCAAAGCTCAGAGTTCTCTCTATGTGAATGCCTGACCTTTCTGGTCAAACCCTTTCTTCTAGTCCTTCCTTTCACAGCATATGAATACAAACTTCACTGCAGAGACACAAGTAACTGCTGACTAGAGAGAATGGCATTTTGTGATGAGGAAAGAAAGACACTTCTCCTGTGCTTACAAAGAGGCAGTCAATATATTTTTCTTCTCTCTCTCATCAAATGGCAACAAAGCTGCTTCTCTAGCCACCCATTTTTCAACACAACTTCACTCGTACAAAGATAAAATGAAATAAATATAAAGTGAATCAAATGTATGTACCTCCATCTCTTAAACCTAATAATTAATCACCTCTACCCTGCTTTAAAGCCCATCCCTCGTCAACATGTAATGGTCATTATTTAAGGATACAATTGCAACATCAATACAAATAGAGCTTTCAATTGCTCAAGCACATGTTAAAGAATGGAGTAGCAGTTAATCATTTCAAAAGGGGAAAAAAAGTAGTTTAACATAGTTTTATATTAGCAGAAAAATAACGACTCACAGACTATAAGCATCCCTTCTCAAGCAGCTATAGCCCTTCAAGCAAAAGATCCACATCTTTGTTTGGGGTGTAAATTGCCAGAACTTTCCTTATTGGATTTAATTCTGCCCTGCAGGGCTTTAATGCTACCTGTATCACACCTTTAAATTTTCACAAGTAATCCTAGCTACAGGAGCAGCTGCTGTTCTGTGAGACACTTAATGTAGCAATTTAGCCTGTGTTCAGATGTTCCCTGCAGATTCAGCTGCAGAGGTATGAGGCACTACTAAACCTCATCTAGTTTGGTACCACATCTCTGTTGTGGGTTGCCCACCCCACAGCAGGGCCAGAAGAAGGGAAAGAGCCTGTTTTGTGAGTGATCCTCATCTACTGCAGTGCAAGGAAAACATTTTAGCTGAAAACACCAGTGAAGGCTGTCTAAACTGTGCCAGCTGACTTTGCACTGAAACAGAAGAACAATAATGAGTGGCTGGGAGACTGTAACAGCTCACATTATGCACTGAGCTGTGCAAAGCAGATGATTGCAAAGGGAAGAGATGTATGCTGACTTCTTGTTTTCTGGGTTTCATTGTTCCCATGACTAAACTGAGAGCTTGTTCAGAATGAAAGTGCTCACGTGCTTTCCATGCAAGAAAAATATAATGCATAGATGACCTTGGACTTGTGTATATACATACTCTGCTTTGTACTTTATAAATTGCTTGATAAAGTTTGTTGAATGCATTGCAGTCATGGGAAAAATGTCAGTTAGACTTTTATACTTTCAAAACACTTTTGTGAGCACTTTGCTGTATCCTCAGCTAATAGACCTGCTTCTAAAAGGCAGTAGCAACCTTGACAAGTTTCCAGGATGTCAGCCTGCCCTGTATAAGAATGCAAACTGACATACAATCTGTGTCAAACTGTTCAGTGCTGCTGATACCCAGTCCCAAGATAATGTTTAAAAATTAGAAAATACCTAACGAGTTAACAGTTGTATCTTGTTTTCTCTTATCCCCTTTGCCTGCCCTATCTCAACACAATTTAGTCTGCAAAAACTCTTCTCTGAAATCACATTGTGAGAGGTTTTGATAAGCTACCACTGTATTAAGACATGTCTCCAGGGAGGATCTAAGGAAAGTGTAGAAAAGCCTTGCATACATGCATATGAATTCAGTAACATATTGAATTGCCTTTCTCCTAGGATGTGGAAATTCAAACAACACAGACATGGCTGATGTGACTGGAGCTCACAAATTGTAGATGAGCTCCTGAAGCCTTGGCAGCCTTTCTTTTCTAATTGGTGTATGTGATTACTTCTGGGGCAGAGTGTTGGGGTTTTTTCCCTCTCAGTTTTCTCCATCAGGCTTGAAGCACTGACTGCTGGAGATTGTTGTTGAAAGGTGCCAGTATTGTGGTAAAGTCTTCCGGTTATTAATTTCACTGATTGCAAATTATGTTTCTACATTGAAAGATACATAACTCACAGAAAGATGTATTTTTTCTATGAAGAGTAAAGGGCTGTAAGTAAAGGGCTAGAAGGAATCATTTTAATAAGATTCTCTCTCTCTACTGTGCTCAGCTGATGTGACTGAGAAGTCCATTGTCTGACCCTTTCTCCAGGCAATACAACAAAATCACCTGGTTACATATTCTCCGAGCACTGTACGCAGGGTCAGATTTGGGACCAGATTTTCCTAAGCAGATGCATGTCTGCAACTGCCCATGAAATCAATGTCTGTAGTGTCTTAAAAATGGTGCCCAAGATTAGAGGATCTTTTGAAAAGTCAGAAAATTGCATAATTTCTTTGTGAGATAGGAAAGGAAAGTAAACATAATATACAAATACCTTTCAGTTTATTAGAAGACGAACAGCTTATATCTTAACAAAAGAACCTTGAGCATTTCAGATGAAGTACAATACTGAAATTAATTAACAGTTGCTGTTCAGGGCCTAGTTTCCTACGTTGTCCTTGTTCTCAAATGATAAGACAAATACAGGTGTCATACAGATAACACAGTCCAGTCTATTAAGGCCAGTTATTTCCTGTATCTAATATAAATCATTCCATTTGGCGTTTATCACACACACATTTTTTTTCTGGATCCAAATCCTCCTGAAATGCAGGTTCATGATGTAGATGTTATTTTTTGTAGTTTGAAAATCTTGTTCAGAGGGCCTCCTCAATGGAAGTAGAGATATTTCGTGATAATGCTTTCTGAAATGTTAAGTAAACAGTTTATTCTTCCTATGCGAATGTGGAAAAAAAAAAAGCGCATATGACATTTTCTTAGGTTATATCTATCCTATAAACGATCATTGAGGAATACACGCAAAACTAACAGCACAGTATGCAGTTCTATCTCGCATCTGGACCCACATACCACCCTTCATAAACCATGGTTTATGAAGCCATGAATGAAAATGAGATCTTTCCCAGGCAGAAAATTTACTTCAGGAAGAACAGGACTTAAGCTGCCTCCTTTGTAATTTTGCAGAAGAATCAGGATCAAAGGTGGAAGCAACTGGCTTTGCATGCAGAAGTGCAGTAGACACTGCAGTTGTACTGGAGCACATCAGTAGTCTTACCTACATTTTACACCTCCTAGTGAAGTCCAGCCTCCACTAGTTCAGCCTTCTTGTCAGTCCTTGTTGAAATAGGGATTTAAACCAATCTGGCCAAACTCCAACATACACAATAATTTTTTTTTTTTGAGTAAATTGCACTGGACTTTCCACATTTTTCATTACTTCTCTTAAAGACTGAGTATCTTTGAATGGTGTTGAAGTTGCTACCACATTCAATGATAGAAGTGGCAACTTAGTCATTTAAAAAAGTGATTTCACTGAGCTAAGTAGTGAAGTGCCAAAACCATCAAAGGGCTTCAATGGAGTCAGCATAAAATCAGTGTAAAACTGAAAAGCAGACAGTAATTTACGAAGGCAGAGAAAATATCAGAGATCACATTCTATCAAGGGTATAGCAGCAAAACAACTTGATTCATATGCAGGACTACTTTTAATGACCACAGAAGGTTGGGACTTTTGTTGCATACTTCTGGAAATATGGGAACTCTGGCAGAGCAGCAGCTGCTTCGTGCCACATCACCAGAGTGATTCCTCTGATACAAAGACATTGAAAAGATGGAGAGAAACCATGCACACAAAATAGCTTATGCAAATTGCCTCTGGTGATGCTTCAAAATTCAGCCTAGTTGGATTAATCAGTGTTAAAAGAAATAGCCAGCAGAATAAAAAATGCTGTAATGTGTCTAGACTTCTCTCCAGGGAAAGAATATTTTGGTCCTGGGCCATATCTCTTGATTTGTTTATGGATCAGCAATCATTAAGCACTGTTAAAAGATGAAAAGCTCATTTTGGAAGCTGGGAGCTTGGATCTGGAAGGATGAGTAGTGGCAGGTTGCTGGATTTCTGGAGCCAGTTTTCAACAGCATCTGGAGTATGTCATCAAATTTAGCCCATGTGGACAGCTGTTTGCATCAAACTAATAGTGATGACTATAAGCCTGTGGTTTTATACACCTGATTGAAATATGTTTGCATTAAGTATTATCTGATAGCAATGAGGACTTAATATTCATGTGATAAGATTACTGGAAGATGTTGTCCTTTACCCTACTCCTGTTGTAGCCATATGTTTCATGTATCATTTTGATTAATCAATATATATGAAACAGCAGCTCTGACATGACTGTAATTAAAACAGCAATATGGGACAGATTCTCATTTGGAACAAGTGCATACAGCTCTGTTGATTTCAAAAAAGTCATCCCCTATTCATACCAGAGCAACATTCAATCTCACAGTGAGATTGGTGTACAAAGCCAGAGCAGGCTGAATCAGCCCTACTATGTCTCAATCCAGAGCCCACCTGTGAAATAGTAACAAAATAGTAAACCTGAGAGCACATATGTACGGCATCCTTGGACGGTGTTACATGGTCAGACAGGTGGCATTAAAGTTGATCTGCCATCAGTTAAGAAAAGGATATTTGCTACCCAGTTGATATTCTTATTTTTGAATCGCTAGATTTGATGGAAACAAATATATGCAAATTAAAGTCATATTATATTATAACTGTGTTACCACTGTAGGTAATAATTCCAGTGCATAAACACTCATTTTTTTGTGCTTGAAGAGAAGGGAGCTCAGACCACAGGGAAAATAATGTAAAACCTTTCATCTCATAGTAAGGTTATTAGACCAGCATTAAGGTATGTCAGTTCTTGCCATTTGATAAATGATTTATAGACTGCAGAAAGTCAGCTGGGATCTTGTCACGGGAAAAGGGGATTTTGAACCTTTTGTGTTTGACCAGTCTGGCAGCACCCCAAGAAGACAAGACCCTTGTGGCTGATCAATCTGTCAGTGTACCGATACCGGGACTTCAATGAACATTTTGCTGTATCAGAGGGTGGTTCAAATAACTTGTTCAGAAACATGCACTGACAGCATATCAGAGGCAAATCCTTTATTGCAATTTAGAAAGAGACATCCACTTCTTGGATCTCCCCACTCTTAGCTGAGTATGTTATCTGCTGCCAGCAACTGCTAGCATCTTTGAAGGACAGAATAACACACTTTTCTAATACATACACTGACAATACAAAATTTTGCTAGCTTGAGATAATCATTTAGTGTATATAAAGTAGGCTTCTTACCCAATAAGCATCTCCGTGGAAGAGAATATACATTCAGCCTGTCGACTGATACCAGAAGTTATCAGGGAGTCTTCCCTAATTTCTCCCCATCCTTAACTCACTTTTATACTATTTCTTTATATTTGTACCTTGGAGGTGGGTAACTTTGGGATGTAGGTGTGCATTAGTATTACAATGAGATTATGAGACACGTTTTTCCGAAGAGAGTGATTTTTCCACCGTTGTGGGCTCAGTAACAAGACATCTCCTGTCTCCCTTGGTTGACAGGTGCTGTGCGGTTTATCAGTTACATGGTACTACTGAGTTCCCACCCCTGGAAGGATTACAACAGAGCCTGCGCCCAGTGTCTCCAGTCCACTCTACACTCTGTTTCATCCCTCTTAGCACATGCTTAAGGTTGCAGGCTGTCTGTGGGGGGAATCATTGGTGAAGAGATTTTGTGCACGCCAACTGCATTCCATCCAGGAAATAGAAACTGCTGTTCACTATAATTTCCGTAATTACTTCTGTTAGAATGATACCTTAGAGTTTTTAAGATTTGTAGCAAATATGGATTTTTAGTATGGCTGTAAAGTATCTCACACTTTAGAGTAGCAGTTGGCAGTTACCACACCCAGTTCTAACCCTTCATATAAAATTTTCTAAATTCTTTAGGTTTGTTTAATGTTCTTCTCAAGGGAAAGGACTCTAGCAAACACATCTTCTTTAGGACATATGCACCCGGACTGGAACAATAAGATATCCTTGTAGCCAAAGCAACCTTGAAGGCCCAGAAACCTTGGAAAAGCTCCAAAGACAACATGTGCTGTGAGGAGGAAGAAGATGAGGAAGAAAGGAGTCTTGAGACCTCCGACTCAATTCTGGGGAGGCGTGCCAGGAGCAGATCTGGGGACGATCTAGGGCAGATAGTTCTCAGATTGGATGGATTAGTACTATGAAATTATAAAACCCCTGGACACCTATGTATTGTGTGCACCTGAAGGCCTTCATTAAAGAGATGCTCTCTATCTTATCTATGCTAATATTGTTTGGAGAATTTTTCTACAACTTTTGGCATCAGTTTGGCACCTGAAAGGTGGGAACAAGGGACCTATGACTTCTCTGGATCAAGTTATTTCATCCTGTGAGACTCAAGGATGTGAATTTAACTTCCCAGTTTTCTCCAATTTTACCCACAGTCATCTTCTCACAGATCTCATAGTATTTCCACAAATCTAGAAAAACCTGTATTAAATGGGTGTCTAACAGGTAGCCTTGCAAGGAACGAGAGCTGATGCAAAAGTTAAATTCTCATGTCATCTTGAGGTCTTAGAGTAAATTGCTCTTGGACTGATTTGAAGTCTGCAGTGTTGTATGTATTTGTATTCCACTAGGAAACCAGTTTGAGACAAGGCAGATGACAATGACTAAAGCAGTTTGTAGGGGTGGTAATTGGTCATATCTCTTACAAAAGTGGAAAAGGTTGTTACAAAGTTGTAACTATTCCAGATACAGATAAAATCTTTAAATTGTTAAGCTTAATAAAAAAGTTTGAAAATACTGAATTAAGATTGCAAGCTAAAATGTAGTTTATCTGTCTATGATGATATAGATCTAGATCTAGATAGATACAGTTACTATAAACTGAACTGGAATATCTTGTTCATTTGAGCTCAGACACATCCACATCTGCATCTTCACTGAAAATCAGTAAATTCCAACCAAGTCTATCAAGTTGCAGTTTGTGGTTCTTTGACTTAGCTTTGTGGTATACTGTTCAACATCCCATGAAACAAGCTACATTTGCAGAAAATCAGCTCAATTTCTCTTCAAGACTTTGCTCTTTTGTTAGTGCTGTTATACAACTTCTAACTGTGTCCATTTTTATGATTTAGTTATGCATCAAGGTCATAACAGTAAATTTACACCATGGTAAGCTTCATTTCCTGCTTCCAGGTTGTCAAGTAAAAAGAAGGTCATCACAGAAGGAAAGGAAAAGCAGGTGAAGGTAGAATCTCTTTCTTCATTACAGTGTTACGAAGTTGTTATTTTTCATTATTATTTTCTCTATGCAACAGTTTTAAACACAAGAAGTTCTGCTTGATGGCTACAGTGAAGAATTCAAGATGGTAGCTTGAAAAAGAAATCCCTATGTCATGCTCCCTCGTAACAAATTTTTGTTTGCTTTTTATTTTTCCCTGATTTTCTTTGATGTAAATTGAAATTATTTATACTGAAAGTGCTAGTTGCTTTTTGCATGGAAAATGGGACTCAGGAAATGCAGGTCTTGTCAAGAAAGTTCAGGTTTTAAAATTATTCCAGACAAGTTTGCAGAGGTATGAAAATCTCTCTTTTGTAAAATTGTTAGATTATGCGTTATATTGTGACTGCAAAATGTTGAAGCTGTTCATATGTTGCCCCTGCTTCTATCCAGGGACATTTAGAAGGACATTACACAGTTTTTCTGAATTCATTGTTTATCCCTGGATCAATTTGATTTGAGAAAATCATCTGAGTGTAAAATCTATGCATCCCTAACCTTTCATGGAAGTATGTCTTTATTCTAAAATAAAATCTTAATTAAACAAGACACATTACAAAATCACAGTTTGTACAACCTAGAAATGAGAGGGGAAAACAAGAAGAAGAAATCTTTCTAAGTAGCCTGTGAGGAGGCTGATTCAAATCAAATTATAATGAGTGTCATGAGGTCTTATTGTCTTATCTGCTTGTACAAGTTTTGCATTGTTGTTATTGCACCTTACTAACACTAGACTAAGTCTAGTGTAAATAATTAAGAACCAAGCTTACATTGCTTCAAGATGCCACAGCAAAGTGATGTACCTAAGGTTATCTATTGCAAGATGGAGTAGTGATATTTAATTTTAAGGGTTTAGCTGTGAGACGATCTCTGTATGTGTGAACACACAAACATCTGCCTGCATACTTTAAATTGCAAACAGAAAAAGAAGCAGCTTCATAAGACAGTACCTGGGGTAGGGACTTGTGGAGGCTGCCTAGAGGAGTCCTCTAACCAGCTGCGACACTGCTCTGTAACAGGTTTGTTCTGCAGGCGTTGGGTCGGCCCAGGCTGCAGCAGACGGAAAGGTGCTGATGCCCACGGGGCGAGAAGGGAGGAAGTCTGCCTTTTGCTCATGTCTTGAGTAAGGACTCTGCTGGCAGCAAGGAGGACAGAGGCACCCTGTGGGCTGTGCTTGGTGCCAGAAGAAATAGAAGGAGGACACAACTGTACCTAGATTTCTTTAAAAATAGTTGGGGATAAATGTGATTAGGGGCAGAAAGATGAATGCAGCAGGCTGATTTGCAGTATTTATGAAGTCCTGCTAAGGACACCTAAGAGTGAGGACAGCTGCACATTCTGTGTCCTCAGCCAGGTAGTGTTGCTCCTCTGAGTGCCATTGTCCGTGGATTATTACAGTAAGATAGACTAAATAGAAATATCAAGAAGCCATGCCTAATGCCAGAGTCCAGTTGTGATGAGAAAGAAAAGTAGACCAAGACTTTGATTGAAGGGAGAGAGACTGCTGAAGAAACAATTGTGGAAAAAGACAAATCTTTGAGCAGCTCTTGAACATGATATTAAGAGAAAAAACAAAGACATTAATTCTTATGAAAGAAAACAGCAGAGTCTTTTAGGAATGTTGGACTACGTGTGCATAACTCCTATCTTTTTTTTGCAGGTGAATTTCAATCAATGAAAAGAGCTGAAAAATCAAGTATTGCTGATTCAGGACTGATTAAACTTCATGACTGAGATCATTGCAATCAACATCAAAAAAAAAAAATCTATTCTACAGATACATTGCTGTTTTTTCCCAGAGAATACGAAGGTCATTCTTCTTATCTCTCCTGTGTTTTGAATGGTGGAGGCAAGGTGCTTACAAGAGGGGCTGAACGAGGAAAGAGTCTTTCCATGTCCCTTTTTCCATTTTAATATTTCTCATTTTCCATAAGGGATGTAAATGTGATGTGCAGGCAAACTGAAAATGCAAAAGTGTTTGTATTTGACTCTTGATAAAATTCCTTTCAAAAATGATAACATATACCGTGAGACTGGGAAGAAGGAGAAGGGAGAGTGAGGAAGCGGAGTAACATCTTATATTGAGACTTTTTATTAAGAAAGATGTAAAAACACTTTCCCTGTAGACCAGATGGACTTGCCTACTCCTCCAACATCTACTCACCCACTTCTGCAGTCTGAGAAGAGGAAGTGACTGCAGCAGCCAGTGCAACTCAGGCTTATTAACCTTCAGCTGGTATCCCACTCCAAGGACCAGAAGTACAGGCAGTTTTTGCCCTTTCTTAGTTAAAGCTACTCCAGAAAGCTGCTCCTGCACCTCTCAGTTTCTACCTGCTGTCATAAAAACATGCCATATAAAGGAAACAGCTGCTTTCTTACCTTCTGTCTCCTATTTTGGGGGAGAGGGGATATTCCTTCTTCTTCTATTTTACAAAAACCTTTCCCCTCTCTCTCTCTACATGTGAAAATTGGACTTTTTACCAACTACCGTATGTAGAAATATAATATTTCTGTTTGCAGTTCCAATTTCACAGTTGAGCAGGATCTGCAGAGACAGAGAATTTAAATAAAATTGCAGAAACATTTAATGCAATGATTGGCAGATGGGGAAAGGGTTTGTGGCAGCTCCATTTTTCTGATTATGTTAGCAAAACATGGCATGTGCTTTTATAATACATAGACAACGATTCCATTTGCAATTTAAATCTGATGACTGAAACTCAACATATGACTTTTTTGGAGAATGTGTTTACTACCTGAATGATCTAATAATACAGAAGTACTTATTCTTCTCTTGAATTAATGTTCCAGACTTGAAGTTTAATGAAGTTACATGAGGTGATTTCAAAAATTGTCTCAGTGCAACAATGCAATTTCAAAAAATTATTTATGCATACTTGATTCAGCAATAGGAAGAGAGTAGCCTATAGTGATTCACACTAGGAAGTCCTTTACATACAGGTGGGTATTTCAGTGTGCTAATGGTGTAGGGGGATAGTACTAACAGAAAAGATGGAGAATTTCTGCCAAGTCAGCTACATGAGGTAATGTATAAGATTTACAAAATTTGCTCCAAACAGTTTCTTATAGGAAACTAGTTTGAAAGTCTGGACATCTGCATAAAATTCGCCTAGCCATCTAACACCTCTTATCAACCTAGTGTCACAGGTCCTGGATCAAATATTCCAAGTTCTTCCAATGTTTGAACTTAGATGACTCAAATGTGACCTGTCTGATGTGTCAGATGCTCATTTACCGTGTTGTAATATTTGCTGGAATCGGAAGTACATATGTCCTCCCCAGTTCTGTTAGCCAAGACAAATTCCATCTTTTAAGACAGGATTATAATTATTCAGTAGCAAAGTTATCAAATTTCAGTGAGAGAGAAACTGGAGGAGACACTGAAAATCAGGGTAAACTCCCTGGGTCAGGCAAACGCAGACCTTGGAGAGAACATATATGTGTTGGTTTTTGTTTGTTTAGCTGTGTTTTTTTTTCCTTTGTTTTCTCCAGATGAATCAAAGCTAATTTTTAATGCATGTTTAGAAACCAAGTGAAAATTACTTTAGCTGACCTTAGTTGATCCCAGTGAGTCTCAATCACTTAAGGTTACAAAGGAGTTAGCATGTGATTTGCCATGTGATTTATTGCTATAAGTTATCATGAGGTCTCCAAATGACTGAAAATGTGAAGATAGTCCTTGAGGCACAGTTTAATTGGTGATGCTGGAGCTCTGTGTTATGATCCCTCTCATTTATAATCTCATCGTTTCTCCCTTTCATTCCCAAATAATACGACTGCAGCTATAGTGAGGCTGGCTAAAGTCTAGGAGCATTATCCTGTATCTCTAATTAGTGGTCTTTTCATAATGGCACAGAAGAGTTAAGGGAAATTTACCTTACATTTATTCAATCTGGCCTCATCCTAGGCTTACATATCGGACGTCTGTTTCTAGCGCTGCTGAGTCTTACATGAAAAGCATTTGAAACTATATGTATTGCAGTTACCAAGGAAATGCCTTACTGAAAATAGGTCCTGAAACACCACAGATAACTAATGCAATCAAAATAAAAGCATAAGTGATTCAGAGGCCCTCATCATTGCTTTCCAAGACAGGACTCTTTCACTGCATCCCGCTCCCTTGATTTGCCAGCAGGGCCATGCTGCAGTCACAGAGCAGTAAGAGATATCTTCTGATCCCATCCTTAATCCTCCCTGCCCTTTTCTTTCCCAGAGTGATACTTTTAGGCAACTTTTCATTTCTCTTCTGTAATCACAGTTCTGTTCCCTTCCCATGTCTGTCTCCCCTTATTAATTACAAAGCAGTCCTCCCGCTCTCCTCCCAGCCACCACAGTGCAGCAACCAGGGCTGACTCCTGTGACACTTCAGTCCCTCACTGAGCGCAGATCAAGCTGATGCACTCTCTGTCTTTCCTGGCCTCTGCATGTCATCCAGAAAAGTAGCTATCTAAAGACTGCACCTTCTAATTCAACAAATCTGCCCCCTGTGGAGGAAATTTAGGGTTGTGTTGCAGCAATATATGCCAGCAGTTGAGGAGGTCAGCTAGCAGCGCTGGTGTAAACTGGTAGCAAAATAGGCTTGAATGCTCTGAGGCAAAAAGCCAATACTGACTTTAGATTTAGAATCTGTATAGCCAGTTTTAAGGCTACAACACCCCTCCCTGGGAATCCTTTGTACAGTATAAAAATCAGGAATTAGTGTGATTTGGGTGTTCATACATACCAGCTATGCCCAAATGCCAGAAGCTGCACACCCAGACTGCCTAGAATCAGAAGGGCATAGTGTCCCCTCCTTCAGGGTCTGCAGTCTGCACTGAACACAAGCACAAGGGGAATCACCTGCTGGGCTGTGCAGTCCTGTGACTGAACTCATTTGTGCACATTTTTCCAGTTCCATTGATCACATCAATGTGATGGAGGAAAGTCAGCTGTGATCTAAGTGGCATCATGTATCCACAGAAAAAAAAGGGTCAGAGAAATCTAGGCTCTTGGATTACTTATACTGATTTCTAAGAGATTTATGCCAGTGATCTTTCTGTGAATGTGCGGAATACATGCCTACTAGCAGTCATAAGAAAGTCAGGAAAACTTTTGGCTTGGGAAAGGAACAATTCTGAGAAAAAGCACTGATGAAGGAGAGGTGTGGCACCAGGGATGCTACCTCTAGAATCACTTTCCAGATTAGGAAAAAACTGACACTTAAAACTGACAAAATCTGACTTTAAACTGACATCTAAAGTTTGTAGGTCTGAAAAATTCTTTTAAATGGTGTTTTAGAAAAGACTGTGAATTGATATTGCAAGATTTCACTGTGCACTGTAAAACAATAAGCTAAATACCAGCAGCATAGCAACTCTGTGAGTAAATGTTGCAGATCACATATAGAACACGATATATGATCTTGGTTTATTTCTGAAATAGGGAGGTTTTATGGTATCCTTCAGTAGAAAAAGAAATAAGATGCATCTATGCTAAAGAGCTTTTTATTGAGGATAAGTTTGGAACTTTGTCTGTCTTTCAAATTGATGAGAATAGGTGTGATATAAAATTATGTAGTTTTACCATGCATGAGACAAATTGCATAATACATTCTCTAGTCTGTAAACATCGCAATTTGATTTTTTGGACTTCCAGAGAGAAAAAGCCCAATAGAAATGAAAAACAACTAAAGTACTTTCTGCCACAAACTTTTATTTTCACCTTTTTTGTGTGCTGTTTTTCTTTCTGTTTGCTTTTGGGTTAGTTTTCTTCATTGGGTGGGTATTGTGGGTTTTGGGGTTTTTTTCGCTTTCATAGCATTAACAAGACTAGAAATATCACTGGACTTTGTTTTTAAGAATTTTTATTGTTCTCAAGCAGGCAGTTCAGATATCTCTCAGCTCTTCTTAAATTGAACTAAGCTAGACCTTATGAACTCCCCTTATCATAGTGGATGAAGTGGTACACCACCTCCTACTTCTGAAGACATTTTAAGCTGTGGATTGCCCTGTATTTTCCCCACCCTTTCCAAGATTAAGCTGATGTAAGAATCTTCTTTCTTGAAATACATTCTTCTTAAAGTCTATCGTCTTCCTAGACAATCTGTGATTCTTATCATCCTTGCATAAAGGATGTGATTATCAAGGCTTCTGACCATACCTGTCTAATTCTACCTTCTGTAGAATTTACCCTAAATCAGTGTATAAAGGCGAGTTTTCTCCATCTCAGAAATATTTTATGGGTTTTCTAAAAGGGAGGGGGGATGTGATTTTGAAATGTATTGTTTTCATCTTATGCAAAGTTCACCCTGACAGTTGGCTGGCAAGGATCAAAGCTTCATATGGCATGTTGAAAGGTCAAAGCATGTATTAAATTGTGCACTGAAAAATCAAAGCTTTGTAATTTACAGGCAATAGCTCCGAAATTCATACTTGAGGAGCAGGGTCAAAAGAAAACTCCTATCCCTCTTAATTCACTTGGCAGCACAGTTCCTTTCTGTGTCATGGCAGTGCCTCCTGCTGCTGCTGTTATGCAGGTCTGCTGAATTTCAGGACGTGTAAGAGTCTGTGCTCTCAGTTTGCCTCCTGCTGTGACACACCTCTTTCAGGACATAAGAATGGAAATATTTGGCAGCAGTTTTTCTGTATTTCAATATCCACTTTGTAATATGGATAAAATATTGTCCATAACATGAAGGTTGCAAGGATTGTGTTTGCAAAAAAATTGTTGCATTTTTTGAGATGTCATTGAGAAAGATCTCAATTGTATATTTTCTTTATTCATGTAAACAATAAATACATCATAAACAATAGAAGTTCAAAGTTAAAAAAATCATTTCATTAATACTGATTTGCTTCAAAAATAGCTTCCACTTTAATTGTAAAATTTTGAAAGAATAATAGCTTATTGCAACCTTGCTGACACAGAAGAGTTACATTGTTTTGGTTACAACCTAGGCATGGGTATGGATTTAGTTAAATTGCTCCATATCCCATATGAATAGGTTTGGTTTATGACTTACTTATATGGATTTCTCTCAGTTCAGTTATTGAATTAACTGGGTCTGTAAAGGATTTGTATTACTTTTAACTACATCAATTTAAAAAATAACTCGAATTAAATTCATGCAACATGATTTTGTAGACAAAGCCTAGGAATAAGAAAATTAACCTTTCTTTTATCCTTCTTGGGGCTTTGGTCTTACCTCACTTTCACATACTTTTCTGTCCATGAAGGATGATTTCAAAGAGTTTGTGGAGCCATAGGGCAAGAGATAAGAATCATTCTATTACCTAGATGATATCTCTCTTACTATTGTTTTTAGTGCTAAATGTATTGCTGATTAATGCAAAGCTTTAGTGGTGATCTGGTTAGGGACACACTAGGGAAGTGGGCACACATTGTCTTCTTTAGTCACCCTCAGGAATGCAGAAGTGTTTCATCATGAGGCTGTTACCTTGAATCCCTGCTCACTAGCCATGTCCCTGGTTACTCAGTGCAGACTTTTATGTCATTGCAGTTCCATTTCTGTCCTGTCACAATGTGGCAGCTCTTGATACTCCTGGCAGAATGTAGACTATTGGAGACAAATCAGAGAAAAGCAGCAAAAAAAGGAATGGAAAACTGAAAAAGGACAGGTCTAGATTAGATACAAGGAAAAAATTCTTCACTATGAGGCTGGTGAGACATTGGAACAGGTTGTCCAGAGAAGCTGTGGATGCCACACCCCTTGAAGTGTTCAAAGCCGGGTTGGATAGGGCTTTTGAGCAATCTGGTCTAGCAGAAGTTGTCTCTGACCATGGCAGGGGGGTTGAAAGAAGATGATCCTGAACGTTCCTTCCAACCCAAACCATTCTATGAATATATGAAAAAAAATTATCTATGAGGAAAAACTGAGCTGGAGTTATTTAGCCTGAGGAGAAGAGTGAGCAAGACCTGCTAATATCCTCCAGAGACAGAAATGTCTATTCTCTAAAGGAAAAGAAGACCCCATTCCCATTTTTTCTAGATGGAAGAGGTGATGTCCCATACCTAAATTCCAGCCAAAAAATTCTGCTTAGATGATGAGAAAACCCTCCTAATCCTAAGAAAAGCAGAGTAACTGAATAGATAGCTCAGGGACACTGCAACTGCTCCTTCATTAGAAGTCTAAGAGCATTGTTCCATGTCAGGAGCATAGAAAATGATGCAAGAGAGTATTCCCTAAACCAATTTTTCTATAACTGCTGTATGATCAAGGCATTGATTTTTCCCTATTTATGCTCCAATATGTTGGGAAAATGGTTTTCTTCATTCCAAAATCACCGACTACTTGGCTCCTTCAGCATTAAGCAGAAGCAATATTTATTTATTCTTGACTAGAAAAAGAAGCAATAAAAGAGAAAGAAAGACAATCACATTCTTATCTATACAAATAGTCATTATTTGAAAAGCATTGTGCTTGGGTTTGAAATGGATAGTAGTATTATCTAAAACTGAAGTTCTTTTAGCTAAGATGAAAAGTTGCAGAGTGCCTCCTGACTTCACAAATCAGGTTCTTCTCATGTCTCTTGGAAGTCTGTTCTTAACACATCATCAGTGACCCAAAGCCAGTCCAGTGCAATACTAAACTCAAACACAAGCCCAAACCAGCTTTGTAATCATAAAAGAACCACCCTGAAAGTCCTATCCAGTAGAGTATTTCTACCTGTTGGCAGTGTGGAGGACAGTCTGCTACCACCCTCCTGCTTGGGACAAAACCACCCATGTCCCACACCTGGTCAGGGTGGAACTCAGGTCTGCCTCAGCTCCATTGGAGTGACTCTGGGTTTTAATAATACAGGAAATGAACAGAAAGAGTCTTTCCTTCAAGTAGTTTTAAGTAGTCTTGGACCTTTAATCCAGGTCTGGTGTGCTAGTTATTGTGTACTTCCTGGGAGACATCTAGTATTAACCTGTTAGCTGACTTTATTAGCATCATTCCTCCAGAAGAAAAAGACTGGGTGTCAGCCTCTCTAGAGAAGGGGGAGGGAGGAAGGAACTCCAGCTAGAGAATGAACAAAACATGAGACAACCACTGTCGAATTTCTGTAATATAAATTCCCCTGTTGAAATACCTCAACTCATCAGGGGGATAAACACAGAAAACAAAACTCTGTACATTTTAAAAATCCATAAATCTAGAGTATAAAGGAGTTATCAAGGTGAGCTACTCAGACTATCAGGTCTGACAGTAATTCCTACACATCTTTAAAGCAGCCTCCTAATCTCTGTCAGTTGTTTGTGGGAGCTGTGCAGAGGCAGTCTGTCATCACAGCCAATTCTTACCCCACTTCTGAAGCAAGGAGCTGTTACACTCATACAAAAAGCTGAAATGAGCATGGTATCCCAGATCTAGGCTGCTCGGTGAGAAAGAAGAAATCTGTCCACAAATCTTTTATTTGTGCCAGCCCTGTATTCCACAGGGTGTACTGAAATATTAACAGGCGGTTTGATCTATATAGTCCAAGAGCAGAGTATCTGATGATTCATCTGTTAAACAGGCAGTGCTCAACCACTGCTCAACGTGGGTGCAAGGCAGGGCAGCAGTTAAATCAGAAATCAGGGTCTTCTCCTCATGTGGTTGTTGACTCACCATGTGGCTTTTAACATTGCCCTTTGTTTCTTCTTTGATTCCTTTGCAAACAGGAACCAAGAGGTATTTGTGAACAGAAAACACTGATGGCTTGACATGCTTTCAGGAATGTTGTGATTGGGCAAAGGACTGTAAAGCCACTAACCTGCATCTCACTCGCAGTTTGTTGCACATTTGCAGCCAGCTTCATTGAAAACACAAAAGCCTGCAGCTTTGCAAGACAGAATATTGCCAGCACATTTACCTTCACTGCCTGTGCAAACTGTGTGGTGAGTGTAGTACGGATAGGGAGTGTGGTAAAATGGAATGCTCACTCAGTCATTGTTAAATAGCTTTTATTAATTTCTCCTTTCTAACATGAAGAACCTAAGTTGTAAGGTAACCTTGGCAAACCTGACCTTTTTTTGCTAGCAGCTGAGGAAACCCTTTTGCTCTCCTTGGTTCATCTTCTTCAGATACAAAACAGCAGGAAGAGGCAGAGCGAACAATTATGCCCTGCTGGTGTCCATACTGTCTCACTACCAGTGAGGCCTGCAGCACCCACCACACATAAACCAGAACACAAGGACGAATCCTCCTGGTCTGCACTCATATATTGTGACTAATTCATACTGCTTTTTCCTTCTTAAGAAATAAACCACAGATCTTTTGCATTGTGGGAATAGTGGCATTTTCCTTTGTATTTTGTGAAGCAAGAAAAGCTTTCAGAGTTTAATGGCAGAACATGTCATACCTAGTGTTAAGGAGTGCAATTACTATTCAAGTTCTCATACATTCATGCAACAAAATTTCAAGGTGTTTCATTGGATATGATAGGGAAAACTATCAGTGGCATTAGGAACAGCAGTATCATTTTAAATTTAATGCACTGCATGCTTATCCTCACAATGTTCATTGAGATTAATATACCTTTTTTGAGCATTAATTAAATTCTGAAACAAATTATTGTCTACCAAGGTTTTCACAGTTGTCACTAACTAACTTAACCACGTTGATAAACTGAAGGCAGTAAGAGAGCACAATCAGGAAAATCACCTTATCTATGAGCTGTGGAGGGCCCGCAGGACAAGCAGATAGTTTTGAGTGAGTTAGGCAGAAAGGAGCCATGAATGTAAAGATTATATGATTTATTATACTACTAAGTTTACGTGGTTCTCATATTTGTCCCACTCCTACAGGGAAAATGTGCTTTGAGTGAAACACTGTGAGACTAGTAGTCACACTTGCTATTTTGATGTCACGGCAGAGAAGCCAAGCACAACATAGATGCTCAGATTTGAGCAACTGCCTCATCCGTCCTCAACAGAAACCTACTGGAGTGAAAGAAAAGCCTGCATGCTGCTACCTGTATGCTGCCCACCTCTAATTAAGCAAAGCTTTATACCACTGAGTTTGTCCCAACACCATATTGTTTCCAGATAAACCTCATTTGCAAACACATTGCATTTTTTTTTCAGAACAAATAGTAGGAAGCATGGCTCCAAAACCTATGTAGCAATACCAAGAATATTTTCCAGTAACAGACAGAAATAATGGAGCAGAGGATAAAAGGGATTTGTGCATGTAGCAGCCATTTTGAAAATAATTTCAGGGTGCATTCTTCTCAGTGATATCTGCTTAAATAAGCTCAGGAGCCAAAGGATTTAGCTCAGAGGTGCAGTTAACAACTATTCCTCAAGATATTGTGGCAGAATACAGTGCTTACCAATTAATTATTATCAATTGAGAAAAGGAAATAAGCTTCTATTTTGTCTAGTAAATGAAATGAGGGGCCAAAGCAACCATTTTTATTCCTGTACTTATATGAATAATATCAACATAAGGCAGCCAAAGTGAAGACAATTATCTCTTTATTTTCAATCACCAACTGTACAATGTCCCTGGGTTTTAACATCCGACTCAATCTTGTTTCACTATTGCAAACATGAACTAGATACCAATTGATTTTTAAAATGAATGTGCTACAATTCAACAATAGCTGCAGGGCAGTGAATCAAAACCACTCAGATGCTTGTGACTCTGTCTCTATAGTTGCTGAATCCCTACAAAGAGGATATCAACTCTAATAATGCAGAGTTGATCCATGTTTTGTGCAGATATCTCTGTCTGTGCATCCCAAACTTACCATCATCATATCTGAATTCACATGGTGGACAAAGACTGCAGTTTACCAGCAGGATAGTTTGCCTGTTGATGAACTGATTTATGAGATCTACGCATGTAGCCAGAGAGTATAAAAGCTGCAGATCAGACCAGAAAGATCCTCAAGTCTCCATAAAGGAGCCCAACAGCTTTTGGGACAGAAAAAAAAATCTCCAAACACATATTTTTCCACTAATAAAGCAGAAAACTTTGTGTCCCTCATACCAGAAAAGGCTTTCAGAACAATAAGAGTGGACCTTAAATTATAGGCTTTTTCCTGCTTCTCAGCACAGCATGACCACGTGCAATTTCTTCTCAGCAGCCCACTGTCACTTCCTTTAAAATAACAGTCTGGAGATGTTCTATGAAATTGTTCAAGCTTTCAGAAATGTGACAGAACAGACTGCTGCTTCTCCCCTCTCCTGCATGAGCCTGCCCCACTCCGCCTCTCCCCATCCCAACAGGCACTGCACAGCCAAGTTTACTGCCATTTCATCAGGAACTGGCCTTAAGTCATTTGCATGCAGCATGAAATAAATTGGATGGGGAAGACTTTATAGCTGCAGTTTCTATTTCTTTTCAAAAGGAATCAGAAAGAATAGCTACCGTGTTTCTTTCAATGGACAAAATTCACTTCTGCATTCACTGAAGTTATTCCCTTTGTGACAGGACTGAATTCAGCCCAAAACATACTTACATCTTACTTTGCATTCAATCAGATGTATTATGATTTAGCACTTGCATATAAAAATTAATTATACCTGCTTGACTTTTTGTTAATTCACATGCTCCACATAAGTATAAAGAAAAGAAACCTTACGTCCATTTCTGTGCTGTGTGTGGCTCTTTAGCTCCACTGTCTGGTAGTGATTTAAAATTTTATAAAGACAGGTAAAATCATTTACTTTCTAATCTGAGTAAGATCTCACTGTTATTGCTCCACAAGATAGGGGTATTTAAGATGCCTGGATGGTATAGCTGGCTGTCAGTTACAGAAGAGGAAAAACATATATTGATGTTAAATGTTTGTTTGCTCTTGAATTAAGCATGTCTAGCAATTTACTTGTAATCTTAATTGGAAATTTTCTCAGGTTATAGAACTCAGATTTATTTCTTCCAGGATTTTGTGTATTATGAATCAAAATCCTGGATTACTCCATTTAAGAATAGGAACATTCTGAAACAATAAATGCCCTTCGACTATTTCTTTGGTCTGCCTTTCCCTTTGTGTTCTTCTGAGAATTATCATGAGCTCCTAAATAAACAGTTTGCTAGAAATTAATTCTGTTTCCTTTTCCATCCTTGTGTTGTTAAACTCCTTTTGATGAGGCTGTGATACTTTCTGAGTGCTTACCCTAAGCAAGTGCCAATTTGTATGCTGAGGTGGGAAGGGGAGAGGCAACTTTCTTCTATAGAGCTGGCACTCAAGATCTCACGGTAAGGACCCTGGTACACACAGTCGGGTGGGCAGACAGAAATCGACTGAGTAAGAAGCCAGCCAGGTGTCCTGAGAAGCATATTTTCCACCAAAATATCACTGCTGACTTTGAAAGAAGCACTAGGCAACTACACAGTCTTTACTGTAGAAAAAACAAAGCAGATTCAAAGCCAAAGCCTGCCTTGTTGACTTTCTTCTATCAGAGGACCTTATGAAAAGGCATAGTCTGAGTTTGTTTCACCCGCACTCAGTATAACAGCTTCAATCCACAGACATTGCAAAAACATCACCTGACTTCTTGCAGCACTTGGCAGTGCTGTCTTCAGGATCTGCACTTCTCAAACCAAGACGTGGGGAATGTAGAGTAACATTTTTTGAATGTTTTCTAAAAAGAAATTGAAAGGCAAATATGTGATTTCATGCCTTATAACTTTGTCCACCCCCTACTCCTATACCACACTTCCTATTGTATAAACTTTTGTTTCACCAAACGTAAATATATCTGAATGCTTCAGCTGGATGATAAACATGTCTTCTTATACCTATTTATTTCTATTTTTGCTATAGTTCAATAAAAAAGAGAAGTGCTATACTTCAAGGACTGGAGGAACTAAATTAAATGTGACAGAGAGTCCATCACTGAATTAATAAGTGAAAGTAATGCCTGTTGTATTTTCATAGGCAGTCTTCCAGACTTTGATGGAGTAAGATAAATACAAAGATTTATTTTTTTTAATTGTGGACCAAAAGATTCAACAACAGCATTTTTCAAAGCCAGTCTTCTCTAGTAGAAGGACTTACACAGGGACAATATTTTTTTTATTTCTTAACAGAATACTCTATTCTTAAGTAAGTATTCACATATTTATAAATAAGCATTTCATTCTGACATATTGTACCTATAGGGATGATTATTCATTATTTCATTATATTTTCACAAAATAATTCCATTGTTCAGTGTATAACTGCAGGTTTGTTCTAATCCATAGAAAAGCTCCTTACCCTTTACATTAGCCAATTAGTTTAACTATGGGGTTTCGTGTGGAATGTGGGATCCTCTGTGCAATATTTCTCATCTCTCATTAGTACATTTGTTGACAGTCTTGGTCTCCAATTCTCAGATCCTCCTACCACCAAGGGTCTGCCTGCTGATAAGAAACAGGTTTGATTTTTCAGATGCAGACATCGGATGCAGCCTATAGGTTCTGCTCCTTCATGCTGCCACCTTCCTACACATCCCCCCAGATCTGGGGCACATCTGACTGTTCAGGCTCTTCCTGTCTGTCCATGTCCCATGCTCATCTGGAAGGTCCTGCCATGCCCCTGGCATTGGGGCTGTTTTTTCATCCATCATCTTGCTCTTGTTGAGCAGTGTGTGCACAACAAGGCTGTTGTTCCTGTCTGTCCTGCTTCTTTTCCAGACTTTCCTCCTGATCTTTAAGCTATAAAGCCCAAGGAGCAGAGACATGAAAACATCATGCCCAGTGTTCATGAATTTCTTTCTGTGACAACTCAGGAGATAATTGCCTTACCTAAATTATTTCCAAACAAAAGTACAAACAAGCTAGGGAACCTGAAGACATTTATGTCCATAAAAATAATGCAGTTGATTACAGGGTTTCCAGGTAATTTTTTGGGCTACATTCTTAGCTCTGCCTGAAGTTAAGACTTCAAGGGTTAAGCTGGGGATGAGTTTCAAACTTGTAGCTCTATTTTATTCATAGGTCATTTAAAATGTCAGCACTCATACTGCTAACTTATTACAACTGATCTTAAACAGTCTCGTGCTTCTCGGTTTTAAAACAGGCCTTTCAGTTCATCTACAAAACATATATTTTTTCCTGACAGATGAATATTAAGTGCATGGAAAAGCAGCTTTTAGAACTGACTGGTTGGACTTGAAAGTGTGTGTTTTGTATGCATAAAAATGTACACAGGCCAGCAGTGTCAAAGCCTTAAAAGGAAGACCATTATGCCTTCTGCTAAATGCATCCATGCTGCTAAATTGCCTGTTATCCTAAAGAACAAATCTTGCAAGAACAATCTATGTTTTCCTAGTCAATGGTAAAAGTCAGGTTCCCTTGAACAGTCTTCCGTCACTATAGCATTAGAGGTAATGGAGTTGGGAGTGCTATAGTGAAGGAAGGTTCTGTTCAAGGCAACCTGACTTCTTGCTTTCAGGGTTGTTAGGCTGAACTATGTGGAAGATACTATCTGCCACCTGACTACAATCTAATCTGTCCTTTTACACTTTTACATGGCAACTTCATTTGAAATGGGGCAAGGAGTCTTCCACTCCTCTGTGATCATACCTATGGAGGATCATAGAAGTCAAATCATATGAAATTAGGGATTTTACCATCTGATTGTTACTTGATAGTTGCCTAACTGTTGCTTTGTAGCAGGAACTGGTGGGTTTTGGCCCATGATATTAGAAGGCAAATGTCTACCACTCCAAAGCTACTTTGCCAGCCTGTAACTCTTAGGATAGAAACACTGAAATTGTTATGTATGCAAAAATTAATTCCTCTTTCATCCTGTAGGCTATCAAGGTTAATATTAAGATAATACCATGCAACACCAAGTCTAACTTTTGGAACTCAGCCATAATTTTTATTCTGTCATTTAATAATCAGTTTATGCCTTCTCCTAAGCATGAAGGTATCTGTTCCCTTGATTTAAAAATCAGGATATGTAGGGAAAGAAAGTTAAATGCAGAATATTTATTCGAGGAGGAAAAAGAATTTTGCTCAAGGAGGTTTTCACTGCTGGAAAACTAGGCCTAGAAAAAAAACACTGTGGGAGAAAATTCTTTCCTGCAAACAGTATTACTTATTTTTGCCTGTCTGTTTTGAGAAGTTAAGTCTCCTATTGCAAGAAGAGATAAATGTTCTCACATTTGTTGGAGGCCTCTCGGGGAGAAAAAGAAACCATAAAGCACAGAGGAGATTATTTCTTTGAAGTTGTGAGCATGGAAAAGGTGTTGTTATAAAGGCACTGGAACAGGGCTCACAGGGCTGCTTTTTGGCCCTACTTAGTTTTCATTTAGCAGTGTATTCGGGATTTCCAACTTCGGAATAAGCTTTTCCTTAATACCTTAGCCGTGATTTGGTCATCTGGGTTTACCTGTGTATGAATCAATTCTTACAGGATATAAAGAATATAGCTCCATGAAATGCTAGCATTGGTTGCAAAATGACTCAAGTCTTTAAAACAATCTTTTGCTATCTGACTTTTTTTTAACTCAGAACATTTTAGTCATCAGGTTTATGGAGGACCCCTAAATAACAGTTTTACTATCAGAATGATGAGTGTAAAAGCAAGACATTGCTACCACAGGGCAAGAATGACTAGGTAAGGGCAGAAAAGAACTGAAAACAGCTTTGTCCTGATAGGAAACATCTGTTTTGGATGAGATTTACAAATAATGTTTACCAAATTTCCATCTTGTTTTGAGAGTTGTTATTCAAAACCAGTCAAAACCAAATGCTATTACAAGTTTATTTGATGGACTGAAAAGTAGATGGATTTCACTGGCAGGTGCATGATGAATGAACTTCGGAAAAGAAAATGAAAATAACCAAGTCCAATATATTGCTTACTTCTCAGAATATAGATGCTTGTAGCCATTTATATTCTACGAGATTCATAGGCAGCAAATATCTTTAAGTATTTACATGAATTTTTGTCTATTTTAAGCTTTCAGGAAAGTCGTGTTTTAAAAAGTGACCTAAATATTAGGTTTAGTTAAGAATTTTTACAATACCCAAGGACTGACCTGCATAAGAAAGAATCCTACTTAGTTAAACAAAAGACTTCTTCAAATTTTTTAATCCGTATTTGTGAGATTTTCTAACTCACAAAGTTTTAAACAACCTCGAATCTATTATTCAAAATTCTAACTTATCATATAAATGTAAATTACATCATAATCAGAGAAATGAATTAATCATAAATACTGTCTTTATGGGAAATGTTGAGGAGAAACACTGCAGATAAAGGAAGAAAATCTCATTACACCACTTTGAGAGTGTGTGATTGTAATAGTTCTTGACATCAGCCAACTATACACCTTATGGAAAACCACATGGAGACTAAAAACAGAATCTCTCATCTGAAACAAATTGATACTTACAACTCTTGCAAGAAGCACTTTGAACATGTGTCCTAAAGATGCTGTTTGAGAAGCTGTGAAAGGAGCCTGCAGTATTCTACAGGCAGGAACCAGACAGGGGGCATGTCTTCATGTCAGCACCTGTTTCCCTGTCAGTGCCAGAGCCACTGGAGGTACACCCTCAGCCTCCTGACTCCATGACAGTTGTGCTGCAAAGCATATTCCTCTTTTCCTCTCTTCTTCACACAAAGAGGAAGAGCCAAAATGATAAAGAGGAGAGCTTATACAGTCCCAAAACAATGGGAGAGGCTTTGTGCCCTGACCTTCATACAATGCTCAAGGGAGCAAACACCAAGACCTGAGAGGCCAGAAGAGACTTCTCCTGTCCCAGGCATGTTACAGATGAGCCCACTATGCCTCAGTGGGTCATCTCATGGGGACAGTAGGTGACCAGAGCACAAGTTGCACAAGCTGTGCCCAACTTTCCCTTAAGATCAATTCTCCCATTCAAGAGAAAGAGAGGCACAAGCCTCAGCGAGGTTAAAAAGTAAATCACAAAAGAAACCAGCAGCCCTCGCAGTCTAACAGGAGAATGCAAGATGGTAGAAATTCCAATTTTGAGGTATCACGTCAGAAGAATCATGCTGGGGAAGCCCAGTTTGATGTTTTATTTGATGTCAGAATCACTTTTCAATCTTATTCTTAATTTTCTTCTTTGCAGACTTGCTCTGTTTCTAACTCTTATAGAAAAACAAATTGAGTGCTGGAAAGATTTGTATGCAATGAAACATGCTCAGAGATAAAACTCTAGACTAAGGAAAGATCTGTGCTCCTGCCTGGGTTATCTATAACTCCTTCAGCTTTTAAAAAAGGTGAGACCTTACATGCCTAAATTTTCCTCAACATGTCTGTTTTTGTCCCATAACCAAGAAGATAACACTCCAGTCTACTGTTTTCTTCTCACCTTGTAGCAATCCACCCATGAATTCTCTGAGTGGTTCAGGCTATCTTATGTTACAGCATGCTGGAGAGATATGTCACTGTCCGCAGTATTTTCCTAGAATATCTTGAGATTTCCAGGCCACAATAATATTCATCAATCTAAAAACTGCAGTGGAATGTATAATAGTCATTACATGATGTATGATAGTGTTAAAAATCAAAATCCTTGATAATTGTCTATCCATCTGTACAGGGAATAACCTGTCCAGTGTATAAGACGAAGAAATTCCAGCTCTGGTTTTTATTATCCAAGATTTTCTTTCATCGAGGACTCTCCTGCACAGTTTATTTGAAACAGTCCAAAAAACCAAAAAGCTATAAAAAGCCACCTAAACAACTGTACTAATGCATCTATAAACATCAAGTAGAAATCAAAATTGGCTATTATTATATTGAACACATAGAATTAAAATATTTCTCAGACTTCTGCTGTAAATTATTAGCTTCTAAATAACTATTGCTAGGGTATATTTAGAGACACCATTTGCAATTCACATCTGATTTACTTTCTAATTAAACAGCGTTTACAAAAGTACTAATAATGCAGCGCATGCAAATTCATTTGCCGCTAATACCCAGAGTGATACCTGTCTTCACATTTCCTACTTATATCCTGAGCATTTCTGAAATCCTGAACCTCCAGCAGCGTTTCTCACATTGTATTCAATCAGGATGGAAGGTAGAGGGGGTCGAGGGGGGTGGGGAATTTGTGCGGGTGAAATAACAAAATTGATTTAAAGGGACCTTGTGAAATTATCTTAGTAAATTTGATTCATTGTTTAAAATAGACAAAGTTCATAGACAAAGTAAGCTCTACTAAAAAAGTTTGCTTGGAGAGACATGCAGTAAATTTCTGATATAGAAAATACCTCTTTAAATGTCATATACACCTGCCAGAAACCCATTCTTAAAGAACTTCTCCAGACCTTACCCTGCTGAAACTGCACACAGCATGTAGGATAAAAGTACAGTGTTCATTTTAGGAACAGAACCTCAGAAAGTTAAAAGATCTGACCTTGCTGGGATTTGAATGTGCTTTGTAGCAGCTTTATCATCCCCAGGGATTTAGCACACCAGTTGGCAAAAGTTCAATAGAACTTGATTATTTTTTATGCTAATCACATAGCATAGGTAGTAATAATTTAAAAGGTTTATATATTAAGTTCAAATCTCTATTCTGATTCATAGAGCATATATGAAACAAATACACTGAATAGACAGAACAAGACAGACACTTAAAAAGTTTTTGGACACACTGCTTGAATAAAACTTATGAATCCTCTTTTATAGGATATATGGACTAATTGTATAGGATTTAGTAATTTCTTGCACAGATTTTTTTATGCTTGCAAAAACATTTATAGAAAGAAAGGGACATGAACACATTTATATCCTATTTATACAACTGGCTTGAAAATGCTGTGTGAGTTTGTAGAAAAAAACAGGCAATATCTGTGAGTGACACTCTTGAGTAGCCAAGAGACTAAACTGTGTTCAAATAAACCACTGAATTTGTTTTGACATAGCAAAGCTGAAAGTCAGTTCATAGTTGAAACTATATTGAAAACAATTAGAATTCTGGTTGTATTCAGCTGTGTTCATATCTTTTCATATTCATAAAGCTTTGAAGGTAATCTATGTAGCAAAGTCAAAATATTTATTTCAGGTAAGTACCCAGCCTGCTGCGAGGCAGACACCTTGTTCATCTAGTCAGGTGAACAGCAACAAAAGTATTTGATGATAAGTCAAGTTCAGAATTGAAAACTCATTCAAAAGCCATCTTATTTCATTATGCTCCTTTAAACTATATTCACTTGTGATATTAGCTGGATATATTCAAGCACAAATATATTTCCCAAACCAGGTCAAGGACACTGCTGAAAGAACCTAGGATTTGGCAAATTCTGTTTGACCAGCTCTACAGATTTGAACAAATCAAAGTCTGTTCATGAATAATCTGCAAATACAGAAGGAGGCTAAATTTGTCAAACAAATTCTTAACTCTACAGTGTTTGCCCAAAGCTACTCCCTGTTCCAAATGCCTGTTAGTCTCAGCTGGTGTTCTTTATATACTTAGTATAGGAAAAAATCCATACTGGGAATAATTAAGGTGTTATGAATTTTAGAGAAATGAAGTTTACTCCAAGCTTCTGTGCATCTATACATGGATTTGACTCTGGCAAAATGCTGGTGGTTCTGCAGTCTATCACCTTTATTTATACAATAGGAACAGTTTAACTTGAACAAAGGGAAGTCACTTGAAACAAAGAGGATCTCAGCCCCTGTGGCTGAGCAAGCCTGGGACTATTTCATTATGTCTGACCCTTGGACCCAACACCCAGTCAGTCGACCCAAACACTCCCTCTCCATATTCTGACATGTGCTGCTATGTCCCACATGCATGAAAATGTTCAGGAAAAGTCATTCACATTTCAAACTGGCTTCTCCATGTACTGTCTTATGATGGAAAGCAAGTATCCATCAGCCTATTCCCACCTGTCAATTGAGGCAGAGAAACAGACCGTGGGTATACTTTAAGTTCATCCCCAAAGCTAGTGAAACAAAATATATGACACTCAATATTCTTTTTTCTTTTTCTTTTTTTTTCATTTTGTTTATGCTTGGCAGGCAGTAGGAAAAGTAATATTTTTATTATTTACAGCTATGGAGCTCTCCATTACAATAGAGTTCCAATTTTAAGTTGGAAATATATTGCTCCAACTTTAGCAGTGAAAATATAATTCATGTCTTCTTTTTCTTACTTTGTTTCTTTGCATTTAGATAGGATGTGACTCTCATTTGGGGTAGTTTCCTTGCCTTCTGTGATCCCTGGATAATGTCTTTAATTTCGGTATTAGACTGATCTAGTTAATTGATCATAGCATACTCTCAAAGCCTCACTAAACCCTTCATGGACCTCTCCCATACTACTTAGCATAACTGTTCAACTGGCAGAAAAAAAATCTTATCTTCCCTCTCCGGAGGCAGATAATCTAGCCTCCAAATCTAGCAAAACTTGCAGCAACTACTGAAAAACTACATAGGATGTAATAAGATCCACAGTTAACTTTTTCCTGCTCTTTTTCAGTTACTAATTGACCCTTGTTTTCTGTTTATTTTTCTTTTTCAGTAAGAAATGTTGACTGATGAAAGCTTTTCACTGCAAATCAAAGACATTCATCCTGTTTTCTGTAAAAATTGGGGTAGAGACGAATTCACAAATGCTTTGCCTGAACTCTGTTCTTTGGAAGACATCTGGCTTGACCCAGTGTATGTATTTGATCACTGTAATATCTTTTATCCAGTGAGTGAAACTAAAAGCAATCACAGGAAGAAGTTTAGCCTAGTACTTAAACAGAAGACTAGACCCTTGCTTTTTTCTGATTTAGCTCTGCCACTGAGCTTTCAAAGGTAGTTTAAAATTTTGGAGGGGTTTATTGTTTAAAATATAAAGGGTCCTTGTGTTTGGTGAGCAGAAAACAAAATGCACATGCAGGTAAAGAGTAAATTTTAAGGTTACTCTGAAGCTCCTTCAAAGTATTGCCACTGATTTCAGCAATCTTTGGGTCAGTTGCTCAGACCATTACTCCCGTGCCTACCGGTTGGTAGCAGAAGGGAGATGAAACTAATGCTTTGGACAGGCAGCGCAGTTATGTGGAGCTACAGGTCAAACAATTTATGTTCTGACCCTGCATTGTCTCTGATGCAAGCTCAGACAAATCACTACATCCCACTCCACCACAGCGGTGGATGATAAAACAGGATGATACTTACCCACCTTTTAAGGCTCCACTTTATGCTCCACCAGCAGTAATCGTTCTATGACTAGGAGGCTTAATTATTTTAGACACTTTGAGATGTAAGATGCTCTGCAAGTATGAAGTGTTAGCATTAATAATAATAATGAAAATGTAAAAAGACTAATTTCCAGTAAATTAACACAGAACTACAGATCAGTTCCAATCTTGTGGGTTTTAAGCATAGCATTTCTTCCCGAGGGCTACAGTATGATCTTTCCCCCCTCATTCATTTCAACCAGTAGTTATGTTCAGATTGCTTTCTAAATATTTAATAACTGCTTGGGACATTTTATTTTATGATAATTCCACACCATGCATCCCTGGGCTTCTGAATTCAGCACCAGGTTTTAGAACAAACAAAGTCAGTTAATTCCTTTGTGTGTAGATCAGACAATCAACCCTCCCTTGGAGTTTCCTGAAGGTCAAGTGTAACATCCAAAGGAGTTTTTTATCATTTTTCACACCCTTCTTTCCACCCACCATCAAATCAAGCAAAGCTTCTCTTAATCATCATCAGGGAGACAAAAAGTTATAGTGCAGAGCAATGGACTGGAATTTCACACTCCATTTGCGCAATAACTCTGAGGGCTGCTAATGTGCTGTTTGCTTTTTAGCAGGCATCTCTGCAGTCATCACTGAAATGCATTTTGGCGCTGCTCCCAGGGCAACTTAACTATTTATGACAGCTTGTCTTGAAGTGCCTACATGAACATTAGGATGTCCACAGCAATCTGCAAATTGACCCATCTACATGGCATTTGAGATCAGATGGAAAGAGCTTTAATAATGTAATGAAAGTTAGGGTGGATGTCATTTTTAATTTATTTTTTTTACGCACTCTCCAATTTTCCATCCCATCTTCTGGCCAGGATATGTGAAATTGTGAAATCCTCCCATATTAACAGATGCTAATGACCTCACTCTCACTTGGACTGTCTTTTATTACACGTTCAGTCAGACAATAGATGGGAAATATAAACAACCACCCTATGTAAACCATTTTCCTCCAGACAGTGAACCTGCTCCACCAGACCCAGATATTTGCTTATTGTCCAAGTTGAGTGATGCATGAGTAATTTAAAAGACAGACATTCTTCATGACAGCTTTCATTTTCATGCTGCTCCAAGGTTCAGAGGTGGATTTTATTCTTCGACCTTTATTTCAGCTTTTTATTCTCTCTTAGAAGCAAAGCTGCCTAATAAAACAACATTTTCAGACACACGCAATAACAGAGAAGAAAAAACCCTTCAGCTGAGATCCAACTTCAGCCCCCAGCATGGGTATGGAATTACGTGAAGGAAGTTCACCAGGATGAGAGAGGTTACAGCTCCTAACTGTTGCTGATTTATTCAGAGGGCAGCCAGAGTTAAGCTATCTCACCTCATTAGGCCACACTTTCTCTGTTGAAGATTGATGTGCATCAGGATCTGTGAGAGAGGAAATTTGCACTGAAAGTTATAGCAGAAGAAGATAAAGAAAAAGAGTGAGTTACTTCCCATCTTTGCACCTTTGTTTCCCTTAACCTAGTTTGACTATAAATATTTTGTGTAGCTATTGGTTTTAAATATATGGTTGTGTAGTACACATTGCAGTTTTTCCCATAACACATCTCCTGAGGGAATAATTATCTTCCTCTCTCTTTTTGCCCCACAGGGTTAACAACATTCTCACTTCTCTTTTTGCTAGCACCTTTCCTTCCATGGATACCAGACACCTTTTCCCTCCAATTCTCAATCTGATTAGCAAAATTTAATTATGTTAGTCACTGATCCCAGCTTGCACTCTGAATTTTGTTGCTTTTGTTCTAATGAGCAAAAGGTTTTGTGTGTCGCAAGCTTATTCATTTTTCTAGCTATCAGTAGATCCTAACAAAATACAGTGTCTAATTATAGACTTCTTTATAATCATAAACCACAACCCATATAGTATAGGTGTGTGTGTGTATATATATATGTATATATATATATATATATATATCTCAAAATGTGACCTCAGCTTCTGTAAGACCTCCAGGCCCAAGAGTGGTGGAAACCTGTTCATAACCTGAAAAATACAGAGGCTTTCAGGCATAAAGGGGATTTTATTAGGTCCCTTTAAGATAATTCACTGTATATATCAAGGTGTGACCAGTTTCAGAGTTAGGATGTAGGGCTGTTAAAGCAAAGCAGAACAGCAGTGTACTCTGAGAAGGTGCCTGTCTAGACAAGTTGCCTTAGTTTGTTATACTATTGCTGTCATTGGTGCTACTCTACCATTGCAACAAGAATGGGCTTCAGGTAACTGAGAAAAATCTGATTTAGGAAGTGTTATGGTTAAAATGCTGACAATAAACTGGACTAGTTTTTCTCTTGTGACAAGACTTGCACCAGTAATCATGGGCTGTGAAAATTCAAGGAAAGGGGTTACAGTTGTGGTCAAGGCCAAATGCTGCTGCAGAGTAACATAGCAGTGTGTTGTGCACAATTGAAAGAAAACCAGTCAGAAAGCAGACTTTAAGGTAACAAAAATGATAACTCAAGAAAATGCATTGGTTTTGCTCTTCAGAGAGAAACAATTTAATTTTATTTGCTGTGGAAATCCTAATTTATCCCTGATTGTAAGTGCACCACAGAAGGTAAGCAATACACAGCTCTTCATGCCTGAAGAAAGATGGCAGGAATTCGGGGAAAAAACCCTCAGCTGAAACTAACTGAGGCCACAAGAGCAGAGAAAGGGCAGGGCTCCTTGCTGCCACCCTCCGTTCGTTGGGATCAGCTCTTAGCACTCTATTGCTTTGTGCAACTAATGATGCTTTTATACAACTGCTAAAAACAGTGGTCCTGTTTATTGAACAGTAAAATTCCAGTCTCTTCAGCCGTGCCTTAAAAATGGGCTAATAGCGACAACCATTAATTTGACACAGATTTCTTGCATCAAGTTTTTCTGTCTAAAGTTTCACTGAATTTAATATCCTAGAAAAAGACATCTCTGAATTACAGTACTGGTTTGGAACAGATTGTCCTGGAAAGGGTTTTTTATTATTTTGCTTCATTTTTATTTGGTTTTGCTTGTTTGTTTGTTTAAAGACAGATGCACAAAGAACAAGAAACATGGTTAAGAAAGGGAAACTGTTGTTGCCTTAATCTCAGACTTTCAACAAGAGGCAAAGTTTCCTGTGATTTAGTGTGGTGGACGGAATTGTATCTTCCGAGAGAGACCATAGATTACAAAACCTTCCTACCTTGTGGCTGCGGACATTAGTCAGCCCCAGCTTATTCAAGACAGCAGAAGGGATTCATTCCACAACTGTAATAATTCACAAAATAAAATGTTTGTTGTTTTTTCTTACCAAGGACCTGATCTAGTGTCAGTAGTCTCAGCAGAAACGCTCTCATTGCCTAAGGAGTGGTGTCTGAAACAATAGCTACAAAGAATTCATCCTGTTCTTGTCTTCCTTGACTGACAAATATGAGATCAATTGTGCCTGAGTAGCATTCCTGAACTCAGCACCAATACCAGTTGCTCTAGCAAGTCAATTTGCTTTGGTTGTTTTCAGTCCATTTCAAAGGGAAGTGTGGTCTGACAGACTTGGGAGGTTTTGTTTGTTTTGGTTTTTTTGTTTGGTCTTTTTTTTCACTACTGAGTCCTTGCTGCTCCAGGCAAATCTTTCCATCAAGCCAGCTGGGAGCTATCAGCTCAATGCCTAGTCTTTTACATAATGTCCAAAGTTTCAGAGCAGATAAAGGTAGAAGTAATAAGGAAGATTGTTTCTCACATCTGAATAAAGTTTTAGTATCTGCAGCACTCTGAGAGATGAGTTCCAAAGTTTACACCTATATCACATTAAGAATCACTTCCATTGGAAAGCTTAAAGCCTGCCAGATTGTAGGTCCTTGGACAACTCAGATCATTTCTTGGAAGACACAGCAAGCAAGTGGCCTGTGTTCATTTATCTCTGTGACACTCATGAACTCAAGTCATGCCTTTTCCCAGCTCAAGAGTCCTAGGACTCACAGTCACTCCTCATGTGAAAACAATTCCTGACCATTTCCTGAATCTTTTCCAATTCTGATATCTTTTTTGAGATGATCAGAATAGGGCTGCACAGCACACAACTGCAGCATGGGTTTCTAGAATGGTATAATGATTCTCCTTATTTCATTCACTTAATTGGCCCTAACAACTAGATGTTGTTTTAGGCTGTTACTGAGCACTGCTAAAATTTTCCTGTAACTTTTTGTTATGAGTGAAACATCTCAGTCTTGCATGATCACAATAAGCTTAAAGCCAGTTTTTTGTATAAATCAATATCAATTCTACTAATGATTCATTTTATGTGATGAAAGGAACTATATAAATGAGAAACTTTGTCATGTCTCTGAAGCATACTCAGAACTTCAGCTCAAACATGCTTTAACATGCTCTCATGCTTTGATTTGGTATTTGAAAGTCATTCTCACAGGATGGAAAATATACATTTCTGTAAATAAATAAATAATAAATAAATTCTTCAAAAGTTCTTTTTTAAGCTCATATAACATTCATGGATAATAAGGGCTGACAGTTCTGGGTGAAGATAAAGACCACTACTTTGGAATAGTAGCAGAGTAAGCCTTCCTTACACAGCTTGCCTCAACCAGAACCGGGTGAATATTTCAAAAGAATGTTTTAGGTTCCAGTCCTACCTTCTCATCTATGGGAAAAGGACCCGATACTCATAAAGAACCTTCATGACATCTCTGGGACACTCAGATAACTTAAAGGTTTGCTGGTTGGTTGGGTAAACATTTACCAAGTCTTTTCTGTATGCATGTTTTTATTAGAAAGTTATGGTTATCAGCTAGCTCAAATTCCTGTTATTGTCCATGTGAAATTAGAAAAATAAAATCCTTCTGAAGCCAACTCTGTTCCACCTGCACATGTAATCAAAGCTGGGAGTAGCCAGCTGTAATGCTGATTTTCCACCTGTCAACTCTTATGACTCCGCCTATACACACACGCAGTGTTTTGTCTATTTTTCCTCCATCCCTCTTTGCATTTCCCATAACACACACTATGCATCAGGCTTCCCTCACAGCTAGTTTGGAAGAAAAACACACTTGGATCCTATGAGTCTATCTGTGTGTGAAAAATTCCCATGGCCAGATGCATGGCAGTCTCTATCCATTGCTCCTGAGTGCCCAGTAGGAGCTGAGAGGTGTCCCAGTATCCAGTGGCTGCAGCTAAGCCCTTATTGTCTCCCTTTAAGTTCAGGGATTTTTGAGAAGATAGGGCTGCTTGCTTCTGCATATTGTTTTTAATTTCCTTGTAATCCTGAAGTCAGCACTGGAGTTAATAAAATTCTCCCAGGTTTTTTACAAGTCCACGTAATGCACTTCATTATGTAGGTGTGCACTTACTGTGCGCAATTTGACAATTTCAAATTTTTATAAAACATAAATATATTTTCTGGGTTTTTGTCGTGGGGTACCTGTCGTGAGGCCTTGGTCCAGTGGGGGAAGAAAGACGCACAAGACACACAAGACACACAAGGATGGTGAGACAAGAGATGTCTGCCTGCTCAGCGCAGCAGGCAGCCTTTATTGAGTTTGCCAACTTCACACACAACACAAACATATTCCCACAACAACACCCAGGAATCCAAGCACCTGCACATTATCAAACCGTCTTAACCTTGTACTCCCTGCAACCCAAGGCCGGGTCCATGGAAACCATCTAACCAGCTCCACTGCTCCCACGGAACACGGCCTAACTTTTGCACTACCTCAAACTTTAATTGTGGGGTTACAACTTCACCCCACAGGTTTTGAAATTGACAATGTCACAATTTGCATGATGACAGGCACGAAGGCTATATATATATATATATATATATATATATGGAACCAATATACAAACAGCCATGAAAAATGTGAGTATAAATGTTAAACAAACCTTTACAATCCCCAATTTCACAGTACAGTTTTGTCAACACACATTTCATCCTTCTCCAATTCATGCAAAAAATCCCTTGCATTTTATAATCTAAAATCCAAGAGGTGATGACGTCTCACTGAAAAAACCATATCAAAAAAAAAAAACAAAAAACAGAAAAAAAACCCAAACAAAACTAAAGTCACAAAAATGTAAATGTGCTACTTATTTTAAACTATCAGAAACCATATTCTTTCAGCCGCTGAAAAGCCTCTGCAGATAAACACTGGGGGGAGGCGAGGAGGGATTAAGCACTGAAAGAAACTAAGATGCCAAAAGAAATGTGCAGCTTGTGTGGGGATCAGGGACTCTTTTCTCAGCAATGCGTTTCATAAATTTTATCCTGAATGTATATCATGAGCAGAAAGTCAAGGATTTAATATTGCTGGCAGTAAGCCAGCAGCATGTTGGGAAGGTTTTTATATTAACTCCCCACACACCACTCTACTGGTGCAGCTCAAATCGACCTGCACAGCCCCTTGCTACATCCATTCTGGCTACACCAGGCACAGACCTATTGGCACGTCTCAGAGGAGGCTTATACAACACCTTGCTACTCCAGCCAAAAAGGTCACCAGTGATTCTACCATACACACCATAATTCTCAGTTCATTCTGAAACTCCCTGTAGCGTCTTCTGCTATAGCTCAGCTCCTTCATGCCAGCTCCCAGTAACTTTTTGACTTTTCATCGCTGTTGCTTTCACAGCAGAGAATTCTGTTCCTCATTTGTCAAAGGAGAACTTTGGAAACCACTCACCCAGGATGAATCTGAATCAGCAGCCAGCTCTACCTCCTGTTTAGAGTCACTTGAGCCACTCAGCCTATAAGAACTATCAATCTCACCTATCTGGAATTTCCATGAATTCTCTAGCCAAGAAGTCAGTCATTAAAGTTATTCGTGTTATATCTTATAGTAACGAAACGCTAGAGCGATGAAGGCCATATAAGTAATTTGAAGATCTAGAGGGAATGCTATTAATAGGTGTATGAAAACTGAAAAGAATATGATATATTCTGTCAAAGCTGAGCTCGGAAGTTGCATTGTTGCTTTGGGAATGTATTCTGAATATTTCCTTAACCACAGAAGTATCGTTTATGTCAAAGTGCCAGATTCTTAAGGCACTTAAAGAGTGCCAAAATATTACCTTGCAGTTAGTTCCAATGACTTCAAAAGGGGCATAGATCATGTTTTGGCTTTCTGAACCAGAGTGAATTCTACTGTTTGCTCAGTGAAACAGAAGATACAGCCTAAAAAGGACAGGAATTTCCAGTTTAAATAGTTTACAGCCAGTAGCACTATCCTCCCTGCACTGAGGACTTTATTTCATTTGAACTCCAGTAGACATCACCCATATAGGCATGGAGACTTGGGATTAGATGTGCTTCCATCAGTCCTAATTTCCAGGTTAAGGTGCAGCCTAATTACATAGGGGACTGTCTAAACAACGACTGGGCCAGAGCAGCTTGGAGGTATCAAAGCCAGTTCCCTGTCTTAGGACATGGTTTCCAGCCACAGGGTCACTGTGGTGGTTATGTCTAGAAAAGCTGAACAGAGTGAGTCACAGCAGAAATTATGGTGAAAGTCCTACTGAGTGTATTGAGTGATGTTTTGTTAAAAGGAATGCTCAAACTTTTTGTTTGAGAACTGAAGAAAGTACCTTCTTGTTTTGAGAAAAAATGTAAGAATATAGAAAAGGAGAAAAATGCTTACCATGAGAATGCAAAGATTTTCAAAAAGAAAATGCATCGGTATTTTTTCCCAGTCCAAATCCAAGTAAAGGTTAGTTTCAATACTTCAGTTTGGAAATAAACATATAAATAAGTTATAAAACTATACATATTCTTTATAATGCTTTCATATGAAGTTATAATTACAAGCCCATTCTTCCTGCCTTCTTTGCCAGTAAAGCCTGTCTTTGGCCAATGCATATTTTATTATTATGAAAAAAGCAATTAGCTAATTAGATGGGAGTGCTAAACTCAAGTGTCACTGAGAGGGAAATGGGAAAGACTTCCATCTTATGAGCAAGCAGTCTAGTTTTTTAACAAACTTTGAACACCAAAACTTTAGCTGAAGGCAGCAGAAGCTAGCTTCCACACATGAATGGTTTTTGCCACCTGGATTTCCATTTTCCAGTCATTGACTCTTCATTGAGTCTCTTTCAAAATCATTTCTTAGTTAATGAAACACTGGTTCCCGAAACATGAATTTTGTTATTCATCCTCAGGAGACAGCTTAGCCAATTCTTTCTGAATCAAATAGTGAAAAGAGATTCTACATGAATCAAACAGGTTTCCAAAGTTTCTTGTAATCATATGATAATCATCTGGTGTTAGCATTTGTATATGCATATATATACCAGTGTATACAATGTGTGTGTACCTGTAACCATAGGAGAGCAATGCCCTTTAAGGAACACTATCAGAAAAATGCAAGACTTTTGCCACCTTCTGGGAGATTTTCCTTTAACTCGCCATTTAAATTTAAGCAATTGCTTCAAAGCTAGGTTTACACCACCAGTGTCTGCACAGTGCCTAGGTTAGATTTACAAACTCAATACCATATATAGTGATGTGCAACCTTAAGATAATTTTGTTTGCCACAGCAAAGCCACTACTGGAGGAAGACCTTAGAAACACAACAGCAAGCAGGAAAGCTTCATAGAAAACGGAGAAAATGAAATGCCAAATAAAGCTGGATAGATGCAACTGAATTTCCTGAAGTCAAATTTTGGCATGGTACAATTAGCCCCCCACAAATCAAGCACACTGTCTGTACCCAGAACACTTGTATACTTTGCTAAGGTGCAATAACTTTTCCACCACACAGCTGGTTCTGTGTCGGAAGAAAAATGCCACCTACAGATTTCTAACATCCATTCAGCTATAAATCTTCTTTCTGGGTCTCCTCAGTGAAATACTGAACCTGGCTATCTCACAGCCTGAACCTGGCTGTCTTACAGGATCTGACAAATTTATGCTGCAAGACAGTACTACTTAAGGAAAAGTGTTCTTGATACTGTTACAAATGCTTCCAGGGTTGTGAGTTTTCCCAAAAGAGAAACTGTCTTTACAGTAACTATTGTGAAAAAATCCCAACACACATTAAGGTTTTCGTATCACATCTTATTCCACAGTATCATTCAATCTCTTTAAAATTCCCTACTTGCCTGCTTACAATCTATTTTGCAGCCAGCTCTTTGAAAGCACTGTCACTTCCTCTTCTGCCTTTCTCCTTAAGGCTGCTAGTAACCCTGCTGTGAAGGAGAAGTGTGAATATTAACCTATGTATACATTTGTCCGTGATATGATTCTCCCCAAATACTACCTTAATACACAAGATTTCTCATTTATGTAGAGCAAACACACAAAGATCAAAAATCTGTGCTCATTTCTCCTCATACACCAAACTAATTCAATCAAGTATCTATTTTGAACTACCTCTTAGTCTGGAAAAAGGAAAGTAATACTGAATTTAATGAAGTGGTGTGATGTATGTCAAGTGTAGGCTGGGAACAAATCTTTTGTAAGCTCCGTCCTAGGAGTTGCAGAGTGTTGTGCCATAGAACTCAAAAAAAGCAGTACCGATGAATCATAGCAGTTCAGAAGGATCTTTTCAAAATAATGTAATTCTTCATTCCAGTGACATTATAGATTACCTTTAAGAAGACACTTAGTAGGATAAATTACTTGTTGTTATCTGTAAGCTAGACTTCTCACATTCTTGGGTGAAAATAAATACTCTTAGATTTGTAGGTTATTTCAAGATCAATATACATAGCCTCAGAATAGCAGAATCAATAGGAATTGACGAGGACATAATCCCAAAATTGCAGTTATGCAAATTAAAAGAGGCTATTTTGTGTGTGTGTGAGTGTGTATGCATGTGCAAGCATGGGTGAGTGGGTAAGTAGGTATTGGTTTAAGACTTTCTCACTCATGTGCCTCATTATGAAATTCAAAATTTTTCATTCCAGTGTAGATCAAATCTGAACCTGCTAGAACTGAGGAAATCAAAGTCGGAGATGACACAGGCAGAGGTTTTGAAATTACATCTTCTTTTCTGGATCTCTACTGCACTAAAAAATCAAATCTATGAACATGGAATTTTCTTGGGACATTTTTCCATTCCTTTAATGTCTGCATTCAAAAAACACTCCCTGAGAAAAGATCAATCCTTTGCACAGGTGTGCACAGGTGTGCTATGTGGAATAGAGGGAAAGGAAAAGAAGAGGAGAACGAGCATAAAGATAAACTCAGTTTCCCTGAGAAGGTAAACATTACCTGTGAACCCCTCTGTGCACCACTGGCTTGGATAATTACTTATTTCCAGCATGACTACTTTAAGATTTACTTGAACATGGCACAGGAATAACAGACTGAGAGAGGAGCCATCCCTAGGCAAGAACATTATGCAGGCTTTTCCATTTCATAAGCAATTAATTATATACATCTTTCAATTAGCTATCAGTTTTATACTTTTGTACTCTGCTTTAAGCAGAATAAGCGACCCTCCAAAATGTGATTGAAAAGCTAAAATACCTTTCTTAAATGCAGGATTCTTTGGACATCTGTAAAAAATGAGTTGTAAATAAAAATTCAAGACAGTTTAACTTTGAGTTTAGCAAGCTGAAAAAAAAAGTTCAGGTTAATGCACGAATTCATAGGAGTCTCATTTCAAGGGTAAAGACAGGCATCTTACTATGGCCAAACCAGAGTATTTCAAGATGAGATCTCTGAACTAAAATGTTCAAAGCACCACAGGACTTTCTGAAAAATACCCCTCTTCAGACCTCAATTTATCATTCCCTCTAAATGTATGACTATAGTCTAGGAAATTCCTAAATTCGGGAGTAAAATTATTTCTTCACAGTTTTCTCCCCTATTGTATTTACTACTATGTACAGGAAATATGCTGGAAATATTTTTTCAGCAAAAAGCCCCGCACAGATATCATTCTCCAAACATAGAAATCATTTCAATGCCAGCTTTGCAAAATCCAGAAGTAGGTAGCGTATTCATTCTGACCAGTGGTTTGAAGCTCAGAAGAATTTGTTTTTCTGAAGTTGTTACATTGCACTTTCAATAACTGAAGGCACATCAGCAGAGAGACAGCTGCTCAAATGGCTCACATCCAAGGTGAATGTCCTAACCACCCATGCCATGCCCTCAATTCGGTGTCTAGTCAAATCTTTTCTATAGTGTGGAATACCTAAAAAGAAGGGGTTTTTAATTTTTTTAGCATCATTTGAGGACACTCACCTAAGAAATTATATTCCTCTGTTCTCTCACTGTGTGTTGATCCAAGTAAATTGGGGGGGGGGGTTTCTCACTGCTGCTGGCCTACCTTTTCCCCTGTCCCCATCAATTAAGTGAGCCAACCAAGAAGTCAATTATTTGCACAGCCTCATGTGAAGTTTTTCACACCAGGAACAATGCTCCTGTTTCACTGTCTTATTTGTCCTCAAAGTTCTTCCTTTCAGGAACCAGATTATAGCCTCATAGACCCATAGGATGCCACTGAAATGGCTTAAATACAGTAACTATTAAAACAAATTGGAGCACTAATTAAATTGTCTCTTTAAGGAAATCTTTTTCCATTCAGGAAGGTAAAAGGTATAATATCCTTCTTATGGCTGTGTCTGCCAGTGCATACACAATGTGCTTTTAGCCAAATTGAGAAGTCTTGTCTTCCCATTTGCACAATTGTTTTTCTTGTATTCCATGTTTATAGGCACATGTAAAACATTTTTATGAACTACTGAACAGTATCAATACTCATATATCTCACTCCCTAAAAGTAGGAGTGGATAATAGGTCTCTATTCACCAAATATTTTTCATCCTACTGCAATGGGAAGCCCCCAGCTGGAGTAACCCCTGTCAGATCAGGCCTTGTCCCTTCTGTTCTTTCCAGGGCTGGTTTGCATAACCCCCAGGTGACAAAGGGACCAGATGAATTGTGAGGGTGCCTGATAGGTCCAACCTTGGCCACCTGCTTCCGGATTGCCACTTTCCCAGAGGCCTGTTTCAAAGTGCTTTCAGCCCAATACTACACAGTGCCCACCAACCTGAACCAATTTGTGGCTCCTCTGAATGGCTCTGAGTTGTTCTGACTGCTCTCCACTGCTCTTGAGACCCCTCTCTGCAGAAGCAGAAGCCCATGGAGGTGCCTAGAAGCCACTGAGCCTTCCCATTTAGGGGTAGAGGGGATGAATTGGAATTGATGGGTTTTGTTCTTTCTGCACATGTTAATTAAACTCTGAGTGAGTACTTACAGTAACTGCATTAAACCTCACTACTCATTCCCAATCTGTGCCCATATTTGTGCTCATGCAACTTTTTTAATTGAAAGGCTTATCATAGAAAGACTGACCAAATCAAATACATGGTTCTGCACTTTCTCTAAATGCATGTTCTGCAGATATTGACATTAATTTCTAGCAGAATTATCTTCATTCTTGCTCAAAAAAATCTTACATTGTGCACATCATGGACCTCTAACTGTCTGCTCAGGTTACTGTTGCTCCTTTTGTTTATCACACTTCAACCATTTATTATTTATTCGTTGCACATTGCCAGATGCTAACAGGCAAACTTTTCAGAACAAAGACTGTCTTTGGTGCCTTAGTCTACTGAATTCAGGTACTGCTGCAGTGTGGCCAGTAATCTGAAGTGTTTCCAGTCAGGGTTCAGACATCCGGCGTTTCCAGCTCCTGGCTGTGCACCCTGGGAACTGCAGCATGCAGGTGCATCCAGTTGAATTCTGGGTTCTGTTGCAATTGATGGGTTTGCTCCACACCCAAAATGGTTCAAAGTTTAATTCCATAACGATAAACAGTCAAGAAATGCTCACAAGAATATAATTGTTTAGAAAGGAAAAGGCCATATGATAAATTTGTATCCAGCAAGTCCCTGGTAAAAGATGCCTCTCTTTAGTCATACTGCTCTTCTGAATTGATAATCAATGATGTTTGATTTTCTTGAGTCCTGTGTGGGTTCATCAAAGACTTCAGGCTAAAAGTTCGAGTTCATTCCATTTTCAGAAAAAATAACAGTGTCAACCATCTCAATCTTGGATTTAATTCACCAAACCTCATTTGGACAATACAGAAGACTAGAACAAATGTAAGAGAAATATTTTTTTGTGTAAAACTCTTTCTATTTCACAAAGCTTTGTTCTGTTGGCTTGGTTTTACTCTCAAAACAGATGCACGTCAATATGGCAATGAGTATTCTGACCAGTTAACTCACAAAGTCTGCTTCTGGCACTGCATGCGTTTACAACTCTACACCGTGGAAGTTGCCTCTTCTCCTTAAGGAACTGGGAACACACATTGTTTAGAAAGCAAAAGAAGGCAAACACATAATGAACCATAATGAACAAAATCTCATTAGTCACATCTGTCTTCAGGACAGCTCCCAATAGTAGGAGGAGGTTACACTCAATATCAGCCTTCTTCATCTGAGTACTGGAGTAAAATCAGCAGGACCATCTCTCCCCTAAGCAAATTCAGATGTCTTAAAGAAAACATCTTGTACATGTTCCCCTTTATCCCTGCCTGGCATCCGTACCATGCAGACAAGGACAGAATTAATTTTTCATTCTACATTCACAGCAAATAAAGAATACAATGTTCGCTCTGCATCATTCTCATCTTTCATCTTAATTATCACTGCAAAGACTACAGAAATCATTATCTTTATTATGATGAACATCCAATTAGCATTTCCCATATAAATTTCAGATCATGAAGGGGGCTGTAATGGATAATGCAACTTCTTAATGGTCTTTCTTTTCCTAGCTGAAAAATCGAGGTGCTTAACAAAATGAAATTTAATCTGATCCATTTTGAAACAAGTCAAGAACTTTTATTACTTGACAGGGAGGAGAGAAAGAGGAGACCAAAACTAAGTCTTAGAAATGGGCATATCTCAAAAGACCTTACTTTTGTAGCCCATTGCTCAAGCTTTCTCTTCCAGATAACTAAACACTTGTCTGGTAGGGATCAATAAGTTTTAAACTATTGTGAAAGTTAATAGAAGACATTTCTTTTATTAGTTCTACTATTTACTAAATCAAAAAATTATTCCAAGTGAACGTTCTGTTGTCTCTAATATAGCACTTTAATTGATTCCCATCCATCACATGTAGAGTGAAATTGCCAGTAATTACATCATTGCCATTACAAGGCAGTAAGGGACACGATACACCCCTACTGCTGCTTGAGGTACAGAGGTGTGTTTAGAGATATGCCAGATGGATTCCCTTAGGATGGTTTTGGCTTGGGGAAAATTAATTCAGCTGGTAATTTTAGAAGCATCTCAACTGTTATTTGCACATAGGAACTGCAATTATAAATGAATCATGAGGTCCATAGAGTCTAGTTTGTCATCTCTAATTATAAATGGTAACTATTTCCCTGAGCCAGGAAAAAAACCAGACCTTTGCTGATGTCCTTCTATCTAAGCCAGCAGACAATTGTAGTGACACAAAGCAAAACTATACCTGGTCCAAAAATGAAGTAGGGATGAGCTGTCTAGTCCCTTTTGCCTTTTTATCCCCTCTTTCCTTCTTTTTTTTTTCCCCAGAAAAATTGTACACCTTCTTCTAGCCCATGTGACCTGCAAGTAGCTCTTCCCAGTTCCTGGGAGGCTTACCCTATGGCATGAGCGAACACACACACACATACACGCACACACACACACATACTCTCTCTCTCTCTCCCCCTTCCTTTTCCCCCAGCATTTTCCCATCCTTCACGAATAGGTCCCAAGATACATTTGTCAGGTTCAAAATCTTCTTGATGAGATATGCAAGTAGAGGTGCTACATTGGGTCCATGAATTACAGTGAAAGAATTTGGCAGCCTTGAGATGGTCTACTTCAGAAAATGTGACCATTTCAGTAAGGAATCAGGGTAAAACGTGCCCCTAGGAAGTAATATTTTACAGCATAAGCTTTCTATTTTATAGCAAAATAATCTGTTAATTACCAAGCAAATTGTTTCTCTGGGAAGGTACTCTGTTCTGAAACTGTTCAATTACATGTAGTGTAATTTTCTTCAGTCTGTTCAATATTTGATTTAATCAGGACAAGAAAGAGAACTCTAACTTCGACACCGTATTCATGGGCAGGAAGTAATTGCAGAAATTTTTACTTGACTTTGGTACTGGTACAGGCTGTTTGTCCCAAATGGTCTTGTTGCATGTAATAATTTGTTATATAAGTTTATTATTTATAATTCTTTTTAGGCCTTCCCGGGCCCATTAAGTGTAGGAATATAATTCATGCTTGATTGTTGTTTCATTACTGTATATAGTATGATATATGTCTAAGTTTAATTTTAGCATACATGGTAGATGCATGATATTGAATTAGAAGAACATAATAAAGCCTGGTTACTGTAATTTCAGATTATGTGTTTATTATTCATATAAATCTGTAATTCATTTCTGAATCCTTCCTTAAGCTTCATCTCAATCATGTCTAATGGTACCAACAATTATTATTCATATCAAAAAGCATTTCTTAACATCTATTTGCATAATAATTTTCACTAGTTTTCATTTGTTTTCCTCCCTGAGAAAAAATGAGAGGATTATCCAGCTGACTATCATCTGCTTTTGTATGCATTTTATATGACCCTGTTTGTTTTCTTTTCTGCAACTGCTGAATAGACACCATGTCTTCTTACTGAGGAGATTTTTGTGTTTCCAATATTTCTTTTATACCCTTTTCCTGACCTTTTTTATATGGATTTGGATGTTGAGAAGTAGAGTGCATCTTTTAGGTCATTATAAATTACCTTACTCTAGGGTCATGTCTCCACTGCACCATAATTACACAGCACAACTGCACCTTTCCTTCACTTATGTATTGCTCACAGTAAGGAGATCTGTGTTTTGGATGCACAGTGACAGGTTTACTGCACTGAACTGCACTTAAACCAGAATCATACATATGATGCACTTAATTAAGGTTTATGGAAACTGAATGATTCCACTTCTTTACAAATTAACCATGGGGAATGCAAGTTAAAATAATGAAGTCCTGTATATCATTTACATTTTTTTTAGACTGCTTTCTAATGTCACTGTGTAACTGTGCTCTCTACTTTTTTTGCCCACTATTCTACTTCAATATAGTTGACAGAGGAGTAGAATTATCAACGATTTAGATTTGGCTACATTTCATGAAAATAATTAGTTTGGCATCCTACTAGTGCCATTTGAGAGGGGAAAACTGTAGTCCTCAGAGAACAACAGAGAAAGATGTTATAAATGCCTTAAACAGAAAAAAGCTTGTCAGAGTAGTGAATTCCCTTAAGAGGGAATTCTACTTAAGAGCTCATTCCAGTTAAAACTTTGTTCACATTTTTCACATTTCATTTTTTTCAAACACATCACATTGTCACTTCACTCCATGTCTATACAGATTGGCCAGTGTTACATACAGGTTATAATCTTACTTTGTCTTTAGCCAGTGAAATAAATTATTTTTCTGAATAAGGCCTCTGTCTCTATGGTAAGGTTTTATTAACAAAGGCCAGAACAACATGCATAGATGGGTATAACAGAAGGGACATGAAATCTACAAACAAGGAAGAATATATAACCTTAATTTAGAGTCTGCTTATTAAATAATGAAGAAAGAGGTGTTTATAGCTCTATAATTCTAAATGATTCTCTCTTAAATGCCCATCAGGATATATGAGAAGTTGGGACAGTTTTACTGCCCTAGCAGATAAATAACCATATAGTCAAAAGTTCCTGATGGAAATTGCAGGAGCAAATTTATGGATGGGCATCTGCAGCACAGTAGCTGATTTTTCAGGCTAAACTCACTAAGAAACCTTAATAGTGATTGGCAAGTTCCTTCAAACAGAAAGGCAAATAGGTGAACAGGAGTCTGCTTAAGAAGCTGTCATGTCATTGATTAGGAGTGAAAGCCATGTCTAATATATTTTCTAGTAAATTTGCTTGTTGAGTAAACAAATTTAGCTATTTCACACAGAAAAAAAATGTGCTCCAATGAAGCCAGGTGTTACCTGGAACATACCACAGTCTCAGCCTAAGCAGCCTTGAGCACCACCTGTGTATGATATTTCAAAATGTTTGGAGTTTGCAAATTTAAAACACTCTTACAGACTGCAGCCTAATGCTTAGAGCTGATGGAAAGAGCTGAGTCCTTGAGGTTTTTTGCATCTCTCCCATCTCCTTTCTTTGTTGTTCGAGCTTGTCCCACTGTGAAAAACAGCATTAGTGATAAAGATATGCTTTATTTTGATGAGAAATTACAAGATTTAACCAGTTAGAGCCTGTTTCTATGCAACTGAAGCTAATAGAAATTTGTTATTGACTTTCATAGAGATAGGAAAAGAACATTAAGGATTTTAAAGTCCTTTCATCCAAAATATATAAGCATACATAAGTATGAAGCAGGCTGCAGTGAAAGCTATTTTGCCAAGCATGTGGGTTCAGCACCATACTCAGCCTTCAGATGCTTGAAGAAACCTTCACAAGGGCCTTATAACTCATTTGCTCTCATAAGCCATATTTTAATAATAGAAAAATGTTGGCCTACTAACAAATATTTTGCTGGTTTTTTCCCATCAGAATAACATTATTAAAAATAACAAAATGCCTTTGTGTTAATAACTCTTAACACCTCCCATGAGCAACTGTGTGCCCGTCACATAGTCATATTTGCATAAGAGGCAAAGGAAATTTTATAGTGGAGACAGGGAAGATAATATAAACCTGGAAAATTAAGATCGGGGAAAATGTAAGGAGTTTAGTTCTTATCAACTGTGGAACAATTTTGAAATAAGACACCTCAAGCAATTTTCTTTCTGACTCCAACAGCTAGTGGTTCACTTATGTGCTGGAGTGTAAGGACTGTAGACAGCCTTTAATTTTTTTTTTCAATTGAATGCCCCCATAGCTGTTCTCACAATGCTTATTTTATTTGTGGTCAGTTTTTGGCCCACTGACAAATATTTTTGCCGCTCTCTTCCTGTTAGAATAATGGAGTCCAATAACTTTTCTCTCTCATGGAATGCCAATAGAATTTACACATTTGGGAAAATATGTATTCATAGGAATGCGAAGTGGTGACTGTTTAACAACAGTTAACAACAACCTATAACAAAAAATGGTGTCTACTGTGTCAGTGTAGGAGGGCATGCACATTAGCAGATTGTAATTAGATCATCTTCCAGTAATTTGATAATTAAGATACAGTGTTTGATTAAAAAGATTTACACTACAGTTTGGAGAAAGAATTTCTGTCCTGAGAAAAGCACCATGAGCTCTTTAATGAATGCAAGCAGCCTGGCTTTTCATTTTATATTTCATCTGAAAGCTCACACTGCACACAGACCCCTCACTCTTTGCTTCCCCAAATAAATCACACATTTCTGAGGCACAGGATTTGCCCAGTTTTCTGAAATTCCTGCCAGATGTCATTTTACTTTGTCACTCAATAACATAAACAATCTGGTGTAAGCCAGACGGACTTTTTTTTTCTTTCTATCTAGAAAAATAATATTGCAGAAATATCCCTGTTTCACAAAATTATATCAATGAAAACCTATTTCATTTAACATGAAAAAAGGCTCATTTTCTAAAGCACCTTCTAACGATGCTATCTATTTAAAAATAATCTGTTGTCTGTAACTTAGCCATCATGAGGAAGATGGTAGAATCTCTGGCAGAGTATTTTTCTTTCTAGAATGTGCTATTTTCTAACCCTGCAATTTTCTACAACAAATATCAAACAAATTTTCAGGCATAAAATCTAAGTAAAATATTTTGTGCATGTCAGTCTGAATCTCCATATTGTATCCTCATGTTCACATTGTTTCAAAAAAGGATGATTTGGGAAGGATTCTACTTTAACAGACTAGAGGTAGAAATACATATGACCACATTTTGGGAAAAGTATGAATGTTTCAAGCAGAGTTCTCTAGTTCTCCCTAGTAAACTTGGGCAGGGTGCAGATGAATGAATATAATTTCAGTCATATGAGAGAAGTGAAAAGATACAGTGGCATCCTAAATATTAGGTAAACATCAGAAAAAAAATAGGTAAACACATCATGCAAAGAGTGAGCAACTGGATCATTGTTCGGGCGCAAAGGATAATAGTAAATGAGTTTACATCAGGCTGGTGACCAGGCACTAATGGGGTTCTATAGGACTCCATTTTAGGGTCAGTTCTCTTCAACATCTCCATATGAGGTGTAACAAAGACATGTGCCAGATTCTGCACCTGGGTTGGGGCAACCCTGGGTGTACGTACAGACTGGGGAATGAGAGAGTGGAGAGCAGCACCATGGAAAGGGACCTGGGCATCCTGCTTGATGGCAAGTTGAATATGAGTCAGGAAAAGGTTCTTCACCCAGAGGGTGGTTGGGCGCTGGAACAGGCTCCTCAAGGAATTGGTCACAGCACAAAACCTGACAGAGTTCAAGAACTGTTGGACAACGCTCTCCAGCACACAGTGGGATTCTCAGGGTTGTCCCATGCAGGACCAGGAGCTGAACTTCGATGATCCTTGTGCATCTCTTCCAAGTCAATATATTCTATGATTCTATGATTAGTTGCAGCTCAAGTTAGCCATTCATTCATAACTGTAATTTGTTCTCACAATAACTCAGTACCCAATTCCTAGAGATTATGCATCATCCTCAGTATTATATTCTCCTCTGAAATAGGAAGCTCAGAAAGTTGTGCAATAGTAAATAGATTATATTTCCTATCACAACCATTAAAATCAGTTAAGTGGCTAGAACCTGGTATTTCAATATTAAGCAAACACTATAAGACGACAGACAAGTCATCAACATGATTAACAGGCTGACAGCATCTACTTCAGAATCAAATATCATACTGGCAACACAGTAATCCACCGCTTCTTCCTTTGGATCAGGAGCTCTTTCAGTGAATCCAGGATCGAGTTTGATCCCTTGCCCATTAGGCCTTTTTCCCATCAGACCTTTTGCCCATCAGACCACTCTTAGCCCATATGAAAAAATTCTAATAACAGAGCTCAGCATCACTAGTGAATTAATCAACTGTTAAGTACTTTGATTTAAGACTGGTCCAGATCTGTAAAATCATTTCCCAGAAAAGAAATATTATAATTACAATAATAATGGCAACCACAATAATAATATCTACCTTTACATAGTTTTAAGCTGTAGGAATCTGGGTACTTTAGAGAAAAAAAAACCACCAGTTTGAAAGCTGTTATTTTGTATTCTCTAATAACCCTGCAATGCACCTGCTGAGACAGACTTCTTGCTTAAAGGCAACAAAACTAAATTCAAGTTGCAATATTTAATCCATAAATAATATAAATAAATAATGTCACTGCTGTGGGGTAGGGAGACATCAGAAAATATAAAACATGGGTAACTTAAAATCCAGTCAACCAAGCAGAATTTTCACTCAGACTATGATTGCTAAGTGAGTCTGGTTAAGCATCATGTAGTTTTATTCTTTTTTTTTATATTCAGTCTGTTTTGCTCAGTTGATTTTTTTGCTGAAGAGAAGAACAAGCAATGTGAAATCGCAGCAAGAAAGAATGGCTTTGTGATTTTGCCAAATCCAGGATTTTCAAGATAGCTCATAAGGAAGTTTAATTTCACTTCAAGGTCAAAGTAGTAAAAATTATGGAAGACAAATTGCGCATCCTCTTACACCTCTGAGTTCTGTGGGAAAACCCTTATTTTGCTGATCTATATCAGCTATGCTTCCTCTCTTTCAAGTCTCTCCAAAAAGCACCGAAATTTCATTGAACTTCATCTAGACCTTAGATTACCAAATTGAATCTTATTCCTCTCTTTCTTTTGCCTTCCTTTCTATCTTCATTAACCACCATGTAAAAGAATCAATTCAACTGTATTCCTAAACAATAAAGAAATAACAAATTTTTAGATATGTACAATCCTCACAAACCTCTGATCATAAATGGAAACTGAAATTCCTACCCTAGCAAACCTTATGTTACCACTAAGTAAATAGTGATCACATGCTTTAAAATCTGGTATGGGTCATAAAGTCTTGACCATTCACATTAATATGAGCATGTCTGAAGGATTCTAAGAGAACTTGAAAATGTGCCATCCTGTATGGTATCCAGAAACTTATAACCTTTGCAGAAAATGTATTGTGATCTGTAAGGGAAAACTTGCACTACATATGGTTAGCACAGAATTATTTTTTTTCCTTAGATGAGCAATGAGAAAGGCAGGTTTCTCTTTGTCTCATAATTGTCAGCTTCAGTGTTGGTGAATCACAGAGTTTCAGTGCGTATTGCCATGGAAACCTACAACTAGTACCGTGCAACTTATCTTTGTTAACATATTACGCTGTTTGCAATGTCCTTGTTCAGCTTGACAAGTTTAAAGGATAAGAGAAATACCTCCAGATCGGTCTCGATATGAAATCATGTTCAGACTCACTTTTAAATCAGTCAGATTCTGGTTTTCTGGACACCCACTCAATATGCATTATTTGTTTCTGAGCTATATCCATCACTATGGCTTTAGTTTAACTCTGACATTTTATCTGCACATCTTTCCCCTTCCTTCAGAGGGGAATAAGTTATTGCATGTGGATTCTGTCTAATTTGTTATCATTTGCTACATCCAAATCTATTCCTGGCTTCTTTGCCATCACCTTTAGTTGTTGTCCACAGCCATAAGGTTTTGCAGCCCTAGAGGGATCAGATGGAATATAAATATGATGCTCTACAACTTCATTTCATTAAATACTATGCACATGGTAGTGTTATATGAACAGACAACCTGCTGTGTCCACAAATTTGCCATTCTTCAGTCTGCTAAAACTTTATTGGGCACAGTATGGAAACTCAATTAATACTGGAAACTACATTGCCTGATATCACCAGAGTTGCATACAATTACTTTTTCATGATATCTTTTGTTCAATCCCAGGCTAACTTAAGAGAGTAAGGCCAGTGTCCTTCCCCTTACAAAAGCCCATTGACAGGAAAGTAGGGATCTGCTGGAGAGTCTCAGTGTGGAGGCCACTGGCATGGCAACAGCTGTAACCTTTTCACCTTTTCCCAAAGCAACTCTGTTGCTGTGTTGCAAACTAATGAATACTGAAGTTTGACTGTTCGATAGATTTAGCTTCATAGCAACCTTATTAAAATTACTCATCTTTATTCCTTTAGTTGGTTTTTATATTGGGGTTTTTTCCTTTAATTTTTCCTAGGCTCTAGGTTCCTGATCTCACAAACAGAAAATGTCATCATGCTAGGAAAAAACACCCTAGGCAGCATCTGCCTTTCACTTTATCTGTTACTACGGAATATGATGGAATAACATACTAAATAGGACCTCAAAATCCGAACATAGCCCTCCCTAAACCTTACCTTCCTTCAGAGCTTGACTTGACTAGATCATCTTAATACCATTCTATTCATAAATCTGTGCAGGTCATTGACTTACAGCTATTGGAGGGACAGAAGATGCAATACTGCCAACACCTCTGCCTATGAGATGGTTAGCTGAGTACGTTTCACCATGGAGCTGTCAACCCAACATCCAAAATGATTTCATGTAATCTTTTCCTTTATACAGAAGATTCTGCATACTGGAAGGGGGAAAAAAATTTTAAAAAAGGATTTAAAAGCAAGGAAAGAGCAGCACTTCAATCTCCATAGACTATACCATGAATTTCACCTTAGAGACTATCCCTGTACTGTACACATAGAATCCTAGAATCATTTAGCTTGGAAAAGTGCCTTCAGATCATCATATAACACATATTCCAGAAAATCATATTGTGAACAATTAGCAGAATTTTGAATTGGTTGCAACTACTTTTTTATCATCACTGGAACATAGTGTTTGAGTGGGCAGTTAGAGAAACTAAAAATTACTTTTTTAGACACACTAACAAAAATTAAACTAAATTAAGCACCAGTTAAACCAAATCAAGCTAAAAGCTGGGTTCCATGGCATGTGCAGTGCTGCAAAGGAACAAGAGCATTGTTTAAGTATACTGTAGTATATATGTTTGATATGTGTGTAAGGTCTGAGCTGTCTGCAATGTGGAGAATTTGTCTTTTGCATTCATAAAAAGCTCTGCCTGATTGTTCCCCTACCACGTTGCTATTGGTTCAGCTTTATGCTACTCATCCTTTGTCAGTTTATTGATTTCAGCACTAGCTAAAAGTGCAAGGCTCTCCTCAGGCTCTTTGATTGAAAGTTAGTGCCTGTTAATAAAACCCCCTAGAAAATTAAAAAAGTAACCCAACGTGGAAATTCTGTGCATGTATTCTGAGATTCTTTGTACTTTAGGTAGGCTTCTCTGTCTATTTAGAGCTCTAAAATGTCACCGAATTTCTCCTTTTTATGTGGTAATTGATTGTTGCATGTCATAAAATGTGCAATATACTTATTAGTAATTTTGGTCCTGAGATTGTTCCCAACAGGGTTGGGAAAGGCAGAATCCTGTTGGCTATATCCTATTTCTGAACACTCAGGTTTTGAGAAGTTACTTATGTTTCTCTAAAAGTTTAAACATTATTTATTTCTAACATAACATGATTGTAATAACTGGCTTTCTGCTAAATCCTTGTCTCATGAGTTAAGATAGTCCTCCGTGCCTTTTTTATGTGATTTATATTTGTGTAAACAATTGCAGTGGGTTGATCCTGGTTGGATGCCAGGTACTCACTAAAGCTGTTCTCTCACTCTTCTCTGCAACCGGACAGAGGAGAGGAAAAAAAAGAAAAACACCAACAAAGGATTCATGAGTTGAGATAAGAGCTGGGAGAGGACATTTACTCATCACCATCATGGGCAAAACAGACTCAAAGTGGGGATATTAATTAAATTTGTTACAAACAGGATCAGAGTAAAAGAGTGAGAAGTAAAATAATCTTAAAAACACCTTCCTCCCACTCCTCCTTCCTTCCAAGTTCTACCTTCTCCCCCCCAGCAGTGCAGGGGGACGGGGAATGGGGGTTATGATCAGTTGTTGTTTCTGCCGCTGCTCAGGGAGAGGAGTCCTTCCCCTGTTCCCATGGGGGCCCTCCCACGGGAGACAGTCCTTGGTGGACCTCTCCAGTGTGAGTCCATCCCACCGGCAACAGTTCTTCCCAAACTGCTGTCCTGTGGGTCACTTCTCCATGGGGTGCAGTCCTTCATGAATGAGCTGTACCAACGTGGGTCCCCCACAGGGGCCACGAGTCCTACCCAGGAAAAACTTGATCTAGCATGGCCCCTGTCTTCACAGGCTGCAGGTCTCTGGCAGGACCCTGTTCCATCACGGGCCTCCCAAAGGGTCACAGCGTCCTTTGGATATCCACCTGCTCCAGCAGGGGCTCCTCCATGGGCTGCAGGTGGGTCTCTGCACCCTGATGGTGCTCCATGGGCTGTAGGGGCACAGCTGCTCCACCATGGTCTGCACCACGGGCTGCAGGGGCTTCAGCTCCAGCACCTGAAGCACCTCCTGCCCCTCCTTCTGCACTGACCTTGGTGCGTGCATTGTTGTTCACATGTTCTCACTCTGCTCTTCTCTGATTGGAATTTTCAGCTGCGCAAAAAGTTTCTGGTCTTAAATATGTTATCACAGAGGTGTTACTATCCTAATTCCTAATTGGTTTGGCCTTTGCCAGAGGCAGGAAGCCCATCCTGGAGCCGGCTGGCATTGGCTCCACCAGATAGGGAAAGCTTCTAGCACCTTCTAACAGAAGCCACCCCTGTAGCCCCCCTCGCCACCAACACCTAGCCACAGAAACCCACTACCACAATTTATATAAAAAGGCATACCTGTTAAATACATCCAAGCACCTTTCACAAGGTGTCATACAAACTTCAACAGAACTGAGGTTGTTTACTCTTGATGATTCTAAAAATGAACATAAAATTTCACCCACACTCCTCAGTTTTTAGAAATTCCTCACTCTGATTGGCAAGAGAGATTGCAAAATCTAGTGGTACATGTGTAGGGCTACAAGGCAAAGCATCACATACATAGTCAAATAAACATGAAACTCAGATACCTGCCCTTGAAGCTGCTACTGCAGTCATCCAAATAGATGGGTTCATCCATCTGTGACAGGCTGGTGTTGGGCTGTCTTCAGGCACTGTCCATCCACTTTTGCACCTGGCCCAGTCTGTTGCACCTCCATCCTTCACATCAGGACTCTGGTCACCCCCTTCTAACTGATGGAAGAGGAAGAAGACAGGGAATGTGTTCTAGCAGAGGCTCAGAGAAACTTGCAGGCAGGCTTAAATGCCCAGGAGATACACCTATAAGTGTTCAGGCTGAAAAACTATGTCCCAAAGTGACATAGACTCTAATTTCCCAAGGTGATAACTTTGGCTGCAATTGCACTTCTAAGAGCTGCTGCTCATTCTCCTGCTTAGTCTGACATCCCGTTGAGCCACTTAGTTACCCTGAGGTACCTGCTGAGGTACCTGCACTATACACCAGGTCAGTAAAACCCACCTGTAAAATAATATTCTGGGACAGCATCATAAGGCTCCTTATGATGGAGCTCCTGGAAGACTCCTAAAAGTCTGAGTGTAATGACTCCAGTCAAGGCACTGCTGTTCAGAGCCCTGTACCTGGAAGGCAGGATCAGGAAGAACTAATCAAGCAGCAAGAGCTCCTTCTAAAATTTCTAAGCCGGGTTAGAGAGGGTAATTTAGTTGTGAAATTGGTCCAGGAAAATAGTCCCCTCTTTGCCCTCACTCGGGTGTCTGTAAAGAACAAGCTTAGTGCAATTGAAAGGATCTCTTTGCAGCACCACTGAGCTTCAGAATGGGGATTTTTTGACATTTTTTGCAGATTATATTCAATTTAAATTTCCAATTGCATTTATTTAATCATCTCATAATAAAAAATAAATCTTACATAAACAATTTGAGCAGCTATGACATAAGAACAATGGCTGATGTGTTATGCTTATGCCACATAACATACATGCCAAACCTAGACAGTTCCTTAATGTTACTTTTCTTTCTTACCTCTGTAGACTCCTTTTTGATTTTATGGCAGCGTTTGTCTTTGTTACCAATTTTCCAAGTTTAAGATTTTCTGATGACGTAAAGTGTAGTTAATAAAGTGATAGTCAGAAGCTCTTGAGTATTCTGCCCAAGGCATTTAGCAATAATTTGCTTGTTCTGTAACCTAATAACCATTTTAGCTTCAGGGTGCAATAAAACAGAAGTGCTAATTCAGTAGTGTTAAAGGAAGACTAATTGTACTGAGGACACATCCTCTTCTGAGCTTAGTCACTTGTGACCTATTGTGAAGCTACCAGAGAAGAGCCAGGCACTCTCCTGTGCTGAATTATTCATGGCCTTATCTGCTTTAAGGGGCTGATGGAAGCATTGTTCATATGGTTGTACTCATCAGAATCTGGCTACACTCTGCTCGACACAATTTAAAAAGCATTCAAGTCATGAACATTCAGATAGGGAAACATAGGTTCATGTTCTATGTGATGTTCATCTGATATTAAAAAGACTAAAACATTCATCTAAAAATGAGACAGAATGTGTGAGAAAACAGTGGAAGAGAAAGTCTCATGAGCAAATCTGTCCATGGATTGTAATCATGGCCTGCACTAAGATGAAACAACTTTCAGCTACAAAGCTCCCTTGGCTCCATCACCTATGGGTGTGTAACAGTCCCTTTATTTCATGAGCCCTTTACTGTCATCTTTACAGGAATCCAAGAACTGTGCAAACCAAACAAATATCTTCTGAAATTTGATTTCTGTATTAAAAAAATAAAAACTACATTACCAACATTCAAGCAGAAAGTCTCTAAGTTCTTTCAGGGGCAAAACAGGATTCCTTCAAATGTCATCACCTTTAGTGTGTAGCAGGTCTTACTTAAGTTACAAGAAGGAAATTCAGTCTCTGTGTACATTCAGTTCTTGACTCAAAAGCTGAACCTGGTAAGTACAATACAATTTTTCTTCATATTAAGAGATGTGAGTGCCCATAAAAATAATTTCAAATGGTACCAAACAGCCATAATACAATAACACAATTAATCACTATTAGTCTTGGATGAAGCTAAAACAGCATTAATGAGGAGGAACACTGTTTTACTGCACTGTGTTTAAGCCACCCAGACACAATTATGCAATTTTATTCCCCATAAAAATTGAAGCTTAAGAAAGAAATCTTTATTCCCCTATGTATCATAAATCATTGTGCAGGATTTTCTGTTTAGAACAACTAGTATTTAAGGCCTTGAACATGTAGAGTGATTTAAAGCTAGTTCTTTCCTTCACATTTTTATATATACTTGAATCTGAACAGGATGAAAAAGCACTGGGCATATGCAGATCTTACATTCTCAACATGTTAACACATTGCATACAAGCAATTTGCTGGTGCTGCCAACTCAGGCATCACACTCTTTAGTTCAAACAATTCTTACCAGAGGCAGCCTGAAATGAGAGCCAGGCAGGAGGAATGGTCTGTTCCTCTCAAATCTCACATGCTGCCTAGAACTGTTACAAAGAAGAAGCCATAATTTTAATATATGCGCAATTCTGTTTTAAAATACTCTATCTCAGGCCAAAGGGGTACAGCTACAGAGTCTGTCTGAAGGGAGGTCCAAATTTGAGGGAAAACCAGAAAACTTCACTCTACTAGAACTGTTTCCTAGCTCAGATAAACAGAATTCTCCTGGTGGAATTGGGAACGTGGAGACAGAGGAGGAGGACCTAGCCCCAGTGGCTGCATATAGCTGTACATATGGATATAATATTTATATCACAGTGTTAGACTTAAACACATTGTCTGGATTATGCTGATATGCTCTAAACCAATCATCCTGTTTAAAAATTAGCTAAATTCTTTAGCAGTTGCAATCACACAAATGCAACTGTCTGAGTGTCACCCCATGTTGAAAATATAAGCATTTGTATTCATTGGTTCAAAAAAACCCCAAAAACATGAAACTCAAAAATTAAGGGATTTCTGGTAGATGTTGATGTAGCCAGATATGCACCAATCCAGCAAGTCAATACATGCCAGTTTTACTTATCTCTCAGACAGAGCTGACCTCCACTTAACTGTGAAAACGTCAAACCCTTTCTCATTGATTTGTTTGTTTAGTTTGAATTTGTCCTATTAACAGGTTCTCTGTCAGCCTCATAATGGAACAAGGCACTCACTAAGAGAACCAGTAGAGAATTTCTCTATGAATTTTCAGGGCGATGCAAAGTGTGGTATTGCATGAAAGCGCTGTTTTCAAATGGTAAGAGAGGACAGCACATGCTTCCTTATGCACAACTCTCATGAGCAAAGGCAATGGTGTTTTGTAAGGAGATCAATAAAGAAGCTTGCAGCACAGAATAAAGAATGCAATGGGGACCTCATTGCCCATCAGGTTTTGCCCACCTTGAGTGACAGAATGCCACTCCATTCAGATACATTCATGTCAGGGTAACAAGCCAGTGTTACATCTTTGTATCTTGATGGCAAATTATTACAAATAAACATGTCATAAATGTGAATACTACAAAGCTGAGGCTCTGCCACTACCACAGAGGTGGGGCTGGGAAAATATGGTCCTCAGAGTAGAAACCCAGAGATGCATTGTTCACGGCTCAGTGAGTGAATGAATACCCCTTTTCTTTGAAGCATCCAGTGTTCGATTTTGCCTGGCACAGGTTTACCTGAAACTGTAGGCTCTACAAAGGTTACACTCCTATCTGTAAAGAGCAATACAGCAGGTGCTCACATGCTGCATGATGCTCAGCTCTGCAGTCCTCTACTTTAATCAGAAATCTCTGTGTGTGTTAGGAAGAAAACATGAGGGACAGATGCCTAAATGGACAAGGTAAAGTCTGTCCTACTTCAACCTCTTGTAGTGCAGAATCTCTTGAATAACTAGTTAGCCCCAATATTTGCCCTTATTATGAAAACTCTAATGAAGATTCTTCAGGAAAATATCTATATAAAAGGATAATATTAAAGCTTCAAATCAGTTGTTCTTGTGTACGGGAACAGACCCATGAGCTCTATTTTGCAATCCAAAGGGTTCTACGATTACAAATCTTCTGTAGTCTTATTTGATCTGTATATGGATTTATATTTCTTCCATATTTTCCCCTAGATTAATTCTGTGCAGCTGGAAGCTTATCTATCCAACTGTTTCTGTAAACACAAAATTAACTTAATGGCCAGAAAGTGCCAAACACTGCACATTTAGGGCAAAGATAACGGAAGACACACTAATGCTTCCACTGTCCACACTGGATATTCAAATGCCAAAATTCTTCTATCATTTGTCATGTTGTCTCTCACATACTTACAATTGTGATGTTTCTACTTTCAGCTCTGAATCTATCTTTAGCTATTATGGGCATGTCCAGCATAATATTGGTACCTTGGCTAACTTTTTACGTTGCTCTGTTGCAGCACTTTACAGTTTGCCACTTCTGCGTATTCAGACAAACAGTCTGTCATATCCCTAGATTCCAGATGTTTCTGTACCAGCACTATGCTCTTGTATCTTCATCCTAATGGTTGCATTGTCATTTTAGGATAGAGTGCTGTTTGATATCTGTGTCCAGACAATGGACCATGTTGGAATACACTGAAGAGGCTTCCCAGCTTTTCTGTGTGTTTTCCTGCAAGGAAACAAGAGCCCATGAGTGAGCTGGAGTACCCATGTCCCCTCCTGGCAGACAGGTGCAATGCACACTAGGACCAGATCAGGCCAAGCTGCAGAGAGCATCACAGTGTAGGTAACGTCTTCCTGTACCATCGAGGCACGTATTCAACTCGCTGCACACATTAGAGGTAGCTCAGTCTTTCCTCGTACCTATGCCTCCTGCTGGACCCTTACAGAGCATCTCTCCAAGATTTTGCTGTCCTTGTTCTGTCACAGTCCTCTTTCCACATGTTCGGTCCTGCAAATGCAAACCTAGTTGAGCGGTGAGGACACGCAAGTTGCTCTGATCATGTTTTCAGCCTCACTTCTGTGAAGAGTTGAAGAGTTGAATTTTGTTGGTTTTGTTAGAAGCTCATATTTTTCCAAATATAGGAATCCTTTCATGAATGAAAATTTGTGAAAATCTGCAGATGCATAAAAAATTATTGTTCTGGGTAACTCATAGAAAATAGAAACCATATCATATAACTCAACCAAAACAGTCAGGCAAAGGAAATTGTGAGCTTTCTGTGGTGATTACTCTAAGGAATGGTTTTTATGAACAAGCTAAGCAGTTCACCAGCAAAATTATGTCCATTAAGACAACTCCTCCTCAAAAAAAACCAGCTGGAAAAAATAAAAAAAAAAAATAAAAATAAAAAATAAATTAAAAAAAAAGCCAACACCAAAAGCCAACACCAAAAGCCAACACCAAAAGCCAACGAGTGGAGGAAAAAAAAAAAAAAGAACAAAACTAGCAGGTTGATCTTCCCTGACTAGAACATTTTGCCAGCCAAGCATGTTCAAAGCACAGATAATGGACTTCATTCCTTGAGCTTTGACTTGCTGATTTGAGCTGTAGTTTGCAGAAAGTATTTGTACAATATATGCAAATAAAGAAGCATTACTATAATTATTATTATTATCATCATTACTATTGGCTTTGGTGGTGGTGTTATAATCATCATCATTATCATTATTATCACTATTAGCAGCAATATCATTGCTATTAAACAAACTGCTATTTACTTCTATCTCCATAGTTTTTAAGAACTACAGCCGTGGTTTAAGACTACACTATACTTACTACCTTTATCCAGTCAAGCAATGTCCACAGTGATAACCTCCTTAGTTTATCGCCCTTTTTACACCTGTGCTCAGCTCTGCAAGAGAAGGATGTTAGAGGATGTCTAACTTCCACACTTGGTTCCCTGCAGAAACAATGATTTTGTATTTGACCTAAAAGTCAAAGGGACTGCAAATATTGGTGAATGGATCAAAAATGATTTTCACATTAAAATCTCACTGTAAATACTTCACAGTGATGAACAGACCAGTATTTTAAAATGTCTGCTCTAACAACAACCCTTAATAAATTACAAAATAGCTGAACTACCCAAAGTTGCCACTACTAACCGGCACACTTGCAGCAGAAGTGTTTTATTGCCAGACAAATGCTTATGCGGTTATATTTATGCAAGAGACCATGGCATGTAAGAAGTAAATCACCATGTCTATACCAGTCCCTTCTCCATCCTCCCTGAAAAGTCTCATCAGGGCACCAAGCACAGAGTCAGCCCCTGTCAAACTAAGTGTTTGAGGTTACCCAGCACTAAAGTTAAGCAGAGTGAGTCACATTATGTGAGGAAGCTCTGAAGATGAAGCCTCTTCCAGGAGGTCTTTCATCTTGTGCCATCAGCTGTGTTCTAGGCCCAAGCATAAGTCTTTCTCTGGAGTCTAAAGCTTCACTGTGAAACCAGGGCTCTTGTTCACGTACCTCTTGGTGGACTATATTTTCACACCTGATGATTGCCCAGCAAACAGACACTGATGAACCTAGGAAGCTATCCTTCAATATCTTCGTGATTACAGTGGCTTTTCCTGTTGCAAATGCCACGTCCTAGGGATCAACAAATTAAAATGTGAGCTTTGTTGTTCATGTGTCCTGAATTTGCCTTAGCTATTCTGCTCAGTTTTACACCAAAGGACATGAGAAAATGAAGCAGTTGGCACACGACAGGTTGTTATATAGACCTATAGTTAGTAACACACTAAATGGTAAGCAACTTCAAAGTACTTCGCATCTACCTCAAGCTTAGGCATACATGTGAATAATTTGTGAAGAAAAGCTTACAAGTTCACTGTAATTGTGAATCTGTGTCGTAGAAATACAGACTGATAGGATAGTTCAGGTTGGAAGGGATCTCTGGAGGTCTCCAGTCCAACCAACTGCTTAAAGGAGGGTTAGCTATAGACTTGGACCAGACTGCTCAGTCAGGTCTCAAAAAGCTCAAAAATTTTTCCCATATTATATGTTGCTATGCAATTCTGCTACTGCTATGAGGCTGCATATTGACAGCATGTGGAAGATCTACAGTCAAAGAAATTGAGAGTATCAATCAATAGAAGTAGAACATTATTCTTCTCATCCTGAATCCTGTCACAAGGTGGGACAGTAAATATAATGAGGGCAGCCAGAAATACACTCAGCATATTCTTATTCAGAGCAGGAAAATTAAAGTAATTGGGAAATTTATGACTGTCGTGAATGAGTGGTTTAGTTCATTTAAAGAATCACCATCAAAGATATTAGCAAAAGCATGTTTAATACAAATTTGAGAAAGTGTGACTTAACAAAGTTCTGTGGCAAGTTTCACTGTATTACTTACTATATGAATGAAAAATACAAAGGAAAAACAAGAGTACAATCAACTTAGAATAATTTACACAGAGACTACAGATGCAAAGAGGTAAGGATGCAAACAAGTAAGGGAGACCCTTCCTTTGAGACATAAGGTTCAGAATAGATCCCCTTGCTTTCTAAGCTCCTGTCGGAGATTAGGTGTGACTAGATTAAATTTTAGTCTCAGACTTGGACAGCTGTGTATATCTAAAGGATTTAGCAGCACTTAATCATTGACTAATTTAACATTTACAAAATTATTCAATAGAATTTACTACAGCTACAACAGTGACTTAATTATAGCTCAAGATAGCAACATACATAGTATACTTTCCATGGGGTATTTAAATTGATTCACACACAAACACACAAATATACAAAGATGCACATATGTGAATGTACTAATGTATACCTTGAGGGTTTCCCTCAAGTTCAGAGAAGTACTCATACTGACTGCCTTTGAATTTCTCAGTATGCAAGAGTTGAGCCTCCAGGAGGGGGAGTGTCAGCCCAGGCCCCAATGTCAGCTTCTGGTGTGTTCTGAGTATTGCAAAACTGAGAGGTTTTGCCCTAATGCAAAATGGTAATTACTGTAGACTTTTAAAAAGACCGGTAACAATGGTATCCTTCCACTTGGCAAGTAATGTTTCAGGGCTGTCAGGGGATGACTGGGTATCTCTTGTCACCCTCCTTGGTCAGGCAGCTGAAGTTCCTGGTACAGATAATGTCGCCCCCTGTTTATTCATGCAAGAGTTCCTGATAAGGTTAGGGAACACTTCAAGAACTATCACTGCATGGCCCCATGACTTCCCTGAGCCTCACTTGCCTCCAAGTGTCATCATCCTGACACTTTACTACTTCATGTCTTAAGCCATAATAAATGCTTATTGTGTTCATAGCCTTAAATGCATTACTACTGATAAACTTTGGGGCAAAGACAGATTTCATTATAAAATAAAACCACAGCTATAATATCAAGAAAAATCTGAAAGAAAGCAGAGAGAGAAACAGACACATTCTTCTACCTTGGTATGCTGGCCTGTCTTCATTTCCAAGCCACATAAGTTAGCAGGCGTGTACTCGACTCCAATTTATAGGATACACACTAGCAACAAAATCATTTTCTTTATTAAATGGTGAGAATTTATGTTTCTATACAAAAGGCAGCTCAGAGAATATGTGACCAGGATATATAACACCCTTCCCTTTTATCTTTACAATAACTTTAAGTATTTCTCCTGCAGCTCGTAATGAAGTAGAAAAGGCCCATATTGTTTTCAACTAATTTCCTTAGCATTTCTCAGTGGATATTTATTTACGGCAGGCAACTGTCATATTCAAAACATACTAAAGGTTTCCAGCACAAGAGAGAAACAGCCAGTGTATACAGAACAAAAACCTTTCTTTCTCTTTTGTCTGTGTTCAGATTACCAGGCAAGGGGTCAGCCTGATATGCATCTTATATAACCAACTGGGCAGCAGTGAGTGTTTAATTCTCAACTAGTGATAAGGTACAGACGTGAAATCAACTACTTTACTCAAGAAAATCTACCTTTGAGAAGACATTTCATTTCATTCTTTTCAGTGTCCTACTGGACATTTTCAGTTATCAGTGTTTTAGTTTTTATGATGTCCTTCATCCCAAAAGATCTTCAAAGGCATATCCAGCTACATAAATACTTTCATCTTGATATGAGGTTCTGCAACTATTCCATGTACTAATTACATGACTGTTCAAGGCAGGAAGTGGTATCCTGTAACAATTACTATCAGAATTTGATCAGACAATTAAATTTTTCCTCAAAAGTTTAGATATTCTCTTTCTGGTGTCTTCAAAACAAGCTTTTGACTGTTGCCCTATTAGCCGAGTAGCCTATCAAACTCCTTCTTTTGGCTTTAACAGGTTTGAAATATCTTCTAGAAGGACAGTAAACATGGATGTGAGTCTTTTTACTAATGTATATTTCTTTATCCCAGTTGAACAGATGATTAGACAAAAATGAATCATGTTCAGTATTTATGAAATCATACAGGCTTCTCTTGTAGGAGAGTACAGTTTCTGTCTGGATCTCAATTCAGGGGCCTCAATGACTTTCCAACCAGGTGGATCAGACAGTTCAGAGTGTCCAAAGGACAGCTAATAAACACTTCCAGCACCTGTGAGATAATGGCAACTGCATGTCTTACCATATTATTTGTCTATGTGATCAAGTTTATATTGTCGCTTGTGATGCAGCATCTTTTTCTAGTAACTAGGTAACCAAGCATTTTGCCCAGATAATATCTTCTGATTGTATGTACATATGTATTTTATGTGTTGGTTAAAATCATACTTGTTAAAATTGTGGTGATCCTAAAAACCACAGGTAGCCCTCCTGTACATCTTTAGTTGACTAAAGACACCTAAATGGCTGAATACCAGCACACTGAGATACCACAAACAGGTAGAAAGGATTTAACAGTGTTCCTAAAACTTATTCCATATTGCATTTTTAGACTTAAATTTTTATAATAACATTTCCATCATTATTTAAATGCTATGGTGAATATTTATTGTGTGCCAATTAAGATAGCCATCATTTGCATTAGAGTTCTACATTTTACTGATTTTGCAACTGAAACCATTTGTTTCAGTTTATTCTTGATAATCATGCAGGACTTTCAGGTGTGTGAGGAAACTAGCACATAGATCATTAATAATACTGCTGCACTCAAAAAGTCTTATTTTTCTGGTTAGTAGCACGCAGGCAAGCTGCAGCTTCACAGATTTAGGACTTAGTTTTAAAGCAAAATAATTTCTGTATTTGTCAGATGAGCAGGTTTAATTTGGAAGTACAGAAAGGCAATAAATACAGAACTCCAGGATATTTTACGACATTTTTTCAGAAATGTACATTGAAAGAGAATATTTTCCAAGCATCCGATATGTCATTATATTTCTCATTTTACTGACCTAAAGAAACAGCAAACATTTTCGTCTTTAGAAAAGTATTAGATCTGAGCATCTCTAGCAACTTTTTCTTCATTCAATTTAAGCAGACTTCCTACACTCAGAATGTCATGCATAGGTTTTGCAATTCCCAAAACAATAAGAAAAACAGAGCCAGAAATACCAAATGTTACACTGTGAACCCACAGGTCACTGGTTTTCATTCAAGGGACTCAAAAGTCTAATTTTTCTATTCTGTTAGGGAGTATGAGGAAAAGTAGTAAGTCTGCAACAGAGGCCAGAAGTCTTTGCAATAGTCCCCAAAACATGGATGATTGTGTTAGGAAGGTAATTATTCTCTTAAAGGTTATAGTAATTACATCTCTAATTCACTCTGCTAAGATCTGTGAGAAGAGAGAGATCCCTGGAGTTTGTTAAGAACTCTTTGAAGAATTTTAATTGCAAAAAGGTTATGTGGAAATGTTTCTTCCTACAGAATAAATAAACTAATGAAAAGTTACTAGAAATTTCCATGCATTTAGAAGGACATAAGTTGTTTGCCACAAGAGAGTCACTTTGGTGTGTATAAATGAAAAAAAGATACAAGTTTTTCAGAGTAGGCTGTACTGGATGCATGAAAAGCCAAAAATACCAGTTTCAAATAACCTAATAAGCAAGACAGACATACTGGGAAAAAAAAAAAAAAAAAAGAAATAATATTTCCATTAGCAGCACAACTCAAAAGCACATGCTTCAGAAATTAAAATGATAATTCATATTAGGCAGTCCCATCTTTAAATTTACTATAATCCATACTTACCAGTTGTCTCAGTATTTCAGTAAATCAGAATAAATATTTTATCATAGATACATCTCTCTCTATGAATGAAGTCTATAACACTTGACTATGAAAAGTAAAAAGAAAATTTTAAAAAATAGTATTTTTTTTCCAGCGGCACAGTTAACCTCCAGAGTACTTTTTAAGCATTTACACGGAGCCAGAAAATATTGTAAGAAGAAAAAGCTAGTTAGCAAGTCTTTAATTTCTTAAATTAAATAAATTGTTTTCTTTCTTAAATTAATCTGGGAAATCCTCTGAAAGAGAAATCAGACACTTTGAAACAGCACATTTTTAAAGACCTGAGCTATTTCATTTAAACACCAGTGTGTTGTTAATAATCAGTACATACAGTACAGGTTGAACAGTAAAATAATTTCCAAACCCTATATAGAATATTGACTTGTGATGGGTGAAGTGACAAAAATTTTGTCCATTGATTCATTTAGTTAGTTGCTTTTTCCTTGTCCTTTTTTCTAGTGTCCTTCTAGGACAATGATTACACAACGTTATTCTTGTTCTGGACAAGGTGAGAATGACAGGTAGGTCTTTTCTGTTATATACAAAGAAAATGGTTTCCCTCTGCAGTGGCAAGTACCTTCCTTCCCTCTTTTAAAAAAATAAAAAGAGTTGACCAGGATACAGTTCCTGCATGCACGAGATTGTATTAAAAAAAATCACTAATTCTAGAGTGTTTCAATTAGTTCTGCAGATATCCAAGAAACAAAAAAGATGCTCAATCTGCTAATAACCTCATTCTAATTGGATATCTAATTTGCAACGCTGGAGTTGCACAAAACATGTATAAATAAAACAGCAATTAACCTTTAGTTCTCAGCATTTTTTTCTTCTACCCAACATGGGTCAGTTACCATAGAGATTATACCTACATGATGTGCAGATGTGACTCAAAACCAGCTGGAGTCTTCCTCTCAGCCACATCTCAGTATGACACTAGGATAATTAAAAATCTGCTAAAAAAGAAATGAAAGTTCATCTGAAAGACCAAAGAAAAAAAAACCACAACAACAAAACATTTAAAAGGAAAATTGCTGGGGGGGGAAAGGACTTTGAAACACTGGCAAAAAAAGTGTTTTTTCATCAAGACAAAATATCCTGGCCAGACCCCCAGAGTCTCCTCTGGAGGTCAATGTACTGTAACTTTTGGTGCCTCATGAGGTTCAGAGCTCAGCACAGAACAGGGCCTGGACCATTCACCAGCTGAACTCAAAAGATTTCAGTTCTCTATAGCTGAATCCCACACCAAGGCCATACCCTTATTGCATGCAGTAATTGATTCCAACTGCCTCTGTGTAGAGCTCTCTGTCCAAGGAGTACACTGAAGCCCTAAATTAACTGTTCTAGTCAATGCCTTGTAAAGAATATATTAAGATTGGCAGGAATGATCATCCTGTCCTGATGAGATTTTCTCAAGGGCTTTCCTGCAGTTTCCATAAAAGGGTTTTTATAATCCTCCTAATTTTAGGTAGGATTGCATTTTGGTTACCCTTCCAAAATTATCTACATAAGCATACATATGATACACTTGCCAGAGAATTTGTACAAAATAGCTTTGTGCACAGTTTCTTTTAAGCATCATCTGAGAGGCTTTGATAAAAGTTCTTTCTGCAATGCATTCAAAAGGAAATTTGGCTGCACAGTGTTCACCTTTATGGCATGGGTATTTCACTGAGATAAGAAACGTGGGTTTCAGAAAGAGTGAAGAGTGCACAGAGTGCTTGGAAAACAAACGTGGTCTTTTCCACTGAAAAAGAAAGGAAATGAAAAGTAATGTCTTTATCCCACAGACTGGATCATACAGTGATCTTTACTGGAATCATCATCACAAACTTCATGTAGCATCACTCGTTAATGTATCACAAAAAGCTTTACAGACTGAAGAACATCTAGAGAATTAAACAAATTGTGCTTACAGTAACAGAAGAAAGTCAATCAAATATGTATGGAGCCATATGGAAGAGCTGTATGAGTGCATAATGGTACTCTGTGTGTACAGTGCCTTTTAGCTGACAATTGCAACTTTGTATGGTCTGGGAAACTGAGGTAGGGATGCCTTAGTCCTTTCATCTCAAAATAGCTCAGTCAGAAATACAATCCCCATTACCTGTTACAGTCAGCGCTTCTAACCAATGTACAGCATAACCTTGAAGTTAAAGCAAAAGAAAGGAGAAAAAAAGACCTGGAGACATAAAATCGTAGAAAAAGCAGGGGAGAAAAACACTGATGAATTTTGCTTTCTTGAGGAGAAGATAAGAAAAGAGTGCACCAGAATCCCAGAACTCCAGAAATGTTAATTGGTGTCTGGGGGAGCAGGAGTCAGTGGGGTACCCCTGCAACAACCTGGAATTTGGGTGATTTGCTTTGAACGAGTACTTGCAGCCACCCAGAAAGCAGTATGGAAAGGACTGGTTAAATGAAGCCTAATGTATCCTTCCTGGGTTTTATTACAAATTGTTATGAATAACTGTTTGTACAGTACTTGGGCAATGTAAATTACTGTTTCTTTATAAGTCCCATGCATTATTAATGGTATTATCCTCATGAAACCAAACATCTTTATTTTACTGAGTAAAGTGTGTAGAAATTAATAACCAAAACAGAGCAGCATTTCTGTAACAGAACAATTCCATTCCTCTCCTTGAAATGAGGCCAGGTAGTAATCCCAGATGGAGCTGAAGTACATGACATGGGAGGTTGAATATCGCTTATGCTACCATGCTATGCCTGTGCGCAAGAGAGACAGAAAGTGCCATTACCTCCACTTGTGAATGAAATCATATTCAGAATGTTTCAGTGATATGGATAGGAAGGGCGAGCCTGCCACCTGGGATGGCTTAATGAACATTGTAATTAGCAGCACCAATTAACTAATTGTTAACCTGACAGCAGATAGTGCAGAAGCAGCCAGCCTCCCTACCTCTGTTTTCCTGAACACTGTTTTAAAGCCAGGAATCTTGCAGCATATTAGGGCTGTTCCTCATGGTTAGAAACTGATGGCTAGGTATTTTTCCTAAATAGAGTACCACCACTGCCTTGCAATATTTCCAACAGAGCAATCAGAAATTAGCAGTTTGCCAACATTGGCAACACTTCTGATCCAGGCAGAATTTTTTCTTTCTATCTCCTAGTGGAAAAAATACAAAAGTAAACATAAAAAATAAAATAAAATAAAATAAAATAAAATAAACAAAAAAAAAAACTTGAAGGAAATTGAGGTCCTAAGGTCAAAGTTTTAGATGAGGAGGCAATTTTAGAAATTGCCTGAGCAGGCCAGGCAGAGGTCCAGCATCCTAAAAGTTATTCTGGTTTTTAAGAACAACAGAATGAAAGATAGTTCCAGACCATGAAACCAGCTGGTATGAAATTAGAATCCTGCTCTAAGTTCACAGAAGGAAGTGTTGATCTGCAGGTCACCATGGAAAAGCCTGCAGTCTCTGACCCTGCCACTAACAAACTAACTGTAGGATGGCACTGAGCTACCACTGCTGCCCCATCACTGAGCCCAGCCTGCTTCTGAGAACCTGCTCCTAGGCCCTCTGATCTTTGATGCTTCTTAGACTAAAGTCCAAATTTTATAAATGCACTGTAAATGTAAATGCTTGACAGCATTCTTGCAACAGATGGGTTTACTTTAACTACAGCTAAGCACAAGCAAATTTTACAGTAGCAACTGCCATAATATGTAATAACCTGGACCTTTGCCATGAAGGAATTAAAGGAAACAGCACTTTATAAGAAGATCACTAGGGCTTTCACCTTACTTCCTTCAGACTTTTACCAAAATTCAGATCTATTTCTGAATTAATAAATCATAAAATGCTGGTTGAAATAAGGAAGCACAGTAATATTACCTTATTTCTCTTTCCTCATTTCTCTTAAGTCCCTAAGCATTTCTTCCTTACATTTTACTCAGGCACACACTAGTCAATCAGTGAGCAGAACAGTGCTCCTCCACAACTTGTCTTTTTAGTTCACAGCCACCCTTCACTATTCTACTAATCTCTTCACAGCAGCCTCCCATGCTCCAGGCACCACATCCCTCCCAGAGTGCTGCAAGCTTTAGCAGTTCAGATGTCTCAAGCTGAAAGTATTGTGTTTCTTAATAAGCCAATAGACCTCGTGCACTTCTTTGAGGTATTCCAGTGGTTTTGGAATCCGTGTATTCATGTCACGCCAAAAATGCAACCTCTCTCCAAAACCACCTACTAGCAGGAAGATGCATAACGTTAAAAAGCAAAGAAAATTCAAAATTCAGTCTATATAATGTTAATTAACGTCTCTCACCCGGCTTAGATTATTTCTGACTTGCTAACATTATGCAATGGAATCGTCTAACACTCAGTCTAAATTTGGCAGACATTCAGTGGTACAAAGGACTGAAATCACCATCCCAGAACGTTCAATAGATTTTAATATTCTGAATCTAGTTCTAATTACATGACAGGGATTACATGATATTTGTAATCTGCAGAATTCAGTGTAGCACACAAAAACCTGATCTGGTTAAAAAAACTACCTTAGGTACCAACAATAGCTTAGCTATGGCAACAAAGGTCTCCATTTAGGTTAATTTACACTTTACCCAGGCAATCTTTGCTGCATTAGGATCACTCTTTCTGATGCAGCACTTACAGAAAAAACCTTGACATTTGCAGTCCCAGGAAATAGGTCCAGGGAGAGCTAGAACAAAATGAACATTGAAGAGTCCTGACTAGGCAGGATTTTGCATCTAAACGGACGGACCCATCAGTGGTAAGGAATCGCTCACTCATCCTCTACAGCAGCCACCACCTACAGCCCAGCTCCCACAGTGGCAGCTGTCTGGGGCTCTTTGCCTTTGCAAAGTAAGGCAATAACGGGACATGGCCTATGCCACAGCCCCTCTTGATCATCTTACCTTCTGATTCCTGATCCACCTCCTGCATCCATTTAAAACCGTTCCAGGCTTTTTGTACTACATCATAGTCTGACCATCATGTAGTCTTATCCGACTGTTCTTGCTGTCAACAGGCCTCATTCTGAACATATATGATGTTTGCATTGAATCATCAAAACAAGCTGACACTAGCCAATTCCCTTGGTGGCAGTTACATGGGAGATTTCTTCTTCTGAGGGGTCATATGGCGTGAGTAGCCCATCTCCTTCAGCAGGGGCTTTTTAGGCACCCTGGCAGGCTAATTTCTCTATTTGCTTCAAGCTCCACTGTACCTGAACTGATAAACTGAGAATCTGAGTCTTCAAGGATATCAAAAAAAGCTAGGACCTTCAACTGGCATCAAATTTTCTCAAAGTTCTATAAATAGATGCCTTTTGTTTGACTTGTTCTTAGGGGTAATATGACATCAATGAGTTCTACAGAGTTTAGAATTCTCTTATCTACCCTTCAGTATCACTATATGTCCTATATTAGAAATTTCTATTAGGGAATGCACATTGTGATGTTATCTGATTTTTACCCAACAATAACAATAAAACAAAAATCCAGACCACCTAACTATGCACCAAGAGCTCATCACTACTTATCTTTTCTATTTTACCATGTAAGACTGAGATTCTTTCATTGCCTAAAGTACTTTTTACAGCTTATCTAGCTTCAAATGTGCTTTGAAATACAAACCTACAGCTTTGCAATAATGACACTTTCACATCTTCTGATCACTTCGGGGATATCAAAACTGAAAAGCATATTTGAATGGCAACTTTAGGTCATGTGCTCATGCAGTGGAATCCTTAGCTGGGTCTTCAGAATGTTAAAAGGCACAACAAAGACAGAGGAACTGCTCAATTTTGTAAGATGTACTTGGAGAAAAAGAAAGTTGGAAATGGCATAACACAGTTATTCAAGGATAAATTGTTATATAAGAAAGAGGCTTTAGGAAGGAGAAGCAGCAAAGTTTAATAAAAAAGCTTAGGAAGGGATATAAATTTTTGGAAGCTTTTCTTTGCATTCTGAGCATCTCAGATCAACAGATCACAAGGTATCTCAGACAATGGAGATATGTATTATGCATTCTTAGTCAGAAAAGGCAAGCAGACACGTTTCATTTGTCCAGGACTGCACAACTAATGACAAAGACAGAAGAGCCTATCAAAGAACCTGTAACGAGAGAGAGCTAGGGGCAGATTTTCCTGACTCCAAATCTGGTCTTGTACTTCACTAGGTCTCTCTTCATTTGTTCCAAAAACTTCTGTTTTTTTCCAAAACATCACCAGCCGGGCAACGGATGTGGTTGTCCTGCTCTGCTCTGCACTGGTGCGGTCTCATCTTGAATATTGTGTGTAGTTTTGGGCACCAAAATACAGGAAAGATATTAAGCTCTTAGTGTCCAAAGGAGGGCAACAAAGATGGTGAAGGGCTTGAAGGGAAGCTGTATGAGAAGCAGTTGAGGTCACTTGGTATCTTCAGCCTGGAGAAGAGGAGACTGAGGGGAGATCTCACTGCAGTTACAACTTCCTCATAAGGGGAAGAGGAGGGGCAGACACTGATCTCTTCTCTGTGGTAACCAGTGACAGGACCCGAGGAAATGGTCAGAAGTTGTGTCATGGGAGGTTTAGGTTGGATATTAGAAAAAGGTCCTTCATCCAGAGAATGGTTGGGCACTGGAACAGGCTCCCCAGGGAAGTGGTCACAGCACCAAGGCTGACAGAGTTCAAGAAGCATTTGGATGATAATGATACACCATGATACAAGAGCCATAGTGTGACTCTTGGGGATGGTCCTGTGCAGGGCTAGCAGCTAGACTTGATGATCCTTATGGGTCCCTTCCAACTCAGCATATTCTGTGATTCTGTGATTTAAACTGAGATTCTTCTGAAAGTATTTCCAGATGTTCTAAGTGCAAGTTGCCAAATCTAAGACAATAGATGATGAATGTTGGTTAAATTAAATAGATATGTAAATACTGAACAACTTCAGGTAACCAGCCTTTAAACTTCCATTCATGGCTTGAATGCAAAGAAAAAGAAATTGCATTTTTAAGTGGAAAAATGAATGGCATCCTTTGTAACTAACTTCCCCATTAAGTCTTCCTCATTCTTCCTTTGGGCTTCCCAGTTCACTAGTTTACACTAAGTTAAGCTTACAGTGCAGCATAGTTTAACAGTCTGTATTTTCATCATCCTCCCTGGGAACTCTCAAGGTCAATCTACTAATCAGTTCATTTTTCTCAGACATCCACAAGGGTTGATTACCCCAAGGGCATCACTAATTAATATTCAGGTTTGAAATAGAAGACGGTTAAGTTTGGTGCTAATTAAAGCTGGAGACTTCCATACCCAGAAGCCCACAGTGAAATCAGTTTTAGTGTTAGAATGTGTTTTGCACCATTTATATTTTTCCCTTTCACCATTTCAGAAATTCCTTCTGGAATCAAATGTGCCAGACTTCTCTGTCCAATTTAATGGTCTGAGACATATTTGTTTAGCTTTAAAAATCTCTGCTATTATTTCAAACGTCATCAGACACTTTATACATCTTCATGCGATCTTGAGGGACACTTGTGAACATCAAGTAATTTCCACACCTTAAATCATTCACAACACACACAGTCTGCTTCTTCTTGCAGCCCTGCCCTTCCCAGAAGATGGCATAGTGGGCATGAAGGAGTTTGGAGGATGAGAGACCTTGGTTTTGGCCTCACCCAAGCAAAGCTGTTATGATATCCCTGATACATATACAAAATTCACTGAAGACCTCCTCTAAACCCTGTAAAGTCAGTTAGAAGGCTGCCACCTATTTAAAGGGACTTCAGCTCACATCTTGCAAAGACATGAAAAATTGAAGTTTTATGTGTTGCTAATGCACATTCATATTTTTAGATATCTTTACCTTATGGAGTTCCTGCCATTCTTCATTTACCCCACATACATAGAGTAATTAGTCTCGATACATTTCAGGAACTATCAGTAGCCTATTAACTTGTCATTTCCACATCTATACACAGGGCACTGCATCAATTGCAGTGTCACTGACATTTGATATCCTGTTATTTTCTTTTCTTGATAGGGCCAGGGTCTCTGAGGGACAAAGGATTGGAAGTAATGTGCTGCACCCATTAAAATTAATTGCACGCAAACATTAGAAGCCAGACATCCATTTCAGTCATGAAATATGGATAAGGATTTGCAGAAAGCCATTTATATTAAATTACTTTTATGACAATATTTAACTTTTTGGTATTAAACATTTAGTGCCCTTTTGCTTTCCCAAGCCTTTTGCTTGCACCTTCAAGCTTCCATATTTTTCACAGAACTGCAGAAAGTGGCTCACTATTACCTTTAGTGCTCATCTTTGAACTAGAGACGGACAAATAAGTCAGAGCTATGATCACCTGTATGATGCAGCACTGGACTAGGTGCCAACCAGTTGTGGCCAAACCTGTGGCCAAATACAGAACATAAAACTTCAGAGACCATCTCCAGTCTCATTTTCATGTTACAGCCAAGAAAAATCCAAGATAAAACTTGGTGCCACAACAGCAGCACCATTTATCTCAACTGGGAGCTCTTACAATAATAGAGTCAGAATTGCTCCCTGCCCCACCCCTTACAAAAAAAAAAGCCCTTTCCCTTATTGCTTTTTCCCTTTGTGTTCCACAGTAGTTCAAAGGGGAAAAAAATCCCACATCAAAAGCAATTGTGCATCTTGACTCCACTTCTCTTACCAATTCAAGCAAACTTCGTATTGACTTGAACTTCCCGGGTAGTTAACAGGGGATCTCTCTGTGAACCAGCTACCTCTGCTAATATGATGATCAAAACCAATAGCTCAGATTATGTTTAACTAACAGCACAAGATCTGCTTCAGCTGCTCATAAGAGGAAGACCAGAGGGGGATCATCATTTATGGTGTTGAAATATTGGCCCCTGAACAGCCTGGAGCGACAATGTGATACATGGTAAAGCATCCAGCTGCTGGTTGTGAAAAAAATCTCGAGTGAAAGACCATGCAAATAAACCACAGCTTATCACTGGCATTGTCAGAGATTATAGAAAGCACATTCGCTGTGCTATACAAAGCTGCTCAGTCCTGGGAATGAAGAGAAATTAACCACAGAATATTAACTGACCAAGGAAGCTGACAGTGCTTGCTCTCTTGCTAAAGAAGTGTATTTGACTAGGTGGCTGAAAAGTTCACCAGGGCAGTTTAATCATGCCTGTGGCAAATATTTCATATCATTCATAGGCATCTATGCTTAGTTCATGTTTAATTTCACTTAAATGTGAAAATACTGTACAGTGTTGAAATACTGAATTTGTTCCTCCCCCATTCACTCACACTGAAATGAGCTGTCAGATTTCTTCCTCTTCTCTCCAAAGATAAGAAAAAGCTGGGTATAGCTCTAATGGGTACTGCAGTATCTTTTTGGAAGTATCCATCATGTTTCATTTGCTCAAGTGCTTCAAGGAGAGTTTAGACTACGCATAAAGATCAGTCATTGTCAGCAACAATCAGAGGAGTAACTCTGTTTCTTTTTGCCATATTCAAAAAAGTTCTTGGATGAAAAACAGGTGCTTGAAGTGGAGTTCAAGCAAGTTAGGCCAACTGTCAGAGTGTACTGCCCATGGAGTTGGCAGTTATGGTGCAGGTACCTTAGGCTACTGATATAAAAGCCCATTTGGTCAATACTGTGCATAGATAGGGTTCCTCAGTCTTCAATGGCAAACTCCCGCACTGCTTCATAGGGAAATCCAGCTAGTGAAGAAAGCTACAGTACATTAGTTCAGCTACAGGGGTTATGGCAAATGCACCTACCAGTCTTCAGCTTTATACATGAGCTTCCCAGAGGATGCGAAATTAAGTTCTTAGTCTTGGTCTCTATCCTCGACGTATTCAATGGCTTGAGGCCAAAATAAGCTAGAAGCTAGGCACCCAGAAAATGAGAAACACACACATGCTGTGTTTGAAAAAAAATGCTTTAAATTACTTGCCAACTTCCTAGTAGAAATGTCCCACAAAGATTTTTTCACAATAGATGAGGAAGAGGAGAAGCAAGCATAACATATACATCTGTAATCTGTCAGGCAGCTGCCAACTCACAAGAACTTTCTTTTCTTCCTGACGCTTCTTGTCTTATTGGTTGCACATTGTTTAACATCTCCAACACATAACAAAGGCATCTCACATGAAATGATTTCACACCCTGTGTGAGCCTGACTTAGTCCAAAAGCAGGGCCCACGCCATGCTGTGAATGAGGCTCCATAAGAAAAGGTGCACCACTGCATCATCAAAGACTACTCTGGGAGGCATAAAAGGACAGAGAAGATTTCAAGGGCAAGTTTGGTCACACCTACATTTCCTCCTGAGGCTAAGATCCCATTATCCAAGCTGTCTTACTTATATTGCCAGATGGTGTAATGACCTAGAGTGAAAAGGTGGGCGAACACAACACAGCATGGAAATCCACTAGTTTGGGCCTGAGTGCCACCTAGGCCGCTGAGCTAGTATGAAAGCACAACCTTTCTTAATACATCATTTACTGTTCTTTGATTAGGAGAATTTACAGTCTTAATGTTGTTCTTGTTTTGTGTAAAGTTTTTCTCAAAAGATGCTACCCAAGAGTATGAGCTGAAAAGCAAATTCTCACTGATTTCTACAGAGGCAAGGCCAGATCTCCCGTGAGACTGATGATCCGTCAAGCCAACCTACTCCTTAGGACCTTGACCCAATCCATAAAATCAATACTCTCTTCTCTTGCTTGAAGAAGTAGCTCTTCAAGCATCACTTTGCACAGGATAGAGTGCTGTAAAAACTCGTTTTGACTGAATTGTTTAAAAATTAGCTTTGAGGGTACAAACTCTGAATGCTGCTGCTGGACAGGATCAGAGGCCTCTGTTCCTCCTGTCCTCCATTCCCTGTGTTTTCCTTTATACCTTCTCTGTGGTGTGTCAGTGTGTTCATAAAGCACAGAGCAGAAAATGGCCTGGAGGCTTGGGAGTCTACAAATTCTTATCACAGAAATAGCAGGTAATAATTATACCTCTGAACACACTGGGGCAACTGAGTCCAGGGGTATCTATCCATAGAAGAAAAGGTTAGTACCTTGCCTGGCCATGTAATGAGTTTTGTGTTATACTGACAGCGTATTAAAAACAATGAGGAGAGGTTGTTTGTACAAAATTGGAATATATCATGAGCATCTTCTTCCCATCCAGAAGTGTGGATCTGGGTGTTGATCTACTTTCAGCCTGCTGCAGGTAAGACACAACAATCCTCATGCCCTAGGCCTCATCCTCAGAACCTTCATGTTATGGCCAGCTGTTCTGACCAGTCTCTGCCAGATCCTAGAAGTATTTAACTCTGCTACTGCATATTATTTCCTCAGTGGATGAGTGGAAGGGTGCTGCAATTCCCCAGTCCTAGGCTGCTAGTATCCAATATCAGGCTGAGAGCAAATAATCCAGTGTATGCCCAGCACTTGCAAAAGCACAACCTGTGCTTGTAAGGTAGCAAGTAACTTTGGCTGTAAGTGGCACATCTTGGCAGAGTAAACTCCAGTCATTGGAGGCTGGTGACATTTTGCCTGCTGCTATCTACAGATGCTCACTTATTATGAGTACATGTTGCACTTGTCTCGCACTTTGTAGCAATCAGCCCTTTTCTTGGATTTAGGTGAAATGGTCTGAAAACGGACAAAGGTTCATGGTGTGGGAGCAGCAGTTTAAGAAGCGGTTTTGATGCCTGCCCAAACAGCCATTAGAGGCAGAAGAAATGCCAGTCCAGAGCTGGCAGTGTTTCAAGGGTTTGGAATGCACAAAACTGTGTGATAGATGTGATAATCAGATGATGCCCCAACCATCTATTCTCATTGTAAAAAGCTTAAATGCACAGTCATTCCCTAGGACATAAAACTGGTCTAGGGAAAAAGGTTTTGTTTGAGGGCTGGACAAGTCAAAACATATTTTAAAGAAATTGTTCATAGCCAGTGCTTGTATTAGAAATTTCCAGGGGAAAATGAAGCACATCAGGAAGGTGGAAGCCATTAAAAGCATAGGTATGACTTTAAATATTGGGAAAATAAAACAAACTTTTAAAGAGTTTCATACCTGACATAATTCCATCTTTTCATAAAAACCAACCCCTAAGTCATTGGTTATCTCAGTCTCCAGAAATGAATGAGAAGGAAATAATTTTAATTCCCAAAATAAAATTATGCTTTCTTATCAGCCTACAAAAATTTCAGACTCTAATATTTTGAATATTACCACTTTATTGTTTCTAAAAGAACTCATAATTTGACTTTATTATCCTGAAAGACTATTTATTGAGACAGAATCATCAAACAAGGTCCTTCTAAAACTATTTCTGTTCTTCTGTTGACTCTGGCAAGGTGTTCCTGAAACTGCTGGCTTCTCCACCGAGCTCATCCAGTTGTCACTGTGGGGCCCTCTCCAGTGAATGGCAAAGGAATAGATGACCATACACATCCTTTGTCTATGTTGCTATAGGCACAGCTGTGGATGGAGCACACAGCAGGGATGGGCATGTTCTGATTTAATTAATACTGCGTTTTTATGGGCAGAAAAATATCCCACTGTAAAAATGTCTTTGGCAGAACCTTGCTCTGCAATGCCGGTACTCTTTTTCATACCCCGGCATCTCAGACAGCTGTGGTGCTTGCTCCAGAGTTAATTTAATGCCAAAAATGTTTGTTCATATCAGAGAGATTTTAGGGATACAAGTGTGTGTGTGTGTGTATGTGTGTGTGTGTGTGTGTGTGTGTGTATGCACATAATGATCTCCCCCACTGTCAGTGGAAAGGCACCAACAAGGAAAGGATCCAGAATGCCTGCAACAACTGGTGAATTAAGCCACCTTTAAAGAAAAAAGTACCTGCCGGAAATTCTCATCTTTAACATTCCACAGACTTCTTCTTGCCATCCCACGTCACCAAAATATGCTTAATGGATCACACTGAAACTTTGCAGAATAGCAGTTTTACAGATTTAATTAATTAAAAGCCAGATCCAATGGGCTATGGATCTGCTAGTGCCAGATATGAATTGCTGCAAAAGCACATGCTAGATATGAGCTGTTCTGTGATCACTGTTTTCCCAGAATACAGGCCAAGAACTCAAGTTAAATGGCCAACCATGGCAGTAGTGAAATAAGAGTTTGTCAAAATCAACAGAGATTGAGCTGAGCTCAAGAAAATATATTTTATGGTTCCAAGCAATAGCCCAGTTCAGGGCATTTACTCAGCAAAGGACTTGTATCATTACTAGTAAATTTAAAAAAAATAAACATTATAGAACTGCTTGAGCCTCTCTAGTTACCACTGTTGAACTGGGTTCTTAATCATAAGTCAAGGCGAAGTATTAATGATCTTGGTCCAAGGAAGCACTCAGTCACTTTCCTAACTTTGGTTTTATAACTAGTCCCGTTGGAATCTATTCCATAGATCAAATGTTTAAAGATACACACAGGTCTATGTACTTTCCTACCTAAATCTTTCAAATGAGGGGCTAATATTTATAAACAGGAGACAACTCAATAAAAACATAAAGTGATCCAGACCAGGCCAAAATGGAGACCGGTAAATGCAATTGCAAAATGTTTCTAATTAAGGGAGAAGGTAGAGCAACCCTAAAGCAATGCAAGATGAAGCTCTAGATTCAAACATTAGAGATGTTGTACATGAACTGTAATACTGAGCAACAATGCAGCAAAAGGGCAGCTTTCCCCAAAAGCTTGGACACAATATTGCCACTGAGGAAATTAATTTAATTAGATTAAAAAGAATATGAAAGTCCCTTTGCAAATGTAACTATTCACATACACACAAATGCAATTATTTTGTGTTTAATTGACAGGGGAAATTTGTGTGTGAAATTAGCAAGAAGAACTATTGCAAAGCAAACAAATAGGATGGAAAAGAGCTAACTGCACAGTCAATGCGGCAAAGATCCTGTGTTCTGTCTATGACTCAAGGAATGAAATAAGAAAGTTAAGAGCTCACACCATGAGCTCCCAGCAGCATGACTGTTTATGTGCAACAAAAGGACTAAACAAATACAAGGAAATGGGGAGAAAAAAGTTCCATCAGCAATTTTTAACCATATGTTTTCTAAAGAAATAACCTTTCATGGAGCTTTAGCTCCACTTACTGGCTGTAAATTAAAGTCCTCATATATACTCAAAGGACAGCTCTCCAATAATTTTTACTGCCTTCAGTCTGATCTGCCTTAACGGCCAACTGAGCCACCCTGACTGACTTTGATGCAGCATAAATCTGAGGCACAACACTCAGTAGAAGTCCGCAAGGTCTGCATGACCGGCCTCACCAGCATTCACCACATTCACTATAGGGATCTAACTGCTACCAAGTGGGTCCAGACTTGGAAAGGCTAAAGGGGATACCTGGATATGGAACATAGCAAAGGCAAGGCAGAGTGAATGCAACTGTGATTCACAAAGCAGAGAGATCATGCATAAGTCGTCATACAGTTGCAAGACATGGGCATCTGCATGAAGCAGTGGTTCTGCCACCTCAGCACTACCAATGTTTTTTTAAATGTACTACAAAGGGTGCATGCCTCATATCACAGAGCAATGGAGAGTTCTGTGCTTATCTGGATTGGCTCCTCCTCGGCATTTGGATTTGCAGATTGAGCTACTTTAATCCTCCTCAGTCTTATCATGGAGCGCCCGTGGAGTATGTCAGCACATACACTTAGGAAGAACAAGAAATGCCAAGCGTAAGACAAGTTACAGTGGCCAAATGCGGCTAAGGAAACAACTGGAATTCCTTGAGTTACCCATGCACTAAGACCAATGTCAGACTTGGTAGGAATAGGTACAGAAGTACCTATGGATAGCTGATCAGAGACCAGAGCAGCCTGAACTTATACCAGCAATATTCAAGGGATCCCAGCAGTTACCCATTCAGGCATGGGGAAACACACATGTTCCAAAGAGCTAAAAAGGACCTCACTAGCAGAAAGCAGAAAAATTCCTTCCAAACTAGGGAGAACAGGACATGCTCTCAGTGGTCCAGGTAAGGGCATTGCAGTACCTCTAATAAAGTCTGAACAGCAAATGGCAAAAATTTACAGAGCCATAAAGCAATAAAAAGTGGACTCAGAAAGCCATGAGACTACTGTTTGCCCAAAAAAACATCCATGACACCTGTAATATCAGACAGTCCTCAAGAGGGGAAACAATGTGGTCAGTCAACTCCCTATTCTTCAGTACTGTATATTCTGGACATGTGAATAGTTCACAGCTGCCGATTTTCACAGACTTTTTCTGACGTTCAGCAGGGTGAAACAGACTGGGAATTTCCCTATGTATTTCCTAGCCATGCCCCAATTCTCCTGGAAGGAATCCCACAAGTGTGAATTAACCACCTGCTGTTGTTCTTGCTCACAGTCACGTACTTCACCCAAGCGCCTGACGCCCGTCACAATCCGACAGACTGTGGCAGTACATGCAGTTAGAGGGTAAGGCAGAAGCACAGGTGGTTGAAAACAGTGTTGCTGTGATCACTCTGAGTCTGCAGGGAGTCAAGGCTACCCCCTTGACCTGCTCATTTGAGGCATAAAACGTTACAGCACAACTATACTAGCAAAGTACTCATCTTTAGGTCAGAGTTAACTGAACCCAACACGACCTTACTTCAGTTCATTTTTCTAGTGTAGAAAAGCCCAAAGGCATAATGCAAAATAACACATGTTAAGAGGGACTACCTTAGAAAGGTTACCTCTTCATTTAATCATACATTTCATTTATTGCTCAATTAACATTCCTCATGCATTTTCATCTGTCTATTACAGCTGCAGTATCTCTAGACCTGGAGCTCTACAGTTTTCTATGAGGCATTTACTGTTATCTGCTCAGATAGGTAAATCATTTTCTTTAGTACAGACTGTCAGCATCTATTCTTTCAAAGCAGAGGATGATTTCTGTGGTCTTTTATAAGAATGCCAGGTATGTAATACAGTAAAAACACCCTTTTTTCTCTCCTCAGCTCCCTACCTGCACTAGGGTTGGAGATATACCAGGTTGTGTGCAGGTGCAGGACCTAAGATAACAGCACAGGATCCCCACCTCTGAAGTCTCCTGCTCATCAGTATCTTTGGTCTTTATATACTGGGTAGCACCTAACTTGTCTGTTATGCCCATGAGTCAGAAATCCAACACATCACTGTAGAAATTCAGAAAAAATGATCAGGAATTTCATAAGCAGACTGTCTCTATAATAGGTCAAATCCTGTCTGAGCACAGGGTGAAAAATTTTATTCATTCATACAACAGTTTCTTTTCATGACTGTATTGCACCATACATCAGAGTACACACATGCAAAGAGCTCCCCAGGAAGCACAGTCCAGCTCAGGTCCAGAGACAATTGGCTACAACTTGTACAGAGCTTCTTGCTAAGATGATCATGCTGCTTTCAGAACAAAAACTAGTGTCTCCAGGGAGAGGTACTGCCCTACCCATATGTAACAGCCTACTTAGTGGGCATGAAGAGACCTCAGTCCCATGTTCCAGTGCAAGGTACTTGAGCCTTCTGCTGCTTATGATCTCAATGAAAAGCATTTGTAAGCACGGCAAGTGAGTCACTGTTTTTTCCAAAGTGTAACTCTGGAACGTAGCCTGGTTTAAGTGCCTCTGTCTTTTACCTCTCCAGATGAATCCCACCTGTCATTTCATAGTCTTTACTGGCTCATACACGGTACAACTGCTGCCTTCACTGTCACTATGAGTGTCTGAATCTTAAAAGCACTGTTGCAGAAAAGATGAACTGGTTTCAAAACAGGAATACTGTGTGTTCATCCGTTCGGGACATGAGCTTTCATATATACGTATCTGCTGTATCTTTCTTCCATATCTAAGAAACTGCATATTAAGTAATGAATGAACACACAAAAGCTACTTTGCACGAGCAGCTACCACGTTCAGGTTTACAAGGCTGTTTGACTCAGTTGATAAACTTGAGATGTTGCTGTTCTGGTTCAGGCTCCCCTGGCTCCACACACAGAGCTCAAGGTCTATGTCTTACTTCTTTTTCCAGTATGGGGCACAGAGGCTTCATGCTACTATCTCCACAGGGAAGAATCATTCCCAAAAACAGCCAGGAGAAAAAACAGTCACAAAAGCCCTTCAAATTGAAACACATTGCCATAAAGAACAAGGAGAAAAAACTTTGAAACTGAAGAAAACTTTGTTTGCCCAGAAATGTTTATCCATTCAATATCAAGCTTCTGGAAGGTAATGCAATAATCTACAATATTATCACCAAACTGCTGTATTATCTAAAATATATGTTATAAAGTCACCTTGTTGTGGGACAAAATATCATTAACTTCCTGATCTTTAGAGCAGCCAAGTACTTTAAGGGATATTTAATATCAAAGCATGCCATACCTTCTTTCAGCTGAGATGGCTCTGTACAAAATAAAAAATGGAAAAAAAAGATAGAAAATTAAAAAAAACGTCATCCAGGTCTTCTATTAAGCATGAAAGCCAAAGACTACAAACGAAATTTTTGATCTTTCCATACCTCTGAAATGGAATAATTACACAGAAAGATAAAAACTTCATCAAGAAATTGTCCCTCAGTTTTCAGGTAGAGTGTGATTTTTGGTTTTGCTTTTTTTCTCTTTTTTATACCAAGAGTATAGTTGTTCATTCTTAGTGAGCCTTGTCTAAAACCAAATGACCCATTAGACTTATGGCAAATTCAAATAAGATTTGTAAATATTTAGGGATTAAAAATCAATATAACATTTAAATGTAGATTTGAAAATAATTCGTCCTAGGGCCCAAATCTGATATGCTTGAAAGACAGTGGGGCAATAGGAGGTAGACTATCAAGAGTCACAATCCATTTCTACTGGCTGAGTGTGGAAAGAAAAATGCCTACAGCAAAATAGTGGCAGTAGTATTGGAATATCTCTTCTAGAACAGGTGAAGATCAAAAGATCATGGGAGAAGACCTACATTTCATCTTTGGTCCAAAAGATATATTCTCCTGCAGTAAAGGCAACAGATTTCTGAGACTACCTTCTTTTCATGGGATTTATCACCTGCTCCCCCAACCCAGCACCACTTCTTTACCCACCACACACACTTTTTCCATGAAACAAAGTGCCACACAAAATTAGAAGGGAAAAAAAAGAACTTAGTATGAATTTGGGGTCACTGTTCCATGCAGATTTCCTAAAAATATAATGATTTATGGAAGTTTCCTGTGTTTGTCTTCATTATTATTCCTAATGTAGAAAAGATAGTGAGATGTAAAGAAAATTACCCAGAACAGGGAAAGAAATCTGGACATGTATCTGCACTATTCCTTTAAAAAAGGTCTTTAAAAACTTGTATGTAGACAATTTAGACTTCCGAAAAATTAAATGCCAGTATAAGGTGCAGTTGCACGCTGGCCCATTTTAAGTTACAGGTACCTGTAAATGTCCTCTTGTGTATAAGGAAGCTTAACTAACACAATATTTAGACACATAAGAGGTCTATAAATCAAAAGCACATAAAATAATCCCATAGCATGGCTGTCAGATGGTCCTTGTTATGAATTGACTGAAACTTTAGATCCAATTTGCAAACATACTGTTTTCATAGATTTCTCTTCCCCAGCATGATATTAGGTGATAAGCATTAAAACTGGTGATGCAGTTGAAGTGAAGGGAATAATGCACAGGTAGTTCAAAAGGAGGACTCAAATAAGTCAGAAACTGGCATAAAGCACAAAGGGACCATCCTTGTATGCCACGGGACAATGCAGTTTGCAGCACTCCTGTCACAGCCATGCTGCAGCACAAGTGCTGTCAACTAAATGTGAAAGCTCTTTCTTTATCAATTCTTAGTCATACTTAAAGTTACTGTGTAGCTCTCACTCCTACTTCTACAGCCAAACTAGGGCTATTGAATGAATCTCACTTTTCTCTCTGCTTAGGTCTCAGCTAATTCTTCTGCTACGTCAATGGGACTTGAGTGGCTTTCTGCAAAATAAATTACACTCTTTGGTACTGTATACTTTGCAGTGACTGATTTTACCATTTATCCAAGAAATTTGTAACAGAAATACTAACACTGGAAATAATAATATTGGTATTAATGAGATATGAATGGAAATGTGGGTATATGAAAGCACCAGAAAAAAAAAATGTCAGAGCAAGAGTCAAAGGACCAGTGAGCAACAATTGCTATGGAACACCATGTCTGTGTTTTTATACAAATGACCAAAGAAAGGAAGAAAAAACTCAAATATAAGCTGATGGTGGAGAACCATCCATGGTGCTGGAGCCATAAAATACTCAGATAGGGAAAAAGTGAAATTCATGAGTTTCATGGGGACAAGAAAAATATGACTTAATGGGTACAAATACCCAGAACCTTACCTAAAGGCATGTATATTTCTTAAATTCCTTATTTTTAACTACAATAATCTACCACTGCAGAAAGATTCCAGAATGAGTTTGTATATATTTCCTCCCTTCCTCATAAATAAGTCATTTTGTTCATCCCATTATTATCTGATCTCCTCCTAGTTCACCAGCATCCTTTCTTTCTGGGATGTCAAACAGTGAAAGAAATATTTCTGGAGTTCCTTCTGTTCACACCCTCTGCAAAAATTGGACCTTTTGATCCACTTGCATAGTTGCTGCTTGTTGTGTGAGTTTTATAGCAAGCATATAAGCAGTTTGCAGCACATAGAGCAGTGGCCTTTGTTTGCAGGTCTGATATTTCTTTTTAGAAACAGTGTCAAAAGAAGAGTCAATAGGTCCTTGCAGCTGCTTAAAGCATATTGTATAGCCTCAGAGGTGATGGGCATTTCTTCACTAGAAATATTTCAACACTAGAGACAGACCTAGGGCCTCTACTGCTCTTTGTAGCATTTGCTCAACAGCAGTAACAGGAGACTTTGTCTCCTGTTCCAGGAGGATTTATGGATGCTATTTCTATCCCTGTCACAACTCACTGTGAGGTTTAGGTGAGCTGCTGACACAATCAAAGCATGGAGTAGACACCTGTCCTGAGAATTGACTCTGATAACCAGACTGCAGTGCCTGCAATAACCTTGTCAGAATAAAATGTGCAGTGTACATCCTCTACCAGTAGGAAGTTTGGAATTACCACTCTTGGTGCAAGGAGAGTGAGTCTTCCTTTCATTCACACAGCAGAATATATTGCCTAAATCCAAGTTACAGCCAAGTGAAAGAGGAAGAACTACACACAAAAGGTGGGTGATGCTGACTAGCTGGCAGGGACAGTTATCATGCTCTTGTGACACCAGTAACAAGAAACAGGTCATTCTTGCTTCAGTCTCATCTCATCAATAGACCAGCAGCCAGCTGCCAAGAATGTGAAGGCAGGAGAAGCGCTCTGTTTCCCAGCCACATCTTCACTCGGAGAAGAAACAGCTGAAGTACATTTCCCTGGGCAAATGGGGAAGCACACATAACCCAACAACTGGGAACCGTTCTGTCACCAACTGCACAGGTTAAGGGCACTTGTCCTACCTGACCTTCAAGGCAGAATGGTGGACACTTGTCTGAGAATAAAGGCTGCAGTTCCCGCTAGGGTGTCTGAACCATGTACCCGTGCAGTGACTGATGCCTCCATTCAGACAGAGCTGCTGAAGGCAGAGGCTGCAGTGCAGACCTCAGGCTACAGGCAGTGCTGAGACCTTTCTTCTGGGGCAGGGGCAGGGAGCAGACCTACCTGCAAAATATGTGCCCAGGTGGAGGACCTTGGGTGGCAAATGGCTGTGAGAAGGCTGCATAGCATCAGGGAGGCTGAGAAGAAGCTGGATAGGTGGTTCCAAGCACAGTCTGCAGTAGCCTCACAGCCTGCAGTCAAACAGCCAAAAACTCACCCACCAGCACACACAGAAGGGAGGAGACCTAATAATGTCAAAGAATGGAATCTTGCAACAGCAAGGACCTGTAGGAGGAAAAGACTTCTTGCAGCCTGAGGTGCCCTTGCAGAATCATTTGATGGCTCTGCAAACTGAAAGGGAAAGATCCATCACATTGGAGACACCCTGGAGCTGAGTAAGTGCAATCTGCTCCACATGTAACAACCAGCACAACTAAGAAAAGGCAAGGAGTGGCAGATATGGGCAACTGCCCTCTGAGAGCTATGGAGACACCCATTTGCTGACCTGACATGCTCCCCAAAGAGGTGTGCTGCTTACCAGAGATTAGCACTGAGAAACTACTGAGCTTCATACAGTCCAGACTATTAACCACTGCTCTTGTTTCATGTGGGTGCCAGTGCTACAGCCAGGAGCAGTCTGAGGTGTATCAAAATGGATTACAGAGCCCTGGGTCAAAGGAAAGGAGTTTGAAAGGGTCAGTCAAATCTAGAGATTTGACAGTTATGGGACTGGTGCAACAGCCAGGGGTTTGGCTACTGACACCATGGGAATTTCTTTGAGAAATCTGGTCTACTGGAGGGGGCTGATGGGGTCCACCTGTCACAGAAAGGGAAAAACATCCTAATTTGTAGGCTTGCCAAGTTGGGTGAACAGGGCTTTAAACAAAAGTTGATATGAGAGGGGAATCTCAATCCATCCCCCTCCTACCAGTTTGATGCCAGGGCCAGCTAGAGATGTCCAGATGCTGGAGAGTCTATATAGGTCAGCAGGAGAGCACTTGAAGAGCAGCACAAAGGAATTCCGGTGATTCCATCCAGTAAGTTGGCTTCACCAGGAGCCCAGCTTAAATGCCTTTATGTAAATGTATGTAGCATGGGCAATAAACAAAAGGAGTGAGAGACATGCACACACCTGCAGGGCTATGATTATATTGGCATCACAGAGACAGGGAGGGATGAATCCTTTGTCTGGAGTGTTGGAATGGAAAGACACAGGTTCTTTAGGAAGGACAGGCAGGGCAGACAAGGAGATGGTGTCACCCTTTATGTCAATGTCCAGCTGCAGTGCATGGAGCTGTGCCTGGGCATGGATGAGGAGCTGACTGAGAGCTTATGGTTCAGGACTAAAGGAGGGCAGGGACAAGGTGACACTATAGTGGGGTTTGCTACAGGTTGCCTGACCAGCACGAGTAGCGCAGGAGATGAGGCTCTCTACAGACAGATAGGAGCATCCTCTTGTTCACAAGTCCTGGTCCTCAGGGGGACTTTTCCATGGAGGAAAAAATGCGCACAACACAGCTGGGCATAAACCATAAAGGAAGTTCCTTGAATGTGTTGATGATAACTTCCTTCTCCAAATGATAGAGGATCCAACAATGAGATGTATTATGCTGGACCTTGGTCTTAACATCAAGGAGGGGCTGGTGTGGAAAGTGAAGCTCAAGGGCAGCCTGGGCTGCAGTGACCATGACATGGTGGAGTTTGAGATCCTTCAGGCAGCAAGGAGGTCACACAGCAAGCTCACTGCCATGGACTTCAGGAAAGCAGATTCTGGCTTCTTCAGCAATCTTCCTGCTGAGTATTATGAGATAAAACCCTGCATGGAAGAGGGGCCCAAGAAACCTTATTGATAGTCAAGGATCACCTCCCCCAAGCTCAGGAGTGACTCATCCCAACAAAATTGGAATTCAGGCAAAAATGCCAGGAGCGCTGCATGGATGAGCAAGATGCTCCTGGACAAATTTGAACACAAAAAAAGAAAACCTATAGAAGGTAGAAGCAAGGACTTGGGAGGAATACAGAGGCATTTTCTGAACTAGGGATTGGGTTATGAATGATAAAGCTCCGATAGAATTAAATTTGACCAGGGACATAAAGGGCAAAAAGAAAAGCTTCTATAGTTATGTTAGTGATAAAAGAAAGACCAGGGAAAATGTGGGCCCTCCCTGGAAGGAAATTGGAGACCTGGTTACCCAGGACATGGAGGAGGCTGAGAGATTCAGAAACATTTTTTCCTCATTCTTCTGAGATGTTTCTTCTCAGTGCTCCATGGGACCTGACAATATCATCCAGGGGTCCTGTGGGAATGGGTGGAGGAAGTGGTTAAGCCACTGTCCATCATATTTGAGAAGTCATGGCAGTCCAGTGAAGTTCCTGTTCACTGAAACATAAGCCCATTTTCAGAAAGGGAAATAAGGAAGACCCAGGGAACTACCTGAGAGAACTACCTGATGACCTGATGCTCAGTTTCATATCTGTGCCCAGCAAGATCATGGAACACATTGTTCTGGAAACTATGCTAAGACAGATGGAAAATAAGGAAAATTGGTAACAACCAACATGGTTTCACTAAGAGCAAGCAGGGGCCATAGAAGCAGATGGGGACAGGCCTGTTCCTCACTAGTCCTGGTACACTCTTCACAACATCATTTCCTGTGCTTTGCCTTATGCTGTTAAAGTTCCTGCAGATAAGGGAGAGAGGATGGCTTGTAACATAAGTGAGCTGTGACTTTTGTCTTTATTTCTAGTCCAGGTCTTTGAATCATAGAATATGTGTTGATTCCCAAAGGAAGAAGATATTCTTCAACTGCTTCAATAATCACATTTTTAAAAAATAAATCTTCTTTTTCTTCCATCAGCTCACAAAACCATTTTCTCTTTTGATTTTTGTGTATTATTGTCATTATTGTTTAAATCAAGGCAGTAGATTTACTGGCACCATAAACTGGAAGACTGACAGAGAGACTCGCACAGAGTACGAATTTTTATATTTTCTGCCATGCCTGGGCTAGACTGACTGCATTCTCTCAGAAGTAAGAACTGTTTTTCTTTCCTTTGTCAGACCTTTTTCAGTGCAAGGTTTTACAAAGTTATACACACCACCTCATTGGAGCAGCTCTCATGAGGAAAGCCCCTACTGTACCATGGCACGCTTTCTGCAGCAATAACCCTGCCAGTGTTGTTTCCACATCTCTGCAGATTTTTGGTGATCATAACAGAAGGTAAATCAAACAGAAACACCTTCATTTCTGATGCATTAGGAATATGGTCATTGTGCAGTCTAAGCTCCCTCTTTTTTATACACTTGAGGACAACTTCTTCAATTTTATTCTGGGATATACAACAGAAGGGAGAACACCAGATGAATTGCCAAATGGAGAGGAATTAAACTATGCCAAGTGCTATCTGGAGTTTACTCACAGACACATACGCCCTTATCACAAACTGTCTTGCTGCAATATTTTTCCACTAAAACTAAAAGAAGTGCAAGATACATTATTGTGCATCTCTTCAGGGATCACAAGCTTCCTATGTACTCCAGCACCTCTGTATTTGTAATATATGCCCTGCTATTTCTGACATGCATGTGGGTATATCTAAACCTGTCTATCTGTCAGCAGTGAAAGTGTTAATGCATCAGATACAATAAAGCTTCATAAAAAATAGCACCCCCATCAACTAAGGCTTATTCCTTGGGAGGCAAATAACACTTTTCTTATTGTTTTGACTAAAGTCCTCTGAGTTCTCTTACGGTTCTGCTGATCTTTACACCTCACCCCAGACCCAGCTGCTCACATGCAGTGGGCATCCCTGTGTCCTGCAAAAGAAGAGCATTTGCAGGTCTGTAAGTTTATTAGAAGTAGCTGGGCTTTCAAAGCTGGGCTTGTTGAAATACATAGTCCATCTTGTAATTGACTGTCAGCTTGATTTACAATGGCAGTTGTGATGGGTTTGGAGATTTCAGTCCAGAAGTCTCTCCAAAATAAATGAGGGGAAGAGTCAATCCAGTGAGGCAACTCGATTTGTTAATATCATAAAAGAACAGAGAATGATTTAGGCAACTCAAAAAAAAATGCACTCAGGACAGAAGCAGCCCAGACAGAGGCAGTTTATAAAACAAATCACAACTGCTGTAGAAACTATAAGAGCAGATATAGGAATGAAGGTCATCAAGGGGAAATTTAAAAATCAGTCCATTCAAAAGAAAAGCAAGGAATGAAAAAGCATATTGAAGTTCAAAAGATTTTGACCCATCAGATGCTTTATATAATTGACAGGATAAGCTTCATAAGAATGTAAATCATATGGTTTGGGCCTGAATTGGTGGCACTATGAATCTTCCAGTCAACTATGGTTTGCTTCAGAAACATTGTGCCTGACCATCTAATTTTTGTAAAATCCTGAAAGTCTGGTTAAACTAGGAAAACATGTAAAGGGGAAGGACAGAAGATGCTGATAGAGATATCCATGTTCCTTGGTTGCTCTCTGGAACAACAGACCTCATCTTCTCTCCTGAGGCTCTGAACACCCTGCATTTTGCAGATATTACCTCTCCATTTTTAAAGTGAATAGAAACACTCCAGACAAAGTACGGTTAACCAGAACTGAGAGGACTGAGGGAAAACATATTTTTCACCTATTGCAAGAACTTGTCAGCAGGGGGACAATATTAACACCTTGTTTTCTAGCCAAAATTTTGTCAAGTTTGACTCCTGTGTTTAAGCTAAATTTCTTTTTTTAGACTAATACACCTGAGTTCTTCACTGAACTATAATCATTCATTGGCTTTGTCTGGATATAATAAACGGCAATAAAAAGCAAAGCAATGCTGACTACAAAATATATCACATATTTTATAAAGAAACTTATATACAAAAATAGAATAGTTTTTGAAAGAGACCTAACAGATTAGGATGTGAGTTATGATCTTGATTCTTCATGTAGACCCAACTGACTGATTTGGATAATTCATTACTTTGCCACCAGGATCCTTCCATCTCCTACTTCTGATTTCTGTGCTTTGCTGTAAGCAAACAATTTGTTAGTCAAACAGTTAGCCACGTCAGCAAGCAGCTGCTTGGTAATAATACTTTATGCATGCCAGTATTGAACTTGACATTGCTGTGGTCTGTCTCTAGGTGTACCATCCCGTTGATCACACAGATTAACCCCTTTGGTAACTAAAGCATGCATAGACATTTGGTTCAAAATCTACAGTTTCTCCAAAGTAAACTACGGCAAAAGTCTTGATTCATTAGCACTGTAATAAAGTCCCCTCCGTCCTCATGCCACTGATTTTTGAATGCTTGTTTCCAATCAGCAAGGGGGCCAAATACCTATGCCCAACATCCGGTCCAATGTCCCATTCCTAGTGCTCCAATTCCTTTCTTCCCTCAGGCACTCTGTTTCACTCATTGAGAATGTTTAATAATTTCTGGATTTCAAACCATTTTCCTCTGTTGGAAAACTATATCCATAATGTTTTTAGTGACAATGTATACAAAAAGTTTCTTTTTTCAGCTAAAAAGGAGTATATTTTTAAAGAATACCATTCTGTTCCAATTTCTGTTGAAAAATATTTTACCTTGGAAAATCTAGTGAAAACATAAACCAAAATCGAAAGGAAAATATGTGTTTCAAGTCATCATCATCATCATCATGGCTAGGCTTCATGAACAAAGATTTGGGAAAGGCTCTATCCACATTTGTTACAAGCACGCTGATGGCTAATAAGGCCAATACGAGAAAGACATGTCCGATTGCAAAAGGCAGAGCAGAAAGACTTCCTAGGTGGTACATTCTGCAAGACATGATTCTTTCTGCGTTGTCTTTTCTCCTCGAAAGTGATCCTGCATTCATTCTCAAAGGATGCAGCAGCTTTATAGATGGTGTGTCTCCAGGCCTCCTGATTGGAGGCCAGAGTAGACCAGTTATGTTGATCAATATGGCCAAGGCTGAGATGTTGTTTCAGAGAGTCCTTGTATCTTTTCTTTGGGGCTCCTCTCTTGCGGCAGCCAGTGGCAAGTTTACCATAAAGCATGATCTTAGGGAGGCGGTGGTCCTTCATCCTTGAGACATGTCCTGCCCAGCGCAGCTGTGTTCTCAGCAACATGGCCTCAGTACTTGTGACTGCTGCTTGTTCTAGAACAGATGTATTGGTCACATAATCTGACCAGTGGATCCTGTACCACAGGCATGGTATTTGTTCTCAGACAACTGCAAGAGAAGTGTTCCAAATAAATCAACACAAAAAAACCCAGATGGTTCTTTTCATCAACCTTAATTCTTCTTTGCATCAACTTCACCCTATTTCCTCATCTTCAGACCTTAATGAAAGTTTGTTCAAGACACATCTTCATTCTTCTTCCATTACTTCCTATCTTCTTGACCTAATCATTGAAAAGTCTCTTACCTTTCCATTCACATACATCTCCTAATCTCATATTGACTTTCCTGTTTCCTACTACTGCCAGAATGCCTTTCAATCCAGACACAAAGCAATGTTCTATCTTTAAGCCTCTACCACAGTTCTCCACATATATCAGTTATGCTCCTTGTTACAAAAAGTTAGATCTATTAACCAGACATTTTCTTATGATTCCCTTGACTTAATTCATTGAATTTTATCTCTGAATATTATCACTTACCTGGAAAAAAACCTATGGGAGCTCATTAAAATTGCTTTCTTTTGCCCTTCTCCCAGAAGAGAATGTAGGACAACCATATTAATTAAAATAGAGATATATGCCAAAGTCTCAAGAACATTCCCCATGAGTAACTTCCTCACAAAATTCCATCCGTTCACATTCCCCAAAATGTGGGTTTATATTTTGGCTGTCTGTAGTCCTCTTGGGATTGTTGGTTTGGGACTCTGTCTGAGGAAAGGAAGAAAGTGCTGCAGCTGCATAATGCTACTGAGATAAATCATTTACCACGTTTCCATATGTGAATTGCTTTATTAAAGTCACTTAAATAGGGCCAGACATGTTGAAGTTCAAAATCTCCAGAGAGTTTAAAAATAAAATCAAGATGAATATGGGATTTGACAACAATGGTCTTCAGGGCACTGTTAGAGAAAGGGTCAACACAAAGGAGATTCAAATATGGCATTTGGGGATGATAGAGAACCAATAGAAATGAAGTACAAAAGAAAAGAGTAGGAAAGAAGATATGAAAGATATGGCTGAAATAGAAGTTTCTCAACATATTGGAGGTCTTTGAAAACAAAATAAAATTACCATAACCAAACATGGTATCACTGGTGTGTTGTGATCAGGGAATTGACTTAAACTAGATTAAAACATAAAGAAGTAAATGCTTCCTCCAAAGTAGTTGTACTTCAAAGTAACAAAACAAAACAAAACAAAAGATTGAGAAAGGATAAAACATAAAATAGCTAGAGTTCCCTGAAAGATGAGATGCAGCAAGAGGAAGCCTGTCTGGGAGAGCTTTCTTTCCAGATTTCTGAAGTCATTGCTTTTCAACACAGAACTCTACTCACCAGGAAACTCCACTCCTCAGGACTGTCAAACCCCCAACCCAGCACATAAAGGACAGTTGCTTGGAAAGTAAGTTTCACTCTGATACTAAAAGAAGAAGCAGCAATTGATTCTACTTTGCCTGTGCTCTGTTCAAAAATGCAAAGACAACATCTTAAACTGAGAAAAGCTCCTGTGAAACAATGAAGGATTTCAAAGGATGGCAAGGAAATAAAATGCAAGAAGGAAGGGATGACCAAAGCCAGCTTTCTGGAGAGTACTGGAAGCCTTTGAAACAAACTTGGAAAGGACATTCACCAAGTTCAGTAACATTTGTATGCTGAGATCTATATAGATAAAATCATCCTTTGCATTCTACATCTTTGTTGGGTACATCTGTTTCTCGGCTACTGCTTCTAAGTTCTACTTTGAGTCTGGTATTTTACATACTGAAAGAAAGAGGAAAAGAGACATACAAACTAATGCATACTCTCAGAGAAGGTTCCTGTGAACATAAAGGAAGGAGGACAGAGAGCTGGAGAACAGAACAAATCCAAAATTATGCCATTGGCATCAGAATTCCTATTCCAGTTTTTGCTGCTGTAACTGAGAGCAGAATCCAGCTTTATTTAGCACTGGTCAAAATTTCTTCATTACAAATGTGTGTGCCAGTGTGATCCTACACAGCTGGATCACACTGTAGGTGCTGTGTGATCCAGCATCTACAGAGAGAGACTCTACCTGCACTGTGGGACTCCGGTTCTTGGGATGGAAAACTAAAAATAATCTGAGGTTTCTGAAGCATCAACGTTCATATGCTCTCCAGCTGAGGTCAGACTTCCTCTTCTCACAAATAAATGTGAGCCAGCATCCTGTTTTCTCACCTTCTGCTCAACCTTCCTTCTGGTAGTCTCTGTAAAGTACAGTGGAAAACACAAAATGAGAAGGCAATGCTAGAAACAGACTAACAAAGCAAAGTTTCCCTGTGGGGGCTTTGAAAACAACTACAAGAAACTGGACAAGTAATAAATGTTACAAGGTTCTGTCTTTAGCCTGGGAAGGAACATGGTCAGAATGCACTGGATATGCACTCCAGAATGCACTCCAGAGCCTGATTGTCTCTAAAACGCCTGAGAGAATTTGCAGTTGCAGAGCAGCCACAGTGTTCCCCAGACAGATGTCCTTTATTAAAGCCCTCGCCCAGTCAGTCTGCATGTGCTGTTCTGCTACCCCATTGTCTACCATGGGAGGATTTCTGTAACATATGGGAGCTGCACTACTGCAGCATCTCTCCTGTTGGAGAGAACAGGGGAAAGACACCTGCATCTGCCACTCAGAAGAAATATACTGGGTGCATGTTTGATTTCAGAGCTACCATATATTTTTTTTCTTTCTTTTTTTTTTCCTACTGCTGAAAACATCACTCTTACAAAGGAGAGGGTAGTTTATTCAGCTCTAGCAAAAGTCCATTGGCTCACATTAGAGATAAATTTGCCCCTCGAGACTCCAAAGTAAGCAGTCAGAGAATTTTGGCATGCAAAGAATCGTTCCTACTCCTAAAATCCTTCCTGGAGCAGGACATATTCTTCTCACCCACGCAATGAGCAAGCTCTGCAGAGAAGGAAGCAGAACAATATCTTTTCATCTTCTCCCTCTCACTTTGCTTTCTTCCAACCACCATCTCTCACATAACTGTGTGGGAGCTGCCTGTCGAGTGCTGCTTAGCCTTTACCAGACATGGAATACAGGAACACAATCTCCTGTTCTTCCTACCCCATGCTTCACCCAGCCCTGGTATCTTGCCTGAACACTGCCAGATTCAAGCTTAGCACCAGACTATAAAACCACAGAGGTCCTCCCATCTGACAAGAGCTGTGGAAACATAACATCAATCTTAATGGCCTCCTATTGGCAGTATCTGGGATGATCCTTGCTTGCCCGAAAGCATTTATTGAGGTCAGTAAAATCAGTCTGACATTTATGTGTTGTTTGCAGAAGGAAAGGAGTGGGTAAAGACTTACACTGGAGGCTGTCTCCATTTTATCAGAAGCTATTTGAAGAGTGCTATTTGAAGAGTCAAACTAGATTTAGCGAGGTGGTTCAGGAAGGATCAATGGAGCTTTATTTCATATAGTTCCAACTTGAGAGGTAGGATTCCTTTACCTGAAATTGCTGTCAAGCCATTTCTCAGAAGAATACATGTGGGTTTTATGCAACTTTCCACCATCATCTCTCCTTAAAACCTTTTATCTGACACGTGAAAATTTCAGCCATTGAGGATACATTATTTGACTTTAACAAAATGACCTCTTTGATTCATCAGGATACACAGAAAAACCTGATAGTTACAAAAAGGCTTAAAATACAACATCAAGCAAGCTCAAAAGCCAGGATTCTCTTTGACGTATAAATAAAAACGAAAAAATTTCCAGGAAGAAATTCCCCTTTAATTTGTCTATCAAGCAGTCCAGGCAATGGCAGCCTTTATCAAGTTGTCAATACTCAGAAAAACACTGTCATTTTGGACCATCACTGCAGAGTAGTGCAATCAGGTCAGCAGACAAGAGCATCTGGTTCCACCACAACAGGAGCAGCAGCTCAGCCAGGCTGCTTTGCAGCTCACTGAGGGCCAAAGCACCTCACAAAATAAGCCCCCTCCAGACTTTTCTGTTTGTCCTTTTGAACACCTCAGAGTAGCTATGCCAAGTCAGCCCAGCCTCCTCTCAGCATTGGTGAGGTTCAGTAGCTTTTCTTAGCCCAAAAGAAGGAAAAGGAGACAAACCAGGTCACTATAGATAAATAACATTTTCTTCATCACTCCTCCCAAAAGCCTCAGAGTGCAGAAACTGGGATCTAAGACCTAGGTCCTCTCCTCTGGTATTTGCAAGTACTCTGAAAATAACAGCTGGATTTTTACCAAGAACCTGTAAAAGTCCTTTTAACTAACATGAGGCTTAAAATATTAACTCATTGCTGAGACCAGACTGTGATTTTCCTGATTCAGCAGTACTCACTCAATGTGTCTGAAAATGCTTATGTATTTAATCACTCAGAGCCTGAGTGGATGACAGATGGGGATAGACAAAGTGGTGATGGCAGGGGTGAAGGGTTCAGTATTTTATTTCCCCTTTTGTTCCTTAGTCAAACAAATGGCAGTCAAATAATACCCTCCAAATTTCCCCATCTCTGCAAGTTAATGGCAGTTACAGGACTTAAAAATGGTATGCAATGTAACTCAAGGCTCAGCTGGGATTTTTCATGTGGAATGAGGCAAGAAAATATAATTGGAAGGCTTGGTGGCTGCATGATGCCTATGTCTTATTTCTCTCATTGTACCTGACAGTTAAGTGTGAAATTTGGTATTCAAAAAAAATATTATGTTATACTTGAAACCCAATAAACCTGACTATGGATCTTTTAAAGAACTAGAAAGTAATGAACTGTTCATTACCTATAGGAGTATTTCGAGTAGTCCTTTTACTTAGCTGTTATTCTTGACCACTTTTTCCAATAAATTAATTTTGTACTGATAAAAAATATCAGAACAAGACTCTTGGAACCTAATGTCCTCTAAACAAAGAATAACTGTAGCATATGAAGCAGCAAGACAGTCTCTCTATCTTTCATCAATATTACTATCCTTTTTTGCTTGGTACCAAAGAAGCAAAGCAACCTATGTCTTTCTTTGAATCATATATATATATCTCCAACCAGGTCATTTGGTGTGGAACAAGAAATGCCAGGTTTGCTCCTAGGTAACCTCTCTTTAATGCACTGGTTTTAATCCATGGTCAAGTTTTGCTGGCCTGTTGTCTATATCGTCTTTATTGTCTCTGTCAAAAACACTTGCTGTAGGTGTCTAAAATAGCTCCATATGCTTTTTCCTATCCTTCTTGATTCTTACATTCTTCCAGTTTCTTCCTCTGTATCTACACATTTATTATCATTGACCCTGTCATTTTCTACATTTCATTCACTGTGAATACATCCATCATACAGTTATGGCAATTGTGTCTCTTCATATCCAACAGCTGCATCTCACCCCAAGCAATGCCTGATTGCTTTGCAATCTGTGTCTACGAAAATTTAATAGTAATGGACTACAGTAAAAATTCTTTTGTTGCCCATAGTGGTTCTCATTTTTTGTCCTTTGACTGGTTTTCTGCTCAGGAAGAAATTATTTTCTTTGCCAACCTGGAAGCTAAATCTTTGCTATTTTTTACAGTGTTTTTTTTTTTTTTTGCTTAGCTCAGTAATGGTCTGTTGTTATTGTCCAGACGGGAGCCCCAGGTGGGATCTAGGCCTGAGACATCAACTGTTTAAACAAGTGGAACAGCTGTCATTAATCTCTGCTTCTGGAGCTCATAACAGAAAAATGGAGCAAGCAGGGAATTGGTTCTCAATAAAAGAAGCGTCCTTCAGCTTTGCACTGTTTCGTGTCCAGCCACTAATCAATATATATTGTTCCCATAGATCACAGTAGTGGCAGGTGAGAAATTGCTTGGACTAGAGGCTTGTGTAGAGTGGACATGTGAGGATTTCCCATGCACACTACAGACAAATCAATCTTCTAGAATAAGACTTGAAAGAAGTATCAGGAAAAGGCAAGAAATAATAGCAAAGATATTTGGGAATATATCCTTTGTGGGGAATATTTAAGACAGTAAGAAAGCCTGGTTCTTGTCAAAAGAGTTTTTTTGTACTTCAAAGATCAATACAAACATCTTAGAAGATATATCTTTGCAAAAATATTGGTAGCTGAGAGCTAACTGTGAAGTGTCACCTGCCTGCACACTAGGCTTTAAATTGTCTTCCAGCACCTAAAGGGGGCCACAAGAAAGCCAAAGAGGTACTTTTTACAAGGGCATGTAGTGACATGATAAGAGGAAATGGCTTCAAACTGGCAGAGGGTAAGTTTACATGACATATTAGGAAGAAATTCTTCGCTGTGAGGGTGGTGAGAGAGACAATGGAATAGGTTGCTCAGAACATCTGTGAATGTCCCCTCCCCGGAAGTGTTCAAGGCAAGGTTCGATAGAGGCTTGAGCAACCTGGTCTAGTGGAAGGTGTCCCTGCCAATGTCTGGGAGGTTGAAACTAGGTATCTTTAATGTCCCTTCCAATCCAAACCGTTCTGTGGTTCTATGTTTCTAATGCCTCATTCCCACTAGTGTCTTAAACATCTGCATTCTCTGGTTCACACAAGCCATATTTCTCTATATTGCTTCTGTGATCTGATTGCCTTACTCTTTCTCGCACTTTCTCCACCAAATCTCTCTTTGCCACACCAAAGCTATACTCATAAAGAAAAAGTTATTCTACTTACTTATGCAGGAAAATTCCCAAGTGCTATAAGCCGATCCAGCCTCCCCTTTTCACTCTTGAACGAGCAAAGCAGTTGTTATGAATATAACTTAGATCAGTCCACGCAAGCAGCCCCAAGATGCAAGATGCCAATACGACTTAGACATAGGAATGTAATCTTCAGATTATTGCTGAGTCCACAGAGCTGAGTTCATATTGGCTGAGGCACCATACTGAAGTTTGACCGCAAATCAGAAGTTCTTATCCTGCGTCTGGTTCTTTGCTAACTGTAACCAAAATCTGAAGCTTCAGAATTACATTTCTTACTAGAGGCTGTAGTTACAAGAAAATCGGAAACAGAGTAAAAAAATCCGCAAAATTTAAGTGGTGTGGTGTTCAAACTCTGTGCAAAGGCTGCTATTTCATGGCTCGTCACAATCTTCTCTTTTCACTGCTGGACAGTAGGGCAGGCTAGTTCTGGCATCCACTTGATGGAACATCTCTGAAGGAATGCTTTAATGGGCCCAACAGCTGTCTTTTCTGTTAAGATCAGAGGGTACCTTAAAGTGGGCCATGATGGAGAACAGAAAGGATCTGATGGCTGGGACTTTGCTCAGTGTGTAATAGAGCCCCTATGTTTTCAGCTGCTATGTAGGTTAGAGAGAGAGTCATTTCAATTCCCAGAAGGAAGAAAACACTTCTGGTTATATTACCAAGACAAATAGTGCAGTGAAATCAGTTCTGAGAGACAAGAATTGGCCCCGAAAGATTGACTGAGTAAATTTTCAATACAATTCAATTCATACGCTCCAACGTTCTATTTTTTCCTCATAAGCAGGTGGTAAGCAGTACAGAATGTGGTAAGCTCTTTTATATGATCAATATTTTAGACTCTTCAATTAAAAGCATGTTTGCAGGCTTGAGGAAATCTTTAGGATGAAGCAGACGGGAGAGCTCTGTGTGTGAGAAGAAGAAAGCCTTATTTTCTCTGTCTATTAGCACCTCTGTACCTGTTTAAATTCTGTCATTATTTGACCAAGGGGACAAGGCACCACAGCACATTGCTGTTAGGTGGAAGTGTGATATGCAATTCCGTTCCAGAACAGTGTCCACAGCACCCTGCCAAGGACATGGAGAAATTGAGCATGAGCTGGAAGTTTTGCCACTGCTTAGTGAGATGGTGCCATTGTCACACAAGGACTGAACACATTGTTGTTCTTGATGCCTTCTGTCATCCATCTTACCATTCTCCAAGGGCCTGGCTAGGGACGGATACACTCAGGGAAGCTGTATGTTACTATAGATATGAGCATTTTAAAAAAGTGAAAAAGAAAATATCTGTGCTCTGGAACATTATCATTCAGTTCTCTTTCCCTCCTTGAGAAGACTGGAAATGCCCACTGGTGCTGCACCTCTTCTTCCAAGCTGAGGAATGCCCTGCTGCAGTTTGGCAGATCTGGGGTCACAGTCCACCCACCGAGTCTCTGATGACTGCCAGGGCTGTGCATGGACTGAGCATATGCTGATGGGCTGCTTCTGTTCACTGGGGCTTCACCCACATGCTGGCTTGTTTTTACAGACTTTCTAATGAGCACTGAGACCAGACACCTTGGATTGCTCTGCTGCCTGGCTCCTGACAGATGTTTTGAAAAGAAAATTTCACCTTCTTTTGCTGCATGAAAATGATTCTTTGAGGATGACATGCAGTGAATATTCAGACTCCCCACAATTCTTGACATAATATAAACTTTCTTATCCTATAAATGGTAGCCTATAAGATGTCCTTAGCACAAATTGTTTTATAGGATTCAGTATCTTTGGTACTCAGATACTTCTTTTGCCATCTAAGAAACAAGATTTTGATGATTTGTTTTATAAAAGGCCTTTTATTATGGTCATGACTGCTAAAAGTGATCACAAGCAAGTTTTTTCTTTTGTTTTCACTAATTTATTGCAAATTACATGAAGGAGCATCCCATCAAATGGCTCATACCTTCACTGTCTAACAGTCCTGTGATGAAAAATGCCTATTGTCTGCTGGCAGAGAGAAAAGCAGACTTTTGTAACCATGTTGCCATTAGCTGTATTTTGAGCTAGGAGTTCACTGACAGTTGTTTGCAAGGTACTGAACCAACATTGCAAATTGGCTTGGCTCCATCTGTTCTTTGGAAGGAGCGTGTAAACAGTGTACATCATTCAAACCTACCACATTTCGGATGTGCTTTTGTTGCAAATTTGGGATACAGAACCATTGTTACTGCAACAATATCACTTCCAGACTACAAATTAGTTGTCATGTTCTGTTAATCTATGGGATGTTACTACAAAACCACCTCTCACTAGCTAAATCTGAGTTATCCTCTGGAAGTACATCTCTTTCTTTCCCTTGATTACAGTTATCTTTGTCCTTTGATCCCCAGTGGAAGTACTTAACGTAAACAACCCAGACTAGATGGAATGAAGCCAGTTGTGTGCATCCCCTCTGAGAGCCATGGAAACTGATATAATCCTGACATGGTCAGAAATATAAAGACTGTATGATTTTTAGCAAGATTGCTAAAGCAGGTAGTACATATCAGGCTGGATCCACAATTTGTGATGCTGAAAATATTCTCATTGGAACAAACATTGTAGCCAGATCAGAGGTGACCTGACCTGCCTGTGTAATCTTTAAACATATTTAAAGAACAAATTAGGTGAGAAATCCTTTGTATGGAATTCTGTGGTGTTTGGAGCAAGAGGGCATTTTAATCAATACAAGTTCTCAGGGAGTATAAGACACATTGTTCTACAATCTCCCCCAACTCCCAGCCCCTTGCAGGTTGACAGAAAGGGTTTTTTGTGGCCAGAGACTGTGTTGTGGGGCAATAAGTCTGGCCTTTCCCCCTTCCATTGTCTTCACTGACTTATGTTTGAAATGTACATGCCCAAACCTTACCTGAGTTACCCTTTTTGGCAGCAGAGATAAAACCCAAGACATGCAGCAAGGATGTAGCATTAAATTATTTTGGCAGAGCTAAGATTACTTGCCCAGAGTGTCAGTCAGGAGAAAGCAAGAAGACAGTAAGAGAAGAACACGGATAAGGCAGCTGAAACTGGAATCCAGAGAAGAGTCTTTTGAGGTAGAAACGCAGCAGCCTGAGCATAGAGCATTATAGAAGAGGCAGACCTGGTAGCATCTGCAATACTATGCCTTGAATACTGCAAGACTGTGAAAGCCTCTGCCGATTGAATGTCTATGGCTGTTGAAGATAAGCTGGACATGAGTGATGGTAATTAGCATCTCCCTATCTTTTGTGTACAGTCACTCAGTTCCTAGCGCCATGGTAAAAACACCTTAAAACGTTACTGGTTAAGAATGACTAAATCAACTTTTATCTGAATTTCCACATGTTTCTTATAAATATTCATGTATTTATTTTCACAACATCCTTATTGCTCCTTCAGAACAGAGGTTTAAGCACCTGAATGACATAAACTTCCAGCACAAAGGAGACAGATTCTGATTCTCTGAAGATACAAGCTAATGCCACAAAAACTCACCCTACATGACAGTCTACATCAATTCAGAAACGTGCAGTATGGAGGAGGGGTTTTCATGGTCTTCACTTCTTGTGGCCTTTCTTAGCCAGATCATCCTTTCTCTGTATTGTTGTCCTAGCACAAACTACGAGACTGTATCTTACTTTGTTTAAATGGAAATAATTCTTAAAGGAGTGTAATGAAGTACCAAATAAAAAAGTTCTACTTATGTGTGGTTTGAGTTTTACCTGCATAACTTCATTAAATCTTTTCCAAAAAAATTGGGATGTGGGACAGATATTTAGGGTTTTATACAAATAACCTCATTAAGCAGAGGATCTTTACTGCAGCCTGCCAAATTTCTAACTGTTCACAACACTCCTCATAACTTCAGACACAGCATCTTAGCCAGCCATGGCTTCTGACTGTTCACTTGTAAAATCTATGTAAAGCCTTCAGTGCCTTGAGGATTCATACTTTCTTTGTCCTTCTCTGGATGGATGAAGATGTGAAACTAGGGTTATGAATATTTTTCAGCTGTTCTTGAAGTTAGAATTCCAGTTCATAGCATTGCCACTAGAATAATTTCTTTTTAGATTTGTCATTAATTCTCGTTCTTTTCAATGCATTAGGATAGAGGCTGTAAGAACCAAGGGAATGGAAACATTGGAAGCTACTTCTCACACATCAGTGAAATAATAAAACATTATAAACTGAAAGTGGAACATGAGCTTAAAAGAACAAAATTGCATCTGGAAATTTTATTTGTGTATCAAAACTAATTATTGCAAGTTCCACCTCGGTAATACTTGAGGATTTCATTACAAGATCTAATTGGACTTATATGTGCTGTAAAAAATTTTTCTCTTTTAATTGGTAGCAGAGATCAAAGTAAAGAGAATGAGAGACAAACTTGGTATTTGTTTCATAAATTCATCTTTTGACTTCATTTGCATTTACATGGCTCCTTGGAGCGGCTCATAGCACGGGCTTGTACTAACATGCCAAAAGAGAATCTGCTCCTGTTTTTTCAGTTCAGTGCTTCAGAAATTCGTCAGAGTCATTCAGCCAGTCAGATCTTAATTACTAAAGGATGCTAGTACAAATCAGTCTTGTATATCCTGCCTCTCCTTATGCCTCTCTCAAACAAGTTTGGAAAAAAGACAAGTAGGAGCTGTTGTGCCATTTTACTGCACTGCCCATCGTGGAACTGCAAGCCTTCTTTCTCAAGGGTGAGTGATTCCTTGGAATACCTCATCTGAATTAAGTTAATGGGCTGGACCATAGCCCTTTTAAAATTTACCCAGTCTGGTAGCACAAATATTTTTGGCTGATTCTGTCTCAAATATAGCCAAGCTGAAACAGCTTCTTCAGAGCCCAGTGCTGTTTTGTGCAGTGACCACCACCAATCCCGACCAAGCTGGCACCAAAACCTGAAGCACTATAGCTATTCTATCTTATTGCCATAAGTTTAAAACGAAATATATAGAAAAATTAAAAGTCTGTAAGAACCTCATTCCCACCACCACTTTTCATAGCACCATCCAAAAGTTACTGGAGCTGAACCACTATGAAAGACAGTAAGTGAAATATCTCTTGAACTGATGGGGAGACACTTCTAGAGTCAGTGATGAAGAAGGGACCTTGACGCGCTTGAGAGGTGGACTGATGCAACTCCTGAAGTTCAACAAAGCAAAGTGCAAGGCCTTATAGCTGTGTCGCAGCAAGCCCAGGCATGCCTATAGGTTGGGCAGAGAAGTGATTGAGAGCAGCCCTGTGAAGGACTTGGGGGTGATGGTTGATGAAAAACTCAACATGAGGTGGCAGTGTGTGCCTGCAGCCCAGAAACCAATGGAATCCTGGGCTGCATCCAAAGGTATGTGGCCAGTAGGTCAAAGGAGGTGATTCTCCCCCTCTACTCTGTTCTTGTGAGACTCCAGCTGGAGTACTGCAAACAGTTCTGGTGCCCCCATCATAAAAAGGACATGGAACTGTTGGAGCAAGTCCAGAGGAGGTCCACAAGGTTGATAAGAGGACTGGAGCATCTTCCTTATGAAGACAGGCTGAGAAAGTTGGGGCTGTTGAGCCTGGAGAAGAGAAGGTTGCGTGGAGACCTCAGAACAACCTTCCAGTACTTGAAATGGGCCTACAGGGAAGTCAAAGAGGGACTCTTCACTAGGAACTGTAGTGATAGAACAAAGTAATGGGTATAAACTGAAAGAGAGGAAATTTAGGTTAGATATTAGGAAGAAATTCTTTACTGTAGGGATGGTGAGATACTGGAGCGGGTTGCCCAGAGAGATTGTGGATGCCTCAACCCTGGCAGTATTCAATGACAGATTGGATAAGGCCAAGAGCAACCTGGTCCAGTGGGAGGTGTCCTTGCCCATGGCAGGGAGGTTGGGAATAGATGATTTTTAAGGTCATTTCCAACCCTCAACATTCTATGATTCTATGATTCTAAGTGGATACTTTCAGTCCAGTGAATCAATAATAGCTGAATTCATTAATTCTGAGGCAGCAGTAGCAGCAACAGGGAGCTTTATCTGCCACCATCTTAGGACTGTGGTGTGCAAAAGCTGGCTAGATGCGAGTGCTGCAGGCAAAGAGAGGACAGAGGAGCCCTACGTGGTAACAGCTCCAAGACTAGAGGTAGTAATAAAATGATGAGTGGCTTTAGGGCCTCACTGGTGAGACTACCAAAAGAATATACATTGGTGACATCAAAATATCTCTTTATAAAAGCCAGGCAGCATTTGTCATCTGAGCTCAAGGTGAATTAACCTAGGTGCATCCCTGTACCTTACATTATAATATCTGACATCAAGCTGCAAGTGGACACAGCAGCAGGGACAGGAAAAGGGGTATAAACAGGTCTCTTAAATATTAAGTATTCATGCTGGCAAGTTAGGAGGCAGAACGAGCAACAGCTGCCAAAGAAACTGAAGAGTTTGTGCTATATTTATCATTCACCTGTTCTTGACTTGATTTGCGGTATTTTGCCAAAGATTAGCTGTGTCCTTTTGCCAGTTACACTTTTATTTTATAAGCAAACTCATATTTTTGAGGGAAGTATTGCCTCTCAAAGTTGGTATTTAATCTTCCCAATTTTCTCCGTGTTTCAGCTATGTGTGTTACTTCTGTAAGAGGCATCTGTCCCAGTTCTGGCCTCCCATCCTGGGAGAAAAGTTTCAGGTATCAGAAGTGTACCACCTCCCAGCCTCTTTGCTTGAAACTAAGTTGCGAGCCCGAATTTCTGGTTCTGCAGCAGAAACAAGGTAGATTTTTTCTAAATTTGAGAATACAAATAACTGGCAAGCTGCATTCACATCACAGACAGAAGAAGAGAAGGTAGAGGAACACCGTTTTCAAAGGCTCTTGACCTCCTTGCTGTCACCTTGCTCTGTCACTTTCCAGTGCTCAACTTTGCCAGGTAGAAAAAGGAAACCACAACACTTACACATATATTTCCAGAGGGCAGAAGGCCAAACTGTCATTTTTCTGTTGCTTTGGAGAAAGGACTCAGGAAAGGCAAAACATGATGCTGATCCAAATGACACCATCATTTTCTCTCTGTGTGGGTCCTGGGACGTCTTCTCCACTGAAAAAATATCCTGTTTCCTATGGTGTTTGGACATAAAATGAGTACTAAGGAGGAATATTTTCAGGAAGCTACTTAATTTCTTTTTCTTCAGCTCATTCTAACTCTCACCCTCTCCTTGAGATGGCCCAAGGGATTCAACAGTTGATTCTTCCCTTTCTTTTTCAGATATTAATTAAAGAGCTCAATTCTCAATGCATTTATTATAATAAAATAGCCATGCAGTGCAAAGCAATCTAATTTTCTCTACTCCACACAGGCCAACAAGATGCCCACTTTGGGGACTTAATAAAATGAAAGAGCTGCAGAGTTATTTAGAGCCAAGCTGAGGATTCACATGTTTGAGTGGGTCATGGGTACTTTATTATACACTCATCATTACAAAAAAAATTCTTATTCTATGATGAGACAGAAAGCAGTCAGAGGCACTTGTAGGAGCAGCCAACATCTCACAGAAAATATGTGCAGTCATGTCTCTAAATTATTAGTTTCTCACTGCTAAACAGCTGTAGAGCTGGATGTGGCCCATGATACAGATGGGCTACAGAGCAACACATTTCTTCCTAAATCTAGTGGTACTGCACTGTACCAGGCCCTATAAAGGGACAGATGGGAGGAAAGGCTACAGCTTCTTTCTGATGGTTAGTATGCCCTAGTGACAATGCTGGGAAGTAAATTTTGCTCTTACCTGGTGTTTTTCCTATTTGAGAAAATGAAGATTTTTGAGATATGATAATCCTTACTCAGCAGCAGAGAGTTCACATGAAGAAAGCTGTTTGAAATGCCTCACCTGTAGTGTGTACATTACCAGATACTAGAGAATCCAACCACAATATACAAAACCACAGGAAATCAGACTTCATTAGTTCTTTTGGTCTCAGAACTACATGTTTGTATAAGAAGGTAGTTCTCTTGTAAAGAAGCTCTTCATTGCATGAAAGTTCTCCTGCATTCATAATCTTCTTCCTGGAACATCCTAATCCTCTGTTTGCACAGGTGTGTCTATACTTTGAAGTGTTAAATCATTGAAAAAGGACACTTCACAGATCAACAGTCAAAAAATGGCTTTTGATCTTTGGTATATCAAAATATACATGGAGGACTGATTTCCCCCTGCCTAGGTAATCATTTTACATCTGTGTAAAATGAACTTCAAGCTTTTCCATTCTGATTCAGTTGAGTTCTGACATGTTTTATGGGTTAGTTTAAATGACAGCATAAGCAGCAAGACAACAGAAAATCAAGTGCTGTGATATGGGTATGCCAGCTCAGAATGGATAAAGCAAAAATAAAAAGGATTAGCATTGTGGCTTTCATGCCAGCAGTCCTAATATAATTTACATACTCTACAGGAATCCCAGGAAAATAGGGATATAGGATTGGCAGGGACTGCCTGGGTCATTGAGTCTGGTTCTCTGCTATCACAGGCAACAATATCATCTAATCCCTTTCATAAATCCTGTGACTTGACAGTGAAATACAGGAAACATGGGGGAGAACATTGGAGCTGTTCAGAAGAGCACAGAAAAGTCCACAGTCTGTTTACAACTAAAAATGTGATTGAAGTTATACAGGCTTTTAACAGGGATGAATTAAAAACTTTGGGTTACTTCAGCTCTGACTCCAACATTTTCTGGCGTGCAGGTGGGAGAGGGTTACATGTGAATATCTAATGCAAGAGATTCACATACCTCTTTCACATATAAAGAGGTACTTTGAGATCTGAGATTTGATTTGAGCACAAGCATGGTCAAAAAGTTCCCATGGATCTTGAATAATCAAGGCTGGTTCAAAATCCCCCTTTATAAATCACTTGAGGTATATTCGAGATGCTGTTTAAATAGTGGGTTGCCTGTTGACTCCAGAAAAGGCCAAAGACAGAGAACAGCCTAGCTTAATTCCTGTTTTGCACAGGATATCAGAGTCATTCATCTATGACATGGAGAGTTCTGACAAAACAACAGGTGTTTCCAAGAAACTTTTAAGTCTCTGTTTCATTTGTAATTCAGACATTTAATTTTGTCTTGCTGCTTTGCAAGTTTCGTATAAATAACCCATTGCTAGTTGAATTGGCTGCCCAAAGGGAAAAATTCAATGGCAAGAGAAAGGGATTAGATGGAATGGCTTACTGGGAGCAAGAAAACTAATGTGGAAACAATCCATATTGTAACCTTCTATAGAGCATGTGTCAAGAAGTTTAACCTTTTGCTGTTTCCTCATCAGTGGCTGATATTTCTGTCTGTATCTTAGTAGGGGAATCATAAGTGTCTCTTTCAGAGCTCTTCATGCTCCAGACTGTATTATTAGCCAAATTATAAGCAGAAAATAATCGAGGCATTTGAATTCATGCCAGAAGCAGAAGTCCAGATTGTCTCTTAAGCTAAACAAGGCTGTTTCCTGCTTGTCCCCTATGGGAGATGGTTTTCAGTGCTGAATCAAACAAAAGAGGAAGAAATCCATAGCTGCAGAGGATCTTCTAATCAAGTTTGTTCAATTTGGACTGCAAAATGGCTGTTTTGGGCAGCACTAGGTCAAAGCTAAGGTGTTTCAGTGGTTTCTTGTTGGGGACGACGGGAAAAGTATCACACGACCACAGTATTGATCATGACTAATCCAACTTTATTGCTGTAAGCTCCATGCTTATAAAGGTTAATAATTAGGCTTATTAATATTCCAAATACAAGCTCATCATTGGCTCCTAATTACCTAAGTTATATTTGCGCAAATGCTGCCTCTTTCTCATGGCTATAGTTACTTTATTTGCTATTTGCTACTTTTTCTACCTTTCCCATCCTGTTGCTCTAATTTTTCTATCACGTATGCAGTTTCTTAAACAATACAGCTTCACAGTAAACAATGCAGCCTTGCAGTTTCTTAGACAATACAGCTTCACAGCAAACAATGCAGCCTTGCAGTTTCTTAGACAAAGCAGTTTCTCAAACACATTGATCAGTGACCTTCTAATAGTTTTCTTGCTTTAGCGTGAAACTAGAGCTATAGAATCTTTACCGTGTCCTCTCTCTACCAACCAGGTTTCTGCAATATCTTCCACACTTCCTCCGCTCTGTTTAGACAATGTTAAAAATACGTCACTCATTGCCTTTGTTAGCATGCTCTGAATGCATTTAAAAGCACAAGGAACAATGCATAAAACAGCCAGCAGTATTAGTAAGAATACTGAAGTATTCCAGTAATGGCCTAACTTACCATCAAATCCCTCTTATAGTCACTTTGCTCAACATACAATGTTGATATTTCTGGGTATGTGTATGACAATAATTTCTTTATATTTATGCTCAGCAGACTCTCCTTTCTGCAACATTCCTATCTACTTCTGAATGTTAAATTTTATTTTCACATAGGAATGAACTAGATAGATATGTAACAGTTCCCTTGAAGGTTTCCACAACCCACACAAAACTGACCCAAATCATTGACCCAAAACTAAGTCGTACACAGAGAGCATATGCTTTTAAGCAAGGTCAAGAAGTATAGAGGTAAAGAGCACATAGGTAAATATTTCTAAAGCAAAATAGCCTGTTTTTTTTTTTTCAAACTGACTGAAGAAAGAATACCTGAGTGCAAATGCACATGGAAAATTTAGGACAGGTTTTGCCAGTAGTCAAGCCTATTAGATATTCACATTTCTTTAAGAAACTCTCAAAATACATGTCCTTTTTCAAAAGTTTTAGAAAAGTTTTAAAAACTTAAAAGTACTTTCTTAGAAACTTTTTATTGTGAGGTTCACTTTTTCCCACTTCCACTGTTAAAATTTAAGGCATCCCCTTGTCTTCACTGAAGTGTATTCATCACATACCCCAAAAAAGTCCTTTCACTCCCTGATAAACATTATATGTATATTCCCTGTCACTTGCCTAGGTCCATATTTTAATTAGTTCTTTCCCCTTGAAAAAGCAGGGAAACTCAGCTATGTAGAGAGTTCATAACAGTGTGACAAAATCTTCACACTTTCACCATAGCAGGTGCAACTAGTAAAGTGAGTGTCCTAGAACTTGTGTCCTGACAGAAAACCCTACAAATACCAGATGCTACTGGCCTTTGCTTTGATAAAGGAATTTTTAGATTCATTATTTCAGTAGGTTCTTATTTTCCTGATTGTTACAGGCAGCATCAATATCTCAATTCCTGCTGGCAGAATGGAAAATGAAGGTGAAGCAATAAGTGCTATGGACCTGAGGCAGCACTGCTCATCCCAGGGTCAGGCTGTGGTGAGGTGAGCAGGGACTGAGCAGCTGGTCAGGTGATGAGCTGAGAGACACTGGTCCTACCTGTGGTCCCAGAGATACACAGATAAATATGAAAGAGCATGTCAAGCATAGTGCCTTGCAACGCAAGAGAGAGGGCAGAAAATCCACACAGTACATACAAATGAACACAGGGATGGGCTGCACCATACATGGGGCAAGATAACATGGCACAGCCATGCCAAGACATGGCAAGGATGATATTTCCTGAGACTGAAGGTAAGAAAAGGGTAATTTCTAACAAGAGCAACAATAAGAAACAAAAGAAGATGAGAAGGGAAAGAAAACGAGATAAGACAAGGAGGTCTTCTACAGAAGGTTCAACCCAAAGTAATGAAAACAAACCAAAGCAGGAAGAAAAGGACCAGGTACATTCACCCTTTTGCAAAAAAATAGGAAAATGCTCAATGCTGCCTCATGTTGGAGAATAAGAAGAATAAAATGAATAAGAGGGAAAATATGCTGTACTTCATATGTCTCTTTCTAGTAGTTAGTAACTGCAGCAGCAACTCACTTGCTCCTCTTCCTCTGCTTGGAAAGAGGAACACTGGCAAAATGCACTCAGATAGTGAAGGGTCCTCAGTGCCTTTCCTGCAGACTAGCACTCTCTATCCATGGAAAAAAACACCTCCCACATCAGTTTTACCAAAGACACATTGAGCTGAGTTGTTCTGGAGGCAGTGAGATGTCACTTTGGTCTCTGGTCATTCAGTCATCCATTTCCCTGTTCGGTGCTCTCACATATGCACTGGTGAATAGGAATAGACATGGACTGAGGAGAGAAATTACTTGTTTATTACCCAGCTTTAAGCCTGTGCAGCAATGCTCAGCTGTGTACATGACACCTAAACACAGTCTGCTGATGGTTGTCTCAAATCTACCTCTTGCTGGGCAGAGTTCATTTCTATCTGAAGCACAAAAGCAGAGTGACTACAGAAAAGTCACAAAATTACAGCAAGGTATTTGCAAGGGAAATTATACATACTAGCCAGCAAGTGTTTTCAAAGCATGTTAACAAATCCAGCTTATCTCACATGCCAGCTCTCCTCCACCCCGTTCTCATTCCCATTGAATAGACACTAATTGAAAATTATGTTTTCAATGTGAAGCCTTTTTCTAATTTGGTCTTGTTTAGAAGCATTTAGGAATCCTATGGTTTGTTGTATTTCAAAGCAATTTGCATGAACTCCCCTAGGAAGCCAACAAAGGGCACTACCAACATTTTGCTGGCAGACAGCAAGGGTTTCTACTCAGCACAGAATATTCATGTGCTCCAAGAAACACAGATCCTTGTGGTAAAGGAGAAAAGCTCCAGTGCAAAACATCTAGGAAATTGTTTTAATATCTATTCCTCTTCAGCATTTTTTGAAATCCTTTAGCAATCCTAAATTCCCTGGGGTATGCACAGAACTCTATTGAATATTTAAATAATTTAAAAATATTTTTCATTGAAAAGCTGGAATTGCCTAAGCAGGATAGTTAGACATGCTCACAAAGATGCTTTCCAGGCTTTAAGTCTCATGTACGCAACACACTGCATCTAAAATCTTTTCATTTAATTCTATACACTTCCACACATTTATGACAAATGAGTATACAAAGTATAAAACATTTTGTATTTACACAACAAAATATCTAATCATGCACTCAGGCATGCACTACACACATGCCTATATATTTGACATGTGCATGATGCCAGACATTTTGTATATGCACATATGTGTGCATTATGTTATATGAGTGTCTTTGCAGATCACACAAAGCACAAGAACAGCCTGCACCTTACATCACGCAGCTGCAGAACCTGCACACAGCCAGACACGCCAATAAAGTTCAGATTACTTATATCTGTGTGCATTCAAAAAACCTGTGTTTGCTACATCTTCCAATTTGTATGTATGCAATACATACCTGTACATTCATTTACTTGATACAGTATAGTATGGAGGAGAAAAAAAAATATTAAGAAGTACAGTGAAGTCTTCAAAAGACAATTTATTAAACAGAAAGCCCAGTTCCTATTATTATGAGTTTTCAGATTTGTGTGAGACCTGGTCTGCATGGAAAAGCTTAGTTGGCACAGCTATGTTCAAACATAAAAAACAACCACATTAATTGACATCCCCATGACAACAAAAGTCTTAGAACTATGCCAGAAAAAACCTCTTTGGCAGTCTAATTTCTCTAGTTCATGAGATGGGAGAAAGGAAAAGAATATTTTGCTTCCTTTTTAATGTAATCAGAGCTTGAACTTGCCATCAAATTTTTTCAATGTACAAAGGCCTGAATCTACTTAGCATGATTTGGAATGGCTAAAAAGTGCTAGAGGAATACTATTTAATTCCAATCTAGTCAAGCTCCAAGTCAAAAGGAATCAGCTACTTAGAGATCCTGATTCAAACTACGATTTGGAGCACAAGTGCTGCAGACTGTGGTTTCCATAGTCATGTTTACACAACCTGCTAAAGCTCAGAGTATTTCATCCAGGTGGCGGGGATCTTTCATTATTATATGCTATTTGAACACATATTCCCAGTATTCCAGGTATTTCACCCACACTGCTGGTATTTTTCTGAAGTATGTCTGGATAACATTGCCAGAACCAGCTAAAAAACAACCTCAGTCATCAAAATTCTTCTTTTCCTTTTGTCACCGTCTAGCTCCTTCTGCATAGCCAGTGTCATTTTCACACTCTTATCAGTCAGAACAGACAAAAACAGTGCTCCATGCCATTGCAAATGCCACTGCAAATACACAGAAGCTGTGGAGAAGTTTTCACAGCTTGCTGCCATGTGGCTTTAGCACTTCCAATCTGTCACTGTGCTGCAGAGCAGCTCTCACATGTTTTCAGAAGCAGTGGCAACAGCTGTGTCACCAGCAGCAGCCTCAGGAGCAGTGGAAGGCACAGGACATCAAGCTGCTCATTTGGGAGCTGGGTCAGCATCCATGGCTGAAATGTTAGTTCTGAATTTATCAAGCAAGAGGCAAGTGGTGGGGAAGGTCATAAAATCATAGAATCATAGAATGGGTCGGGTTTGAAGGAGATGAAGATCATCTAGTTCCAAAGCCCCATCCAAGCTGGCCTTGAACACCTCCAGGGATGGGGCATCCACAATTTCCCTGGGCAACTTGTTCCAGTACTTCACCACCACTACAGTAAAGATTTTTTTCCTAATATCTAATCTAAACCTATTGCCTTTCAATTTGAACCCATTTCCCTTTGTTCTGTCACTACATGCTCTTGTAAAGTCTTGTTTCACTTTTCCTTTAAGTTCCCTTCAGATACTGGAAGGTCACAATCAGGTCACCCTGAAGCCTTCTCTTTTCCAGGCTGAACACTGTGAATTCTGCCAGCCTTTCCTCATAGGAGAGATGCTCCATCCCTCTGATCAACTTGGTGACCCTTGTCTGGACTCACTCCAACAGGTCAATGCCCTTCCTGTGTTGAGGACCCCATGGCTGGTTGCAGTATTCAAGGTATTCTTTCTCACCAGAGAAAGAAGAGGGGAAGAATCACCTCTCTCAGCCACTGACCATGCTGCTTTTGATGCAACCTAGGATATGATTGGCTTTCTGGGCTGCAAGTGCACATTGCCAGCTCATGTCCAGCCTCTCATCCACCAGCACACCCAAGTTCTTCTTGGCATGGCTGCTTTCAATCTGTTTATCTCCCAGTTTGTACTGATACAGGTTGCCCTAAACCAGGTGCAGCACCTTGCACTTGGTCTTCTTAAACCACAAGAGATCTCCATGCACCTACTTCTTGAGCCTGTCTAGGTCCCTCTGGATGGCATCCCATCCTTCAGGTGTGTCAACACCACCACTCAGCTTAGTGTCATCTGCCAATTTGCTGAGAGTGCATTCAATCCCTCTCACTATGTCATTAATGAAGATATGAAATAACACTGGTCCCAATATGGACCCCTGAGAGACACCACTCATCACAGATGCCCATTGGGACACTGAGCCATTGACCACTACCCTCTGGATATGACTATCCAACCAATTCCTAATCCAAGTCCTCCCGTTGAATCCATCACTCTCCAATTCGGAGAGAAGGATGTTGTGGGGGACCATGTCAAAGGCTTTCCAAAATCCAGATATATTACGTCTGTAGCTCTTCCCTTATCCACTGGTGTAGTTATCCCATCATAGAAAGCCAGTAGGTTGATCAGACAGGATTTTTCTTAGTGAAGTCATACTGGCTGTCTCGAGTCAGCTCCATGTGCCTTAGCAGAGATTCTAGGAGGATCTGTTCCATGATCTTCCTAGGCACAGAGGTTAGACTGACAGTTCGGTAGTTCCCAGGGTTTTTCTTTCTTCCCTCTTTAAAGATGGGTACTATTCCCCTTTTTTCAGTAACTTGAATCTTCCCCTTACTGCCATGACTTTTTGAATATCGTGGAGAGTGGCTTGGCAGCTATATCAGTCAATTCCTTCAGGATTCTGGGATGCATCTCACCGGGTCCCATAGACTTGTGCATATTCAAGTTCGTCAGGTGGTCATGAACTTGATCTTCACTTACAGTGGGAGTGACTTTGCTCTCCCAGTTCCCATCCTGCTGTCCATCCACTTGAGAGGTGTGAAAAGAGAGGTTGTCATTGAAGATTGAAGCAAAAATATTAAATACCTCAGCTTTCTTCTCATCCAGTTACCTGCTTGCCAGCAGTGTTTATCAGATGGGGTACAACTTCTTTGACCTTCTTTTTCTGATTAATGGTACCTGTAGAAGCCCTTTCTGTTATTCTTTGTGTCCCTTGCCAGGTGCAGCTCCAGTTTTGCCTCACCTTCCTCCCCCCCTCCCTATACAGTAGTACGTCTACTCTATACTCTTCCCAGGTTATTTGTCCTAGTTTCCACTGCCTATGCATTTGTTTCTTGCTCTTTAGTTTGACCAGCAGTTCCCTACTCAGCCATGTCAGTCTCTTGCCTTCTTGATTGATTTCTTGCTCCTGGGGATTGCTAAGTCTTGGATGCTATGGAAGACTTCTTTAAATTTCTGCCAGCTTTCTTCTGCTTCCTTGTCCCCAGCAGCAGTCTCCTAGGGGATCCCACTGACAATCTCCCTGAAGAGCTGGAAGTCTGTCTTCTTAAAGTTCAGGAGCCTGATTTTACTCCTTAGCTGACCTATATTCCTCAAGACAGCAAACTCCGCTAATTGCATGATTGCTGCAATCTAGGCTATCTCCAATCTTGACATCCCTGATTAGCTCCCTTACGTAAGTACTAAATCTAGTACCATGTTCCCTCTGGTAGGGCTCTCTATCAACTGGCTTAAGTTAATCCCAGTGCATTCCAGAAGTCTCCTGAATTGCCTACAGTTTGCCATGCTACGTTTCCAGCAGATGTCCGGGTGGTTTGTGCTGTGTAGGCCATACCACTGTCAAAAAAACCAAAATTATAGTGGTGACACCAGCTGTGGAGCCATGTATTAGTAGACTAAGCCGATTTGTTTCTTTCAAAATCACTGCTTTCAATTGGAAGTATGAAGGAGAAAATAACTCGTGTCCCCAAATCCCTTACTAAACATCCCAAAGCCCTGAAATCTTTTTTGATCACCCACAGACCACACGTTGCCATTTCCTTGTCCCCTACGTGGAAGATCAGTAATGTGTAGTAGTTCATGGGCTGCATCAGGCTTGGAAGTTTCCTGGTCACGTCCTTCACCCAGGCCCTAGGGAGGCAGCAGACCTGCCTACCGTTTGGGCCCAGTTTGATAAACAGGCCCTCTGTTCCCCTTAGAAGGGAATCTCCTACAACTAAAACTTGTCTTTTTTTCCTTTCGGAAGTGGTTGTAATACAGTGGGTTGACCTTACTGATTGTGATCGTGGCAGCACCTCTGGTGTGACCAGACCTTTATCCACTTTGTCCTTAAGCTGGTCTTCCACATACAATGCCTCATACCTATTGGGCAGAGGCACCTGGGGGGACTGAGGCGGGCAAAGAAGGATTTCACTTGCCCCTTGGAGAATGGACTACCCTCCAATCTCTTCTTGCTTCAGAGCTGGTACCTGCTCCTTGCTGGGGAGTGGATAGAGTATCAGTTTGATCTTTAATTGTTACCAATGGCTGCTCCTATCTTACTTCGGAAGCCAGAGCATAGTCCTACCAGTCTAACTTCCTCTCTGATTCTCTGCTGCTTCTCAGCTTTTCTACTTCAACTCATAACTCTGCTGCCCGACTGAGTAGATCATCCACCTGGTCACATATGATGCAGCTACCATCACTACAATCCACTTAGAGATTTAGGCATTCCCTACAGCCTGAAGCCTAGATGGCAACACATTTTTTTTGCATGTTTTGCATGGTTTTTTTGTGACCACTGTCCAGATCACTGCATCTTTTTTAATGAGTTTAGAGGACTTGGCCCTGTGCTGTGTGGACACCATATCTGCACTCTCTTACCAAGTGTATGACCAGCAGCTCAGCTAACAGCCTGTCGAGCCACACCCCAGCGTCCTTCCCACTCGTCTGCCTGCACAAACTGCCACACACGTGGCTGCACCGCATCCTTCTGACACATCACATTCTGTTTGATCACACCATTCGATGCACTACTGCTTGCTTATGCTCCCTAGAGCTGTTTAAATACCAGACTCCCTCTTGGATAGATGATAAGACTTCTTCCTTCTCCTCTATGATTCTACATATTCTACTACTTCTATGATGCCAGACTCCTGTCTTTCTCTATGACCCCACACAATTTCCTGGCTCTGTGATGCCAGACTTGCTCTTATCTCTATGATGAGACTCCTTCCTTCCTCTATTTTTCCTCTTTATTTCTCTAATTCCACTTTATTTCTCTAATCTCTTTTTTCGCCTAAATTTGTGGATATGACTTGGAACAAACGAGGTGTAAGGGTTTTTTTCAGACAGTCATGCGTCACGGCTGCGAATACTGCAGAGCGATCCTTTCCCAAAGGCCTGGCGCTGTCCTGTTTGCGGGAGCACGTCCCCCTGGACTCGCAGCGGCTCCTCTGCGGGCGGGGGCGTGCGTCCACGTCCGCGGGGCCAGAGCGCCGCTTGCTGGCACGCTTGGGATGCGCGTCCACGGGATTGCCGTTCCCATGGGAAAAGAAGCGCATAGCCTCGCCGGGAAGAAATTCTGCAAGAAAATCCGATTACATCAGAAGGAATCTGTAGGAAATCTCTGCTCGTCTGAATACAGCAGTTAGATGCTTGCAACCATGCAGGATGTCTTTAATGTGTGCCAATAAAAGGCTTTACAGCTGTGAACACTGTTATGCACTCACTATATTACCTTGTGATACCTGGACATCATCTTCTGAAAAACACTTAACAAATCTTTAAGATGGATGGCGGATAATTGCTATATCCCTTCATTTGTAAAACTATGCTCTGTTTAAAACTCAAGCCCATTTCTAAAAAGTGAGATTAGAAGAATTCTGAATCAATTGCTCATCTAGCATAAACCGAAAAATAGACCTTATTTCAGCCACTTTATTATTCACTGGGTATCTGGCCCACAGAAACCTTTCAGGTTGGGTACATGGGGATTCATGTGATTAAACCACTGTTCCAGTGTGAAGTCTTCTTTAAGCATGTCTTCTCCTTCTGTCATAATAGACATTATGCCCCATCTATGGCTTTGCCCCATCTATGGCTTCGCCTGAAGTCTGTCCTCCACCAAAGACCAGGACAGTTGTGGGACAGGAACAGTAATTTTTTTTGCTTTGAGGAAAATAGAAAATCTTATTGATTTCATAAGTAAATTATTTTTCTTCTGGAGAACCTGCAATGATTCTAGGATACTTGGTTTATGGGCAGTGCACAGGAATAGGAGTCAAATGTATGATACCACTTCATCATCAAATGAGTCTGTAACTTACTGTAGGGTTATCTCCACGTGCATGGGCATGAGAAGATTGAGAAGAAAGAAGAGATGAAAATCTTGACTGATGGTCAAATTAACCATATTTTGTGAAACTAGGGGACTGGCACTGAAGAGTCTGACTGTTGACTCAGTCATTGAGAATGACTATGTGTCATTCTCAAATGTGCATTTCAAGCTTTTGAGTTTCTAAAGATACATTTTCAAAAATATCCCAACACTAACAAACAGAGAGATCCCTGACAAACAATATCTCCTAACATGTAACACCATCAGTTCTTCATTCATGTTTCTTCCATATAAATGCTAAGGAAAAATTGTGATTCATTTTAAACAGGTTCATTATAAAAAACATGTCATAAGTGAAAACTAGAGATGGAAAAATGGAAATTGTTGTAAGGAGAGAAAAAAATTAAAAGAATTATGTGAAGCAACAAGGAAGTAGTTGAGGGAAAAAAATACTGACATCAAAGGGTGGAAATGGAATGAACCTCAGAGAAAACATTTTCTTAACGTGGGTCTGAATACCCCTTTCATTTTATATGTTCTCTATTAGAAAGATGATTAGCACAGCTGATTGTCTCACTGCCAGAGAAGATAAAAAGTATAATTCCAAGACATATATGTTATGATACAATATACAAAAATGTGATTAGAATAGTTAGATATAACAAAATATATGTTATTATTGTATATTTGAGACTGCTTACTATCCCACCTTACCCAACAATCTCTCTGTAGCGCAGTCAAAGTCCAGCATTTGAGTTCATCTTAATTTCCCATCACTCTCTGGTATCTCAAGCACCCCTTCTGCTCTGCCATGGAATACAGAGCCAGCCTTTCCAAGAAGGTACACAACTCCTCTCACACCCATCTTCATTCATGCCTACTTTTCTTCCCACAACTGTCATGCATACAACAATGTATAAATGCTATTTATTTATCAATATTTGCCATAGAACAGTTCAATAACGTGTTGTTGAGGGAAAAAAAGCAAGAAAAGGAGATAACGAGGCAGCTCGATCTATATAAACACTTCGGGGGGGGAGTAAAACACAGTTAAATGAGATGTTCCTCTTTCTTCCTTTCAGACCAAGTTGTAAAAGTTTGCCATGGTAGTGCCGATAAAGATGATTATAGTTTTAAAATCTGTATTCAGATGTAATACTGTCTGGAAGATGCTGGAGGACAAGAGATTGACATCTCTTAATATCCACCAGGCTGCATTAAAAATATTTTTTCTCTCATATTACATTTTGTTCCCACTACTAAGATTAACATATTCTTTTGAGATTACTGTGGGTAAATGTGATGGTCACCAGCACAGGAAGGGTCAGGATGTAGTTAAAGCTCTCTTGGATCTGACAGCAGCCTCAAGCTTCCACACCCTCAGACCCCATCACAGCCTGCAAGAATGACATGGATCCACCCGTGGACAGGTAAAGGCACCGGACCTCTATTCAAAGAGGGGGAGAAAGGTGACTGATGCTGTCACTGCTGCCACTTGCTGAAACACTGTCAGAGTAGAGGAAAAACAAAAGGAAGGTAAATGATTGATGCTGCTGTACATCCCTGCTGTGTGTGGTCTGCCTGCATGTACTCTGGAAACAGATTAGGGCTTCGAATGCCTCCGACAGCACCCTTCATCCTGCTGGAAAGGATTTAAGAGAAGTCCAGCACTTTGCTTAGCTCGGCCTCAGATTGACATAAGAGAAATCCTCTTCCATTTTAAGTACCTGTGAAACTTGCAGGATGATAAAGCACCTTGAGATATGAGGAGAAAACACTGCTACAGCCTTATAACTTTTGCCACACTTTATATTTGGTCCTTTGAGCCTAATGTACATGTGCTGCCTCCATTGACACTACTTACAGGTACTTCCATTTCTATAGGCCAGAATTAGATAGCATTTTTCTCCGCAGGAAAAGATGAAAGTTGGCAAATCACAGGAAAGCAGTCTCTTTCCCGTACCAGGAACTCAGCATGCAACAGGCACTTCTCGAGCACCTTTCATCGTATTTGTATACGAGAGATAAAAACAGGGGCGCTGGAGGAAGGCAGCGACAAGGGAAAGAAGGAGGAGGAGTGTGAAGAAAAGTCCAAGGGGGAAAAAAAAAGGAAGGCTGCAAAAGGTAAAGGCCATGGCACATTCCTGAGCAGACGAACGCACCCCGTACCAGGGCCCCGGGTCGGGACTGGGGCCGGGCGGATGGTGATGGTGAGCTGTCCCTCAGCCCAGGCGGCGACGAGAGCGCGGTGACTTTGGGAGTCATCCGGGGCCGCTCCCCGCTGGAAGCAGCCGCCGCGCGGGGGCGCGCAGGGGTTCCGGGCCCTGCGGTTCCACCGCCCGCCGCGCGGGGGCGCCGGGCGGGCGGCGTGGCGCGGCCGCTCTGGGCCGGGCGCCTCGCTGGTGCTGACGGCGCTGCCTGAGCGGGAGCGGCGGCCGGAGCGGCGGCGGCGTCGGCGTCAGCGTCAGCGGCGGGCTCGGTGTCACGGCGGCTCTGCCTCTTCCCCGCCGCGCCATGCCCACCGTGGAGGAGCTCTACCGCAACTACGGCATCCTGGCGGACGCCACCGAGACGGCGGGCCAGGTGCGGCGTGGCTGCGGCCTGCAAGGCCTCGCTGGGCCTAGGGCTTGCGTAGCGCCGCCGCGGGGAGGTCCGGGCCGAGACGGGGCGGGCAGGGGTGGGCCGGGGTGCCGCCGGAGGGACTGCGAGACCCCCGCACGGCCGGCAAGGGGCTGTGCGCGGGGTGGGTTTGCTCACGACCCGCGGCGGCACGGGGCGGGTGGAGCTGAGCATCGCGCCTGCGGATCCGCAAGGACGGCGCCAGCTCCCGGTGCTTCTGCAGCACCCGCGTCGTGTCGGCGGCTTTCCTTTTAAGTGTGGCGTCGCGGGTATAAACTAGTTCTTACCTGGTGAGGTGGGAAGTTTCGCCTGGCGAAGTTAGGTCTTTAAAAGAAGACAGCGGTAGCTATGCAGATCTGATCCAGCGCACGTGCAGATCCCGAAAGCCTCTGGCAGGCTGTCTTGCTAAGAGGCTTGTTGTGGAGTCTACTGTGAAGTCTGTCATGATTCGATAACCGCCTGTAGCCCTTTATTTTTTTTCTTCCTTAAGGCAAGGATGAAAGATCGACCCTCACGGCTGAAGATTTTATTTTCTGTAAAATCCTGGCAAGGCCTGCCATTTGTTTTTACAGTTACGGAATTATTCAGAAAAAGAGGATGACTTTGTATAATGCCAATATAAAATATTATGGCTAGTTAAAACTAGTTTTTGGAGTTTCATTAGGCCCTTATTTTACTAAATGTCCACCTGAAAAAGCAGCAGGTACTTTTTTTCTGTGTTTTGTTTTTTTTTCATAATGTCCACAGGTAGGAAAGTAGCCTTGCACATACCTAGCCATGGATTTTAAACTAGATGCTACTATACAAAGCCACTTGGAAAGTCCTTCGAGAGAACAAATCATACGGTGGTTGTTTGGGGGAGGGTGAAGGTTTTTTCAATTTAATTCAAAAACGTTCACTTTGCTTGTGAAATTATGCCTTAGTGAAACAAAACATCCTGGTAGACAGTCCAACAAAAACATAACCTCAGAACCAAAACCAAAGTGCAAATAAAACGGTGGGAACTACAGGGAGAGATGCAGAGTAAAACGTGCTGTTACTATGCTGTTTTATAAGTACGTGGTCCATCATAATTTTGGCTATTGTGAGTAGCTTTTGTGAGGTAGGAATGGCCATGTTAAGTAGACAAACTCCAGCATTGTTAAGAAATGCAGCCTTTGACAGGGGAGCAGATGTGTAAGAACCTCCGAGGGTAAGTACAGAATGATGATCCCTGAAGCACTCTCCCAGCTTTGCCCCTGTCCAGTTTGTGGGCTTCCAGAGCCAGAGACAGCATCTCTGTAATGAGTGTAGCTTGCTAGATTGTTCTTCAGTGAACTTTTCTGATGCTTTGTTTAACTGATTATATTTCTGGCCTATAAATGTGTGGTAAAATGTTCCATTACTTCATGAACCTTTGTGAAGGAGTTACCTCCTTTGAACTTGTCATTTCATAATCTTATTTGATGTCTCCAGTTTTTGTATTCTGAGAAGCCATGAGTAATTGTTCCTCGTTCATCAATTTTATGCCACTTACTGCTTTATTATCTTTTCAACAACCATATGAACGTGAAATCTCACTACAAAAAGTCACAGTCACCCTGTGAAAAAAAAGAAATGTTGAACATGAGCATGGGGACCAGGTGAAGTATTAAGAGGAGTTGTTTAAAAGACTGGAAGTATTGAGCTTGTAAAAGAGTGTTTCAGTTGAGGAAGGGGCTTAGGTATGATGAGTCCAATTTATGAGTGGAATGAAGGTGAGAAGTTGAGAAAAACTATTAGGAAGCAGTCTTAAAGAGGAAGATGAACATTTCTCAATAACACGTTGTGAAACTTGTCACAGGGCATTATAGGGTATTGAATTGATACAGGAACTAACCTAGAGAAGTTAAAGGATGATAGGGCAATTGACAGTTACTAAAAAGGAAGGTCTGGACATTCTCCAGTTTAGACTAGGAGGAAATGTGCAAAACTGAAGGATCATGCTGCTTCTGTAGTTGCCTGTGGTTTTTCTTGAGCATTCCATGCTGCCAGGTACAGGGTAAAACAAACTCTTTCCTGAACTGTATTTGACCTGAATGGTAGGAGGAGTTAGCATGCAGGAATACAAATTCATGGAACACAGGCTATCTCTTGCATTGCTGTATAAATGCTTTTTCATATGTATTAAGTAATGTGTTCCACAGAAATAGTGTTCTTAATGTCCAGTCTGAGAACCTGTGTCTGTAATGACGTGTTTCATTGCTAGTCTGTGCTGGCTTATTCCTGCCTTTGCTGTTGAGTGCACTCTGTTGGCACAGCTACAGAGTAAACTGGATGGGGATGTGGATCAGCTGAAAGGCAGCCAGTTTTTTCATGGGTTATTTTTCATGCGGATCTGTATCCCATCCCAGTTCAGAATCTGTAAACACAGAGAGCTATCAACTAGCTGAAAGAGTGCTTAAGGAACATTGGCACTAAGTGTTAAAATGCAGCTTGCTTTGAAGGGCATTAATACAGTGTACTGCTTTGTAAATTAGTATCTGTAATTGCTATGGAAAAACTTCCACTAGGAATAGGGGTGATGATGTATGTGGCTCTGGGAAATTTAATGTAAATAAAGCAAAGAAAGTGTCCTGGGCTGTCAATGTTGCCGTTCAAAGTAGGATAAACTGTCTAAAGCATTCTGTTCACAACCATGAGGAAAATTAGAAGATTCTGATTTCCACTGGTATCCTAATAATGCTGACTTCTGTTTCACAAACACATAACTAACCACAACAAAGACTTCAATTATTTTAAAGTTTCAGTCCTGCAGGCACAAAATCGTAAACACCTATGTGATCCTAGTTGGAGGAGCTAGAGGATATTCTACTATTGCTGAAGTGTTTATTTCTGTGCTTCAGCCAGGGGTTTCTGGGGTATTTTTTGTATCTATTTTCTGTTAACAGTTCTTTCAAGCACTGTGTTTCATCTCAGATTAAGTTAACTAGTTGAATAGATGTCAGAGATGCTGTAGCATCTCTGATTAGCAATTGTTCATTAACAATCATTCATTATCCATTGCAGTGGCACAATTGTTGGGAAAGGTAACCTCTACTTAAGAGACAAAAAGCGAGGAGACAAAAGGCATAAACTCCTTGAAAAACTGCCCAAGTTCAGTGACTGATCATATAATTTCTTGCACTAATCTAATCACAGGTGGTGTGTAAGAGCTGTCAGCCTTAAGGCCAGCACTTGGAACAGTGAGCACTTGAATAGATAGGAACTGGAATAACAGTAAAAGCCAGGCAACAGAGGCAAATTTTATGAAATTGGCACAGTTATATCAGTCTGAGAGAACAATCAATTCCTTTGTAAGAAGCTTGTATGATACAGTTCACTTAAATAGTTGAAGAGATTGGGAGAGAAAAAGTCTTCTGTTGTCTTGAGAATAACCCAAGATTTTTCCATTTATATACTCTGGTTTTCCTCTTTCAGCATAAGGATGCATACCAAGTGATCTTGGATGGTGTGAAAGGAGGTGCCAAGGAGAAGAGACTTGCAGCTCAGTTTATTCCTAAGTTCTTCAAGCATTTTCCTGAGCTAGCTGACTCAGCTATCAATGCCCAGTTGGACCTCTGCGAGGATGAAGATGTTTCTGTAAGAATAATAACCTTGTAGCAAGTTGATACATTGAATTTATATTTTGCTATTATTTTCTCCTTTTTTCAGCGGGCTGTGTCTTTAGGGAGAGGAGAGTTGGTCTTTTGACGACTAAACATAGTTGTATTCCTGCAGTTAAAGAATTCACTTTGGAAAGTTGCATCGGTTTTCATTTGTCTTTTTCGCTCCCATCATTGATCAAAGGAATAGCTCTGTAGAAAGAAACTTACAGATCATTTGAATATCATTTACATGTTTCCCTATCAAAAAGCACTCAGTGGTAATTGGTTCTGATAAATCCTGCTGGGAGGCAAGAAAACTTTGTTTGCACCTGAGAACCATGGCGATGTGATTCTGACTGTATTATTCTTGCAGAAGTTTGAGATGCTTCATACTGCTTCTGTGATATTGGTTGAAGCTGTACCTTTGAAGATCTTTGTTTATCCGATCTTAAACAATTTGGAGAGATCATTCAAGGATTTTTGTCAGTGCTGGGAACTGTAAACCCTAGAGTTTATTCCTGCCATATGCACAGCTGTGGAACTATCTTTCCTGTTAGCAAATAAAACTCTGTAATAACACACATTCCATGCTTTATTTTCTTGATCATACGAATAATTTTGTGAACAGAGGTACTGTTTGAATTTGATTTTTCTCCAGAGCTGCTTATGTCTAAGAAAAATATATGACTTCCTTCATAAATATGTCAAAATAGTTGTTTGGGGTTTTTTATGTAATTTCCGACATTTTAAAATTTTTGTATTTCTACTATACTGACAATTTTGGCAGATTCGGCGACAAGCAATCAAGGAATTGCCTCAGTTTGCCACTGGAGATAATCTTCCTCGGGTAGCAGACATACTGACCCAGCTTCTACAATCAGGTAGGAGACTGGCTGATCTCCTCATGGCACACCTAAAAATATATACCATTTTGGTTCTGTAAAACATTGATTCATAATTTATCCCAGGGCCATTCATGTCCTTCTTCTGTTCTTTTTCGCCCACTAATTGCTGTGCAGTTAGGCTGCTGCTTCTGCTGAAAGGCCACTAATCATCCTAATCTAAACTCAAAATCTTTCTTCTAAATAAAACAATTTATTTTATTCAAGCTCTCTGAAAGCATCTGTAGAAAAAGGCAAGGCACAGGAGGAACCTTACAGTTATAGACTGCAGCAAATTGCCTTCTGAAAAAAGAGTTGTTGGATTTCTAATCCAGGTTCTGGAACTTGAAAAATCCTAAAGGCGTTTTCTTTCATACAGTGCATTTTTGGTGCAAAATAAATATTTCTGGAGTGCAAAATCAGATTTTAATACACTTTTAATCTCAATAAGTTATAGAGTGCTAAATATTAGGTGTTTAAATGTCTATTAAAAATGCCTGGTTAAGTCTCTAGGATTCTCAGAAGATAAATTTTGGGTTGGTTTGGGTTTTTTGAGACTTAGGCATTTCTCCATTTAGTTCAAGAGGAAAATTGTTTCTGCCACCTAGAAATACTGTAGACTAAGAGTTAAAAGAGAAATTACTTTATTTGACGTTAATTTAGTGAAGGTCAGCTTGTTAATACAATTGTTCCTTAAAATAACTCAGTGTATTGATTAGTAACTTCCCTTTGGGTTTTCAGTCCTATTAAGTTTATAATGTTAAAGTTTTGTCAGGGAGGCTAAAGTGGCAAATAGCTTTGTGTTTTGCTTCCATCTTTCATAATTGTGGCTTTCAACTTCCTCAGTCTAGTAGCTGTTAAAAATACAAGTTATGTTGTTTATCACTAAATGCTGAGGACGGAATACTTATTGTGTAATTACACATCAGCGATCTTTATTTTTCTGTTCTTACCTTTTCATTTCAAGTATATGCATATCAGATTTTTTTCTCTCTCCAGATGATTCTGCAGAATTCAATTTGGTCAACAATGCTTTGCTCAGTATATTTAAGATGGATGCTAAAGGTAAAGGACACGTTTTTCTGTGTATGTCTTTTATTAATACTTCCCAGTCTCTAGTAGGATGAGAACAGGACTCAATTTTTTATCTTAGTACAGTGCAAAACTGAGACACACACGTAACTGTTTGGTTTTGCAAACAATACTGAACTTAATAATCGTGGATCTGAATTATACAGACCAGTAAAAGAGTGAGGATTCTGTCAAGATACAGGAAAATTGTGTTTTTTCTGAAAAGTTAGTATAGCAGTTATTTTAAAACGTGTCACGGAGTCTTAAAGGAGTGAACTTCTTTCTTCTGCATAGAATGTTGAGCTCATAACTTCTAAAATAATTCTCATTACCTGATTTATTCTCCATTCAGGAACTTTGGGAGGCTTATTCAGTCAAATTCTTCAGGGAGAGGATATTGTGAGAGAGAGAGCCATTAAGTTCCTCTCTACAAAACTGAAAACATTGCCTGAGGAGGTGATGACAAAGGAGGTGGAAGAGTTCATATTGACTGAATCAAAGAAGGTGACTGTCTTATTTCAGTACAAACTTAAGTATTATGAAACCATCCCTTATCATGAGTGTTGCTTTGGAGTTCATTTAAACCACATGTATAGCTGAGCATTGTAAAAATGTGATCTTGTACTTACCCTATTCTGTTACACTCCGAAATTTGCAACGATTTTTTGTGGGAATGTTAAAACCATGCTAGGCTCTTCTCATTTTGTAAGAGCAACTTTTATTAGAATCACAGAATCATTCACGTTGGAAAGGGTCTTTAGGAGACTGATCAGCTCAGTGAATCATGCTCAGCTGAATTCAGATCAGACTTCTAGGTGCTTTTTCCAGTTGGGTTTTGAAAATCTCTAAGGAAGGAAAGTTCCTATACTCACTGGGCAACCAGCTTCAATGTTTAATTGTCCTCAAGAGAATTTATTTTTTTCCCTTTATCCAGTTGGAACCTCCCATTTTAGTTTTGTATCATTGTCTCATTCTCACCATGTCCACCTCAGCAAAGAACCTGACTCCTACATTTGGTGACTTGCTCTGAAGTATTAAAGGTTTAGTGTTAGTTTGCCACACCCACATACAGCTCTCTCGCTTTAGACTGGAAAAGCCCAGTTGCTTTAGGTTCTCCTTACAGGTCATGTGCTCTAGGTACGGATCACCTTGTTGGTTTGATTTGTAGGTTTGCAAATTACCACCACAGAACTGTGTTTTCTGTTTTTCTGCTAAGGTTCTGGAAGATGTGACGGGCGAGGAATTTAATCTGTTCATGAAAATATTGTCTGGATTAAAAAGCTTACAGACAGTAAGTGGGAGGCAACAGCTAGTGGAGCTGGTAGCCGAACAAGCTGACCTGGAACAAACATTCAATCCATCTGATCCAGATTGTGTGGATAGACTTCAGCAGTGTACTCGGCAGGCAGTGCCACTCTTCTCAGTATGTATTTGTTTGCTTTGCATGAGGAGTATTGTGGAAAGTTAATGGCTGTGACTTGTCTTTGGTGATCTGAATGATTATGTTAGAATGACCACATATCAGTACTTCTCCACCTTCAACTTCTGCTGTATTCAAATGCTGGAAAACATCCTTAAAGCCTCCAAATACAAAAATATTTTTGTGTTACTCTCTCCTTTTTTTCAAATTTAGGATGTTACACTGAATTACGACAAGATTCTCACATTAGGTTGTGTGAGTTTATTTCAAGTTTAGTGCCAGGCAATTGCAGCACTTAAAAGCCTATTCTTGGGTTGCAAGCAATTTTTTCAGTTGGTGTTGCAGACAGCCTCTGAGTTTAAGCTGTGTGCAAGGGGGTCTGTGTTTTAGGAGTTACAGGGAAGTTTAATAAAGCTTTAAAGTACAGCTGTGTGGTAGGCATTTAAAAGGGTGTCAGAGAGATGGGGGAAAAATATTTAAGTCCTTCAAACTCGGAGTAGCATGAATAATGTGCAATGGTTTGTTTGGGTTTTTTTCAGAAAAATGTTCATTCCACAAAATTTGTTACTTACTTCTGTGAGCATGTTCTGCCAAACCTCAGTTCTTTGACTACTCAAGCGGAGGATCTTGAGATACAATTAGAGGTAAGCCAAAGCTAAAATGTCTTTCAGGATTAACAAATCATAAAAAATCAGTACATTAGATGAAGACATCTATTTTTAAAATTGAAAACTCCTTTCTTGAATAGTTTTCATTTCTTGGCTTGTAGGAAAAGTAGCTACACTAGGGAAAAAGTTTGCGCTATTGAGGCATGACTGAGCATTGCCTTTTAAAGCATGTGTCATTTGTCCCGTGCTTTTGAAGCAAGGTACAATAAGTAGATTGGTGTAATCATTTTTATATTACCATCAATTTTTTTTTAAGCACATAGCATTTACCAAAATGATGGTTGCACAACTTGTGCTAATTTAATCTCCTAAGGGAGTGGCTTAATGTCTGTAATTTTGCTTACATTAATCAGTGCTACAGCTTCAGTTAGATCTCTGTGGCTCTCACTGAAGGTGAGCAGTGCTGCAGGTGTGGGAGATGAAGTTTTGTTTACTTGTTGACTAATGCTTGTTGGGATTAGACACACAAACCTGTATTTCTGTTTGAGGACGTGAAAAACAGATTAGGCATGTTCTTCCTTTTATTCCTTCCTGATGTTTGGGAGGGGTTTAATTGTAATAGCTGACCTCTACTGTACCAGCCATAGTGATGTGATAATTGATTTTAGGTTGAAAGTTAAGCCTGCGTACTTTTCAGTTAGCAAACAAAAACCCTGTTATTCTTACGTGTAGGTTTTAAAGCTTCTTGCTGAAATGAGTTCTTTTTGTGGCGATATGGAAAAGCTTGAATCAAATTTGAAGAAGCTGTTTGATAAACTACTGGTAAGACTAATTCATTTCTTATTCATGTAAGACACTTTAAAAAATTAAGTTTTCATGGAAACAGTTATTTTTATGTATTTGTCTCTTTATCCTTTTTCTAAAGTGGCTGTTTCAGAGGTAGCTCTATCCATGGTAGAAGGTCAAACATCATTTTGCAATTTAAAGCCTTTGTAGATACACGGAACCTGAATAATGTTTTCAATCCAGTAGATTTATGTGGGTTTCTTCTTTTAAGTTTTGTAGTCATGAGAGACTCATGTTGATCTCAGTAAAGACTGTATCTGCACTGACAGTTTTAAGCAAGTTCAGCACTATTGCATAAGCATTGGTGCAGTGCATTGTTGCTTCCTGTGGTAGCAATGCCACGGTAGTATTTCCGCTGAGTCTGAGGTATCAAGTCACATAAGTGTAGGCAAACCACCTGTACTAGGACTTCATTCAGCAGTTCATCACATTGGTATAGAGATGGGAAATTCTTCTTAAATTATCAGCATAAATACACCATCCAGTTCAAACACTGCAAAAGAGGTGTCAGTCTGTATAAATGTGTCTCATGCATTTGTTTTTCCTTTCTATTCTTTAGGAGTATATGCCCCTTCCTCCAGAGGAAGCAGAGAACGGGGAAAATGCTGGCAATGAAGAGCCCAAGTTGCAATTCAGTCATGTGGAGTGTTTATTGTATAGTTTCCATCAGCTAGGTCGTAAACTTCCGGACTTCCTCACAGCCAAGCTGAATGCAGAGAAATTGAAAGACTTTAAAATCAGGTAATCATTTAGAGGCAACTGTTAGCGTTCTGTTAGAAAATGCGTGTTAGAAAATGTTAGTGGAGTTCCCCAGGGCTCAGTACTGGGGCCTGTCCTGTTTAACATCTTTCCAGTGATTTGGCAGAGGAGTTTGACTGCATCCTCAGTAAGTTCATGGGCGACACTACCTTGGGGGGGAATGTTGATCTGCTGGAGGATAGGCAGGCTCTGCAGAGGGATCTGGACAGACTGGATTGATAAGCTGAGGACAGCTGCATGAGATTCAGTAAGGTAAAGTGCCAGGTCCTGCACTTGGGTCACAGCAACTCCAGGCAACGCTGGGGGAGGAGTGGCTTGAGAGCTGCTCAGCAGAAAGGGACTTGGGGGTGCTGGCTGACAGCAGCCGAACATGAGCCAGCAGTGTGCCCAGGTGGCCAAGGAAACCAATGGCATCTTGGGCTGTAACAAGAATAGTGTGGCCAGCAGGATTAGGGAAGTGCACCTGTACTCGGTACTGGTGAGGCCACACCTTGAGTATTCTGTTCAGTTTTGGGCTTCTCTCTTCAAAAAGGACATGGAGGTGCTGGAGCATGTCCAGAGAAGGACAACAAAGCTGATGAAGGGTCTGAAGCAGAAGTTGTAAGAGGAGCAGCTTAAGGAGCTGGGGATGTTTTGTCTGGAGACGAGGCTCGGGGGGAACCTCATTTCCCGCCCTAACTTCCTGAAAGCAGGTTGTAGTGAGGTGGGGGTCAATCTCTCCTGGCATGCCTCAAGTGAAAGGGCGAGAGGAAACGGACTTACGTTGCACCAGGAGAGGTTCAGATTAGATATTAGGAAAAAAAAAAAAGAGTGATGAGGCACTGGAATAAGTTGCCCAGAGAGGTGGTGGAGTCACTGTCTCTAGAAGTGTTCAAGAGGCATCTCAATGTGGCACTTGTATGTATGGCTTAGGGGTGATAACAGTGGTGCTGGGTTGACAGTTGGACTACATGATCTTCAAGGTCTCTTCCAACCCTGATGATTCTGTGACTATGAAAGTGTGAATTATTATTGTCTGGATGCTAAAGAAGCACAAATCAGGTTGGTGGATGACTTATTTTGAGCATTTTTCCTAAAGTGAAAAAAAAACAAGATTACAGCTTCCATTTGCCTATGCTTTTATTTTTATGGGACTATGTAAATTTTACTAACAGGTTGCTTTTAATTTTTTAGGCTACAGTATTTTGCTCGAGGGTTGCAGGTTTATATTCGGCAGCTTCGTCTGGCACTTCAAGGAAAAACAGGAGAAGCCTTGAAAACAGAGGAGGTAAGTATTGTTTGGGAATTCTGATTTTTCTAATTGAGCCTACTGAAATAACGATTGGCACATATTAATAGGCTGCAGTCAGTTTTAAGTATGCAGATAGATTAAGGGAATAATACTGCTAACATTATTGCAAATGCATCTTACTTGATGCTGCATTTTGCCAGCAAAGATGCTCTTTTAGTTTCTACTGCTAACTACTCTCTGCGTCCACATATATAATTGGTTTAATTGTGCTCTGTGCTTTGTTTTGAAGGGGAAGTTTTCATATGTTGTGCGAAAAAACACCAGTGAGAAGTATACTGGAATATTAAAAGCAACTAGTTAGTGTAAAACTGCAAGAAGCCTAAGAGTAGTTGGGATGAAAACTCAGAAGTGTATACACCTTTCACTGTTACTATTGCTATAACAATTCACTAGGAAGAGCAGCCAGTTTAATGTAACATAATCAAATGCAGTTGGCATAAAACTACTAGAATAGGTGTTCAGTAATGTTTTGGGTTTTTTTACAGAACAAGATTAAAGTGGTTGCCTTGAAAATAACCAATAACATTAATGTTTTAATCAAGGTAAGTCCTCACATCATGAAGGAGTAAATTCTCACAGAAGAGTAACCTATGCAGCAGAAAGGAATAGATTTGAACGAAGTTGTATTGTGTTAGTGGATGTTAGCTAGCTCAGAGTTGCCATGCTTTACTCTTTCTGAAGAGAGGTGGATCTTCCTGACTATGCAAGCAACTTAGCTTTTGCTGCTACTGCTGCTCTTGGTCCTTTTTTGCAGCACTGGTTGACCTCAGAAGAAGACCACCTTGCTTTAGGGGTCTCTGGATTCTGGCTGAGCCTTTTTTCTTGTAATTTCCCTTTCCTGCAGTGGCATTGAGGGGTAAGGAATAGTTTAAACAGGTGCAAGGATATGTACAGGAGGGAGGAGGCAAAGCAACTACTATAAAAAACTTTTGTCTCCAAAGAGTCTAGAGATGGGCTGCAGAAACAGACTTCTACCCGGAGCCCATGAAACCATTCTGATTTCTTCTAACCACCTTTTCCTCTATTTCTTCACTCTCACACAATAAACCAAAAACTTTGCCCATGGTATTGCAAAACCTATCTTGTACCGTCATAGGGATATTGTAGGGATATCAGATGTCTCCCTGCAGGAGCCATTGTAGTTCATTTTAAGATGCTTGGTGTTCATAATAATGGCCCATCTTCGCGAACGAAGATTTGGGGAAAGGTCTTTTTACCTTTCCAGCCTGCGCAATGGATTTTTTAGGTGAGACACAGCCTGCGCTGAACTGAGCCCACCCATTAATCCTAAGGTTCATCTGCCGGGGCCAAGCAAGCTTGGACAATGGCAGTGAGGTCCTCAGGACGTAGGTTTGTTTAGAGTGTCCTTCTCATAGATGGATGGCCACACAGGGCTAACGACCTCCATCAGGACAGGAGACCGGGGACTCGAACCCGTGGTCGCAGCAGTGAAAGTCCTGCACGCTAACCACTAGGCCACCAGGGGTCTCGTGAAAAGGGGAAGAAATGCAAAGATTTCTTGTCCCACCTGTATTAATTTTTTATTGGCTATCAGTGTCCCCAGAATACCAAAGCCTTTTAAAGCCCAAAACAGTCTGTCCGCACCTCACCTAAAGAGACCCTTCGCTAGACAGATTCACTGCAATGCCCCTGATATGGGAACGGCTCTTAATAGCAATGGAGAACCTTCTCAGCAAAGTTCTCCTACAAGTTACGAGACTGCCAGCACCAGAAACAAACCAGACTAACTAGCAGCTCACGAAATGACTTCTATTAATACCAGTATGTGACAAACTACTGTAGGGTTGGCATCACCGGTGATGATGTTTAACTGCACAATTGCACTTAACTAATAAAAGACCCAAAAACCAGAAGCACACTCTACAAAACAACACAACTACCTTAGTGCAAAACTCAAGCAACCCCCCTCCATGACAGACCAGTTTACAAAGACTAGAACAAAATCTAAACACACTGGTTAACATAAAGCAAAAATGAAAGAATATAGCCACTTCCCACTAACACACATTTTAACTCACTAAGATAAGGAAATGCACACCTTAAAGCAAACCATGAACGAGTTGGCAATAAAGTACAATATAGGACCAAAAAAAAATAATATAAAGTAAGATATATACCTGGTAAGTTACAAGGTGTAGGGCAAGGTAAAATTAGTGTCTATAAAGCAAAGTAGCAAAGTACAATTAGGAAATAAGGTATCTATGGGGTAAAGGTGAAAGAGGGTAATCTATAAGGTATAAAGCAAGGTCAAAGTAAAGAAAGCAGAGTAAATGGTTGGTCACCCCTACAGTGTCCAAAGGAGTGGAAGGACACAGGGCGGCTCGTTAGTTACCCCTGCAGAGATGATGGAACTTCTCCCCAGTTTTGCTCATGTCCGATCTCTTTTTATACTTTTTTTCTTAGGCAGTTGGAGTGACAAAAATCAATAATAATTTTGGGGGTGATAGACAGATGACATAGGCCTAAGGGTCGGCTTCCTGTGTTCCAGTAGAATGTTGGGAAGAAAGGCCATGCTATTTCCATAACACTCCATCCTTTGTTAATCCTATCAGTCTGTTGCTGGGAAGTCTCCCCATTTTGTTGAGGACTTTCAGGAAGCCATTGTCTCTTTGTCCCTTTTTGTGTAACCCACTATCATCTGACAATGGGTTTCTGGGAATGCCCTCTCCAGGTGCTGAGGTGTTTCCTGTAACCGAGCAGGACATCATGGCCTTAAATTGGTCTATCACTACACATT
>NW_020897693.1:14788895-14879771 GCF_003984885.1 Neopelma chrysocephalum
AACCGAGCAGGACATCATGGCCTTAAATTGGTCTATCACTACACATTGGGAGGGAGAGAAGGCTTGTGCTTTCTCTATAGATGCCCCATTCCTTGAAACGTAAGGTTGGATTGGATGGGGGCCTGAGCAAGCTGATCTAGTTGAGGATGTCCCTGCTTATTGCAGGATGGTTGAACTAGATGGTATTTAAAGGCCCCTTCCAACCCAAACTATTGTATGATTCTATATTTGGTCAGTACAAGACACTATTTTGTTAATTCGAATCGTATTTGAATTTCCTAGTAAGGCAGTAAGGACATGCCTTCTCCCTCTGCCATGGGACTTCAAAAAGGATTTAAAATTGTTGGAAATTAATGGTTATTCTGTAGTCTCAGTTAACTACTTAAAGTTTTGAAGTGCAATCAACATGAATTTAACTGTAAACTGTCCAATTTTGCCTCCATAGGATCTCTTCCACATTCCTCCTTCTTACAAAAGTACAATTACACTGTCCTGGAAACCAGTACAGAAGGCAGATGCAAGGTAAGAGTTCTTCATTTAAAAAAAAAAGTGGTGTTTGTTTTGTAAACAGTAAAAATTAACTTCCAAGCTGTGTATATTATATATACACAGCACATGAGATAAAAGTTTCACATCTTGTGGCTGTGGAAACATTATCTTAGTCTTGCTTAGAGATACAACAGACTGAATCAACTGGAGACTAGCCTACTTCCTCTTCTGAGGTATTATTATTCAGGGGATCTTCATTAGCTGCTGCTGGCTTCCAGTGGTTAATCCTTGCGGCTGAACTACTATTCCTGTACTTGTCACCACAAGGGTGTAATGACATGTTTTTGTTTTCTTCTGTCAGTCAAAAAAGAGCAAGTGAAGATACAACCTCAAGTTCACCCCCAAAGAAAGCTTCAGCAGGACCAAAAAGGGATGCCAGGCAAATATATAATCCTCCTAGTGGAAAATACAGCAGTAATCTGGGTAGTTTTTCTTACGGTAAGTTAGGCAGTTTGGAAAAACTTTGTTTAGTGACAGTTGTATCTCGGGGTGGGGGGACCAAATAACCACATTCTTGGAAGATCAAATTGTACTGTCACAAATTTTTGTGTATAATGGTCTTTTCCTAGCTGTTGATCTATTGCAGTGTTACCAGCCTATAAACAATGTCATTTGCAAGTTACTTTTAGTAGTGTTTTAATACCTGGAGTTAGTAATTGAACTGTTGTGTTCTCTATTATGACACACAGCACTTGCACCAGTTTCCCATTGGACAGGCCAGTTGCTGCAAATGGCAGAGCTGGGTCACCTCCTGTCATACGACTGGACCTGTGCTGCGTTCCTATTACAGCTGATGTTGCAGACCTGATCCAGAAGTTCTGGGAATTGCCAGGTTCACTGTGCTTCTACAGTTATGTCCTCATGCTCCCAGTCACACTGATTCTGTCTCCCTGCGAGTTGTATTTTTGGGTGAAGCACAAGAGCAGTTGCAGACTGGATCAATAGGCCCAGCAATGGCAGCAGCCTATTCCTGTCTTCCCTGTAGGTCCATTGATCCTACATCTGGCAAGTAAAGAGGCTGGTATGACAAATTATCACCCACGCTCATAGGTTGAAAAACTGATACAAAGCACTGTCAGATATATAAGAGAAAATATAACATCATCTGCAAATTTCTTACTCTAGACTTCAGGTGATACACCTGTGTCTTTTAAATATGCTTGTTGTCTTGCAGTTTTAAACATTAGGAAGTTTTCAAACAGAAATGTGTTAATTCTTGCTACTCTTGTTAGTGAGATACTTAGGCCTCTGGTCAGCTTCTGTTTTCTGTGCTCTTTAAAACAAGCATGCAGCTCTCTTTTGTAGTTTAATATGACCTGTATTTTAAGACTGTACATGAAGAGAAAGCATGAAAGGGGAATGAGGGTTTGAAACATTTTCAAACAAATCCAAAGAAACTATATTTATAAAGTATTTTCAGGTTTGGTTTTTTGTTTTGGTTGTTTTGGTTTTGGTGGGGGGTTTTTGGTTTTTTTTGCTGTGATCAGATTTGTTCTTAACAAAGGGAAGGGAAAAATTTTCTAGGGTTTACAAATAGTTTGTGTGGTATCCATCTATATCAAAGATTTCTAATTGAATATAGTTATCAGCCCAAGAAAAAAAAATTAATATGCTAGCAATAACTTAAGGATAGAAAAGGACAGATAGAATGACAAAGTTGTGGTTTTCCATCATTTTATAAAACAGACTAGTAGCCAGTCAGACTAACACCTCAGTATCAGTATTGTGTTATTGGATAGAAAGATGAGTTAGGCAGCCAGTTTTCAATTCTGTGGTAATGGATTGTCCCAGATGTGGTTCTAAAATACAGACACGGTTATGTATCGCAATATTAGTATGCAGAAAGACTGCACTTAATTTAGAGAGGCTAGTTCTCCTGACCTCCTTTTACAAGTACTGGGGTCCATTTCCCATCAAAGCATAACTCAGCAATCTCATGGCATATAAGCAGGATGAGCCTCAGAGACTGAAGTTAGCCTTCAATACCTCCAGATATTGCTATTCAGTTTTAATCTGTATTCAGCATAAAACCTGCATGAAAAGTTTCAACTCTTATTTCAGAGCAAAGAGGTGGTTTCCGGGGTGGACGAGGAAGAGGCTGGGGAGGACGTGGCAATCGTAGCCGAGGAAGAATCTACTGAGAAGACTGCTAAATCTTCCGTGCCCCTGAAGGGCTGAAGTGAGAGTGCTACTCAGCAAGTGTTTGCTTGGAGCATTGTTTTCTTCAAGGACTGCCTTCCACTAAGACTGAATTAAATGTTCTTTATACCTTTGTATGTATGATCTACTTTTCTAACGGACTACAACTTGTCCATAGTGAAACTACAGCTGTATTTTTGGATGCTTACAGTCAGCAGTTTTGGGTTCTTAATTTTGAAGTGTCTTCAGGATTCAAAATTGGAAAAGAGCATAGATGTTTCATCAAAAGCTGCATCTTGACAGTTTGTATATTAACCTAAAAGTCAGCTACTGCATAACTGAAACTATATAATTGAGTTTATGTATTAAGTAACGGACAGGAAAGGCATGACAACAGAGATACGTGTCAGATTAGCTTAGCAGCTGAAGTAATCCTTTCCTCATTTGTAACCGTATTTTGCAATATGTGGAGAAGAGTACCATTGTTAAATTTGCTTTGATTTGCATTTTTAATTAAATTGAATGAGATACATGCTGGTTTTTTAAAGTTTGCAATGTGGCTGGAAATCTGTTTTGCTTGTAGCATGATGCAGTCCTCTTACTTAAAAATGTGGAGAAAGTGGCGTTTTTTGGTTTGCACATCTTACTCTTCTCCGTGCATTGTAATACAGAAGTGATGTTTTGCAAATTAATTTTTAATGTTTAATATGAATATGTGCTTATAGTTATGCTGTGAAAGCTCAGTAAATGAACAGCAAAAAAAACAAAACAATAAACGACTAGAATTATTCCAGGAATGGGTAAAGACTGATGCAGTGATTAAGCTTCATAGGCTGGAGCTGGACCATAGCAGTATCTGGCTCTTTTCTGTGTTTTGCAGATTTCTGGATTAGTTGGCACTGGAGGGTGGGGGTTGGTTGATTGGGTTTTTTCTTGTTTGGTGATTTTATTTTTTTTTGTGTGTGTGTTAATTTTTTGTTTGGGGGTTTTTTGTTTGGTTGGTTTTTTTAACCAATAGTTGCATTTAAAAATATATAAATAAAATTGTATTTTGGGTAACACTGAAAAATTCCAGCTATATAGTTCAATTCAGGTGGAAGAGTTAAAAATTCCATGCTATTTTTTTCCATAGGAACTTGGGATTCTTATTTACTGGTGTACACCCAGAAAATACAAAGTAAAAGCACAAAGCTTTTTTTTTTTAATTCTCACCAATCAAAGTTTTTAATTCTCAGGTCATTCAACATTGTAAAGAAATTAGCATATAGTAAAAAGAAGTTGGGACAGAGGAAAAGAATTTTAATTAAGTGTTCCAGGGCATGTTGGTGTAAAATACCTTAGACTTTAGAAGAATAAATAATACTTCTTATCCTGCCCTTTTTTTTTTTTGTTCAGCCACTTGATATCTACAGAAGGTGATGTCTCCCCACTCTGGTTCTATTTGTATTTGTTTGTGAATCTGACTCAGGTGTTTTCATTAACACTGATATTTATCACTATAATCAGATGGCCAAAATACCAAAACTATGTCAAAGTGAGAGACATTGTTGATGCTAAATTAGAAGTCTATTTTTGCTTAACTCTGGAACACTAGGCAGCAAACTTTGGACATTCCAGGACATGTGAGCTGACTGTATTTCTGATTACCTGCCAGCTGCTCAACTTTGATTTATCACAAAACCCATAAAACTTGGCAAAAAGCTTTCAAGGACAAATTTGTGAGACCAAAATGTCACTCTGAAAATAGACACTAGATGTGTAATAAGCTTCCATTGGAGGAAAAAAGGAGGGAAAAAAAGACATTTTGCACTTGTAGCTATAATTGGTGTTTTGAGGGGATTTAAAAATGTAATCTCAAAGCCTAAACATAGCTTGTATTTAGACTAGTAGCTAGGTGCTAGCAGCTTATTTTCTCACTGAATTTTGAGTGAGTTTTCTTTACATGAGTCCTGTATTTCAGAAGTGATGTGCAAAGTTCTTGTGGCCTCAGTAGTTAGATTATTTTTCCCCAGTTTCACATCTAATTTTAATGCAGTGAGTTCTTGTGGAAACACCTTTTTACCATCTTGTTGAATTGTAAATGTTCCCTTACAGCTTTGGAATAAATTCATTTTGTAATTTTGTTCGGCTCATTGTTTCACAGTTACTCTGCAACATTTTGTGTTGGCTTAGTAAAAGGGTTCTGTGCTACCTTTTGGTTGTAGTTCCCTTACTCCTCAGATTGCTATAGATGTCTAAAGCTTTTTGCCATTAAGGAATATATTGGAGCAAGACTGTGTTAGCTGTTTCAACTTTTAAGTCATTCACCTTTAAATGCAAAGTTTTGCCTAGGAATTTAAATATTCAGCAAACGCTGCATCTTGTTTGGAACCGGGTGAAAAGGAGTCAGTCATTGTCTTATGCAACCTCCTAGATGTTGACAGTGTGATACAATTCGTTGGTATCTTATGATAGAGCAAGACTGACTTGGAGTGGCAGCCTGGGGTTTTTTGTGGAATCTGTAATATGCCTGATGTGTAAACTCTGGCAGTGGTAAGGCACTATCATACTTGTGTGGATATTTTCTCTAGGCTGATAGAAACTGAATCCCTTGCATTGGTTTAACCACTGACACCATCTAGAAACTTGTTTCCACTTAATGGGTTTTGAGTTACTTGAGTGAATTTTACTGTTTAACAGGCTCCAGGAAGTTTGGTGTCCCCAAGAAGCAGGACTGGTAACACAGACCTTTCGGTCGAACAGAACAAAATTTGAATGTGGCAGCTTTTAGATCTCACTCAGGACTGGGAAGCAGGCTCTCACTCCTGGGTTGGTATTTACTCTTAACTGCAATGGGAAAGGAAAAGTTCAGATGTTTCTGTGTAACTGAAAAGCATTAGAAGGGAAAAGGAGCGATGTGTCTTTCAGAGCTCCCTTCACCCAGCTCCTCGGGGGGCTGTGGATAAAAACCTGTGGATAGCTGCAGGTACGGTTCGGTTTGCGATGGGCATACAGTCGTTTCCTCAAGCTGCCGTGGCGAATGTCCGAGTGTGTACTAGACAGAAATTACGTCCTTTAAATTACAGCGTTCAGCGCGGCGCCACACGCCGCTTGCTGGCACTTAACTCTGGCCTGGAACTCCGGGCGGCGGTTACCCGTGGCTGCCACAGCTCCGGGAAGACCCCACTGGCCAGACCCGGCTCCCCGCGAGGGAGAAGTCGCTTCGCTGAGCCCCCGCCGCGCCTCCGCTCCTGTGCCTCCGCCCAGGGGCTGCGCCGGTGCTGCCGTGGGGTCAGGACAGCGCTCGGTCCGGGGCTCCTGGCGCGGCCTGAAAGAAACCCTGAGGCAACCCCGGACCCGGCCCTGTCGTGTCCTCCCGGCCCGGCCGCACCGCCCCGCAGCGCGAGGCACCGCCCGCTCCCAAAATGGCGGCGGCGGCCGTTCCGGTTCCGGGGGGTGCGAGCAGGCCGGGATTGGGGAAGATGGCGGCGGCTGGGGCGTCCGGGCGGGGTGGGTTGGGGCGGGCGTGGGTCTTCTCTGGCTGGGCCCTGGGCCTGTGCTCGCTGCTGGCCTCGGGGACTCGGCCCGCCGCTGCTACCACCCACTGGGTGGTCACCGAGGATGGGAAGATCCAGCAGCAGGTGAGCGGCCCGGGGGGCGTGGGGCGCTGCCCACCACCTGCGGAGGCACGGAGAGCCCCTGTCCGTGCCACCGCTCACCCGCAGCCCCGGCCTGCCCCGAGCGGTGCGGCGCAGGGGGAGGATGGCCCTCGGCCTGGAACGAAGCCCTGCCTGTCCCGCAGCCGCTGCAGGAGCTGGGAGACAGTGCTGGACGCTCCCGGCGGCCCGGCACGGGGGTCTCCCGCGGCAAGCCGGCGTCGCTCGCGAAACATGGCTTGAATCCGCTGGAGCCGCGGGGCGAGGCGGCGGGGAGGGGTGGCCGGTGAGTCCAGGCGAGCCGAGGATGGATTTCAGCTGGAATCGTGTTTGGAGCAGCGGTGGTTCGTGCTGAGAGGCCGTCTCCCGGAGCTCCTCCGGCACGAGGCGGGTCCTGCTTCGGTGGCGAAAGCGGCGGGACCGCGACCCCAGCCCGCAGCCGTGACTCTCCGCGGGGCCGAGAGCGCTCCCGGCGCGGCCCCGGCCCCGGCCCCGGGCACTCCCGGGCTTCACGCCGCTGCCGGCGCAGCCCCAGGTATCAGTGAGTCTGCGATTTTTCGCATCCCGCCGCTCCCGACCCGGCCGCTTTCCCTTCCTGCTGAAAGTAGGAAAGAGAAACGGTGGCGTGTGTGCGCGGTGCAGAAGCACACGCGCGCCCTGTGCTGCGGTAGTCTTGTGGGTTTAGCCAAAATGCCTTATTTTGATAGCGGGCTGCGCCTCGCGTTCACTAAGCGGCTTGAAAGAGTCGGTGTGCGTTTGATGTTTGGGCTTTTTCTTAGTTGCTTGGCTCCCTCTTTGTTGAAAGGGGAACACACCAGAAATTCACTTTCGTGTCAGATCTGATCGGTTTCCCTCTGGAGCGGAAGAGTTAGTAGCTGTAGCAGGCAGTGTGGCCTTCCCCCCGTAAAAAAGTGTGGAGAAACGAGCGTCCATTAATATCACCTTCCTTGGTGAGGATTTTTAGTCGGGTCTCCTAACAAAATACATTATGGTCCTCGGACAGGTGGAACAGACTTTCTCTGCAGGAAGCTTTTGCTGTGTTTATGGTTCTGGGGCACTTCGGCCATCTGTGTAGACTGAGGCATTCACACGCCCCAGTTAATCATAAATTAATGAATGACAACGCTCCAGTGCTCTCTCATCTCCTTTCCCCACTTAATACAGTGGGGGAGTGGTGCGAGTATGTGATAATGGCCTGGAAGCATCTGTATGTGTGTATTGATTGTATGTTATAAAATTTGAGTCAAGTGTTGATTTTGATTATTGCATGAAAAGCAGCCGTGGCTTGAAAAAAAAATAATTAGATAAAAGGGCTTGAGAATCTGATAAGCTAAATTCAGTACTGATTTTAAGAAATGGGATTTTATGGTGTCAGCTGACTAATGGTACAGGTAGGAGCTTTCACTGTACCATTGCCATGCAGTAGGCTTTTCTGTTACAGATCCAAATGCTTTCTAAGCGTGGGCATTCCCATGTTCCCTGTATAAAGTTTTCAAGGCCTGTTGCTGATGTGATAAAACAATATCTGTGGAATAAATTCTCTTACCTGCATGGCCAAAATTAATCCACCCGTTTCAAGCAAGGAAACTTGAATTATAAATATAGTATTACTTGGAATATCAGGAGCTGGCTTCTTCAGTAGCTGGAACGTAGTGCAGCTGGAACATAGTGCTGCTAAGTGTCCAGTGAGTTTTTTGTAATAAGATGTGTTTTGGCATCTGTTGCTTTCATCTCCCTAGCTCTTAACTTAAATTTGTGAATAAGAAAATTAGACTTAAATTTGTGGTTATTGCCATTGCCAGCCTACATGGCACATTTGAGTTTCATTTTTTCCACTTAGTTGTGTTTTGGGGAATGAGAGGACAAGTTTTACAGTGAACTTGAATGTTGTTTTAAATGCCAAAATATAGTAGTGGTTCAATGGTTAGCAGCAAAAATGGCAGATAATCTCCACTGTCCAGCAATAGGAAAGAATTGTCATTGTCCCACTCTGCACCACTCTATGCTCGTGCAGTCATACCTTGAGTTCTAGATGCAGTTTTGGGTGCTTCAGTGTAAGGGCATCAAACTATTAGACTGTGTCTGGAGGAAGGCAGCCAAGATGGTGGAAGGTCTCAAAGGTAAGACTTAGGAGAAGCAGCTGAGGTCACTTGGCTTATTCAGCTTAGAGAAGCCTCGGGAGACCTCATCACAGCCTAAAACTTCCTTAAGGGTGGCACTGCATGAGGAGATGCTGATCTCCTCTCTCTGGTGATCAGTGAGAGAACACAAGGAAATGGAATGAAGCTGTGCCACGGGAAGTTCATACTGGACTTTAGGAAAAGGTTCTTCACAGAGAGGGTGGTCAGTCATTGGAACAGGCTCCCCTGGTCATGGCATAAAACCTGCCAGAGTTGAAGCAGCATCTGAGCAGCACTGGGAGGATTCATAACTGATTTAACAGTTCATTGGTAGAACCTCAGTATTCCAAAATATATGAGCTATCCTTCTCCTAATACCAAGACTTTATTAACAAGACACAAGCCTAAAACGTCCCTGCAGAGTATCCCTTTGCTTTAATTTTTCAGAATATTCTTAACTAATTTGTTATTTATCACGAGAACTCATTGGTCCGTTCCCACTTGAGATACTCTAGGATTCATTCGCAATGGGAGCTTCTGCATGTTACGTGCTCCAGGGCCCTGACCACCTTGAATGGGCTTTGCTGGCCTTGAAACCAAGGACAGAAAGCTAAAGCAAGTACTGCCACATGGGTGCCTGCTGGAGGGGGATAATTGCACCCCTCGCCCTGTTGGCTCCAGCCTTGCTGCTGCAGCCCTGGATGCAGTTGGCTGCCTCAGCTGCAAGGGCACGCTGCTGGCTCACCACCAGCTTTTTCCCCACCAGAACCTAAACACTATTTCTGGAAAGCTGTTTTCCATTCAGCCCCAGCCTTTCTTGCTGCATAGGGCTATATCACCCCATGGGTTTGTTCTTGACGTTGTTGACTTCATAAGGTAGGTCCTTGTCAACCCATTTCTCCATCCCTTTCTCTAACTGCAGCCCCTCCTTCCACCGTGGCCACCCCACATTTGCAGAGGACACCAAGCTTGTTGAGGTTCCTTTTATTTGGTGTCATTAGCAAAGAGGGTTTTTTCACTGTCATTGGTGAACGCCTGTCTCAGTAAAGACTACTATTGATCCTCAAAGGATGCTGCTGGTGGTCAGCCGCTGTTGGACTTTGCACTGCTAATCACAGTGCTTCCAGCACAGCAGTCTCTGACTGCAAGTGGCTACTGGTAGCAAAGTGGTAGTATTAATTATTTAGTTTTGGAAATACTGGCATTCTCAAAGTCTGAAACACATTTTTAAAGATTGTCAACTTTTTACAGAGGTACAGGCTTAGTTTTCACTTGGACTCCCACAGTTTATCTGAACAAAGCCTGTATAATTAAGAGGTAGGAAAAACTTAATGGATTGTGAGACCCAGACATTCCCACTGCTAAAGGAGCCACTAGCTATGGCTATGCAAATGAGCACAAGTGATAACTGACTTCCTTGTAGCTTCTGGTTTACTACTGAGAGTTTTGTTTTCTGTGTTACCAAAGTGCACTATGGATGAGGAGCTGAAAGGAGGAGTTACAGATCCTGACCTATATACAATATATAATATCTGGAATATGTTTGAGGGAAGAAGGGTGAGAATATTTTATGTTATTGACCTAAAATCTCTCTCAGGTGTTTCTCCTTATAGTACAGCAAGGGTGCAGGCGTTTGGTGTGAGATTACGTTCAAGAGAGATTGACTTTTCTGTGACATAAGATCTCTTGCAGTACCCGGGCTGAGACTTGAGTTCCTGGTGTTACAACAACCTGGCAGCAGTAGCAAAGTTAACACAGATTGAACAATTTTCCATCTATCAGGAAGCTTCCATCTAGTAAACAGGAGTGCTTGCTAAGTAGGCACTGCTATTCCGGTTTCTACTGAGCATTTCTGAACGATGAAACAAATTAATTCCTAGCAGTACATGTAACACTTCAAAGTCTCAGCCATCAAGAGAAAAGCCATCAAGCTGTATCTGTTACTCTAGTAGCTGGTTTTCAGATCAAAGACATAATTCTCTGGATCAGTTCATATTCTTCTTTTACTCCGAGTCCACCTTCAAATGTATGTTCCTGCAGACAGGGGCTGAGTAATCGTCTCTCTTTAATGAGATTATAGCTACTCAGTGCACATGTTTATAAGCCTTTTCATTTCACAACTCACAGTATAAAGTTCAGGCTAATATATAACTGATTTTAGACAGTGCTTGTCTGCCAGTAGGGAAACTCGTCTCTCTACAGAAATACTAGTGTACTTAAAGAGAAGAGAGAAACTTGGCATAAAGAGAGGACAGACAGTTGACAGATTAAATGCAGTGCAGGATACAGTTTCAGTGGTCATTCATGGCTTTAATGGTGGGGACCACCTGCTACCTGTGACTCAGAGACCTGGCATACCAGAGCTGAGGTAGGATCTTTCTAGAGATCCCTTGATGGAGGCGATTAAAGCTGAGCAAGCTCGTGGAGACTCAAAGGCCTGCCTTTGTGTGGACTACTGTAAACAGTGAAAAGCGTTAGTTCAGAGTAATTAAACTAAAAGAAGCTGAGAAACCTTCCAGGCAGATGGTCCAAAGCAGGATTGGGAAAGTGTTCTGGCAGATTCTTGCAAGGAATCTGAGTTGGCAAAAAGTTGTTTTGGTTTTAATGTGTTGTCATGTGTTTTGAAGTTCATTAGAGGTGATCTGGAGAGGAGAGTGAACAAGCAATGCTGGTTAGCCTGCTGGGGGCTAGGACAACCAGATGCTCGGTACATGAAACATCTGAATTTCCTGCAATGCAGTAGTGTGCTTAATTCTGGCTTAGTGCAGTAGAGAGGGGGGACAGTACCTAACAGTTGTTCGTGTGGTTGTGGATTTGAATGCAAGTGGACCTCAAGTAGGAGAAAGGCAAATTGATTCATGGATGGCTTTAGAGTTGGTTAATGCGTTAATCTGCCATCTCAGTGCACATATATGCTAACAGGTTGAGATGAGAACAGTGGTCCGTATACTCAAGGATATAGGAAAAGCAGCCATCCAAATCCAAGGAAAGCTGAAAATCCAGTGAAGCTGAAAATCTAGTGTAGCCAAATAAAAATCAATTTGCTGCTTACAAAAGCATTTTCTGTGGTATATTAAGCAGTCACTCAGTCCTGTCTTGAAAATGAAAGGTGGATGTTTGCTTTGCTCTTTCTATAAAAGGTTAGTTCGCTTGGTTGTATGACCTCTTTCTTGACTGAGTTTCTTATACTTGCAAGTCTGTTGTGTGCTAAGCAAAAAAAAAAAAAAAAAAAAAAAAACAACCAACAAAAAACCAAAAACCTGTTCATTTTTACTGAAGTGTGTCAGATAGCATGCCTTGCCCAAAACAGACCTAGGCTGGAGGTTGGTTTGAGTGTTCTGTAGTTCATCAGATGTCATCCAACCCCAGGGTGATGAGCTGAAGCAGGATAGTTTTGAGGCATAGGTCAGCTTATCCTCAGGAAAAGGGAAACTTTTTCTGATTTAGAGCTTCTCTTGATCACCAAAGGACTGTAGGACTTAGGCGTCCATCTAGTGTGAAAAATAGTAATTTAAATAAAAAACCCCCAAACCTCCTCACTTTAAATTTTCTGCCTTTTCATAAGTGCATAAAAAAATTTTGGGTGTTGAATGGCTGAGATGTTTAACGTCCTTGTCCCAAATGGGGACCTAGAGCTGCACTTCACCAGTGCTGCCTGCTCACAGGGGAGCACAGCCTACATATTTCTGTGTCACTGTGAGCGTCACGACTAGATCTGAATTTGATAAAAATAGGCCTTGTGGTAGCCTGTATGTGGTGTGCAGTCAGATATGCAAATTTTTCGTTTGTTGGGGCAGTGGTGGAGAAGAAGTAGCTTTCACTGTTCTCAACTCATCAGTGAAAGATTTGCATCTGAGGTGGAGGAGCAAAGAGGCAGATCCAAAGGGCTGCTGAAATACAGCTGTTGGTGTCCATGCCCCTCACACCTGCTGCAGTCTAGCAGGTAATCTTATACAGGTTTGACGGCTGACAGAAAAGCTTTAGTGCAAAAACATCTGTATTTAGCCCAGTGTAGTCATATGTGCCGAGGTGGTTCAGTTTTTAAGTCCAGAATGCCCTAGTGGTGGCTTGGACCTTGTGTAGGCATGTCATGCTCATTCCTCCACTCCTGGTGTTTTCTTGCAGCCTTTGCCCTCCAGGCACAGTGTGCTCCCAGGTTCTATTTCTTTTAGCATCCTCACATTTTGATTTCCTGGCCTCTCATCCTGTTTTCTGTTGCTTTTAAAATAAGGGTAGGACAAACTGACTAGATGATATAAATCAACTGTACAAAACTGATTATTCTGTGGTGAAAGTGTTCATGGTGCCTGGCATGCCTTCGTCATATTGTGAGCTTCACAGCTAAAGGGTAGCCTAGAAGTGGCCCAAGCACATGTTTGTATGAAGATGCCATCAAAGCCCAAAGGAGCAAAGTCAGCAAGACTGTGAAATCCACTGTTATTTCATGTAGGTGCTTGCTTTAAAAATACGTCACTTGATAAAGTAAATTCCCTCAAAGTTTAACAAAAAAAAATTAATGGGTTTTCTGTTGTTCATTTATTGAATTTGTTGTGTAAGTCTAACTACTAGTTTGCCTGTCTGTATTTTCAACGTTAGAACATTTCATAATTTTAGTATTTGGCAGTGAGCAGGCATCAAGAACCAGTCTGCCTTTATGAAAAAAGTACTTGTTCATTACAGATGTATATGAGTATAATCTCTCCATCTCTTGCTTTCATTCAGCTGAGTGCATGGCTGGCATCTGGTTTGCTACTGAAGAATATAAACCTTACCTAGAATATACAAGTTGGAAACTTGTGCCCTTAAGTATGACCAACAACACGTTGCAGGCGTGGTGTTACAAGTAAAGTCCTGTTTTCCTTTGGTTTGTTTAGATCTGTTCTCTACAATATTCATAGCTGGTGTGATCTCAGCTGAATAGAGCTATTCAATAATACTGCAACTTTGTTAGGTTTTATGTTCGGAGTGCCCCAAGTGTTTAAAATTTCTGTTTTTTTTCTGTAGCACAGCTAGTATTAATAATATCAAAACACCCAGTGCTGTTTCTTAACAGGTTCTGCAGCTCCAAGCTTTTAAATGGCTGAATACTTATTATAAAAACTCATTTCAACATCATTTTTCTGTGTGAATTTTTCAGTGACATCCCTTGGAACAAGTATCTTTTGACTCTGCCTACTCATCATTTGAATGAGTCAAAGAACTTATTTTCCAGTTTTGTAACTTCTCTTGCACTGAAACCCATACAGATATTTTTGTGGCTTCCTCAGAAATGCCATGAAGTATCATGTTGGAGTGTAAAGTATCAAGACAGCAAGAATATACCGAAAGACAAGCACCAGTTTTCAGATCATTTGCTCACACTCGAAATTGCAAGGAGTTGCAGCCTGTTGGAGTGGGAATTGCCTTCATTTCCTACAGTGACAAAAGATCTACTGACTATAAAACAAGCCTATAAAACAAATACAGGGAGCGCACTTTTCTGTACGCCATCATTAGATGTAGTGTGTTTTTCAGCTTCTTTCTGTAGTAATCTGCCTTTTGTATGCAGTATAAAGCTTTTAGGATGTGAAGAGGTACTAACAGCCTGTACCTCAGTTAACAGGGGGATTTCCACAGTACTTTAAAAAAAAGCCTTACCTAAAAATAGTTGACTGAAGCATCCTTTGACCCTCATTTTAAAAATTTACTTCCTGGTGCAATATAAGTGGATTGCCAAGAAAAATGTACCGGAAGGTTTGACAAAACTTACAAGTCTAATTATTCAGAGATTTTGATATATGCAGGTAACATAGGAGACTATAAAACTTCAAGGTTTGATTCAACTCTGATGTCTTTTCTTGTTACATGAATTCTGTGTGTTTCTTGCTGAATCAGATTCTTGGTGTACTTTATGACTGAATAAATTTGAACTGTGCTTTATAAAGAAACTTTCACCTTTGGGCAAAGTGGAACAGAGAACACTTATTCTGAAAGTGTTTTACTGGCAGGCTTTCTGCAGTGTATCTACAGTAGCCATCAAAGGTTCAAAGAAAGCTTTTCAGCGCTATTTTTTTTCTTTGTTTACTGTGTTTGAATTGAAGTCAGATTCTTGCATTTCAGGCACTTCATTTTGAATGTCACAGTTTCAGCACTTTGGAGGAAGAGTAAATGAATGTGGTGCTTTGCCGTCAGTTTAACACACTTTGAGTTAAAAATTATTCCAGCACACCATGCTTCTCGCTTATGTTTACCACTGTTGCTGCTCTTACCTTTGCTGTGCAGGTTACCTGGATGTTGTACTGTTGTTTGCTACCTACTTTCTGTGCTAAATTCTTCATGAGGTGTCATTATTGCCCTCAATGGCAAACACAGTATTGGTGCTCTTCACAATTGAGTACATCAACCTTGCCTTTTTCCAGCTGTAGAAATGACTGGCAGTGTAAAGAAAATGTGTTTGATCTAGGAAGGGATGTTGTAAAAACTTGGATAATGTACCATAAGTCTTGACAGTATTGCTGGCTGGGTCTGAGAGGAATAAGTTTCAGTTCAAAAGCCGTCTGTCTATCACTACAGAGAGTGGGATGATGAAGTGCTCACCTGAGGCCAGCTCAGACTAGCCTGCTGATCTGGCTGAAAACTTACTGTTTAATCTTTTATTTTTTCAGCTGAATTAGTTTGGCCTCTTTCTCAGTAGAGCTATAAGATTACGGATACCAAGAAAAGGGAGGATTCCCCTACTTGGCAGCAGGCTGATTTTATTTGGATCAATCTAAACAGATCAGAAATTTTTGGTTTAAATTCTATGATATTCTTAAGTTTGAACACCCTCATCCTCCAGCCAATGCCTCTTGAAGGCCAGTTGGCATTGTTTTCCTCATTTGCAGGCATGATATCATAAGATCTCCTGCTTTTTTTATTAAGAATCTGTTTTCCTTTGTGTCATATATTATTTTTTTGTAGATCTGAATGCTTTTTATTTCCTCGGTTACTGTATTGTAGTGCCTTCGTACTGTAAATGTATAAACTGAAGAGTATAAGAACTAATAGAGTATTTTCGGTTCACTTTTACAAGCTGCCATCAGTGCTCTGAATGCATTGGATGTGCTGGCTCAAATTGCCTCTGCAAACCTTGCATTATTTTCTGGTGTAGCTGCTTAGTTTTTTCATTCAAATTATTTTTTCCAAAATTATTGCACATAAAATGCATTTTTATTTGTAGGAGCTAATAATAGTCTTTGATAATTTCTTGAAGTGATCTTGAACTTTTGGACTCAGAAATGATCAAATGGAAATAAATGTAAAGTTGGATTTACTATTGTGGTGGGTTGACCTTGGCTGGATGCTGAGCACCCACTAAAGTTGCTCTATCACTCCCCTCCTCAGTTGCACAGAGGAGAGAAAATATAACAGAAGGCTCAAGGATTTAGATAAGGACAGGGAGAGATCACTCACCAGTTACTGTCACAGGCAGAACAGACTCAACTTGGGGAAATTAGTTTAATTTATTACAAATCAAATCAGAGTAGTGTATCAAGAAATCCAACTAAATTTTAAAAACACCTTCTCCCAACCCATCCCTTCTTCCCAGACTTAACCTTATTTCTGATTCTCTACCTCCTCCCCTCGGTGGCACAGTGGGATGGGGAATGGGCGTTGTAGTCAGTTCATCACACATTGGTTTTACCACTGCTTCCTCCTCGGGGGGAGAACTCCTTCCCCTGCTCCAATGTCATGTCCCTCCCACAGGGGATGGTCCTCCATGCACTTCTTTAATGTGGTTCCTTCCCACAGGCTATTACAAACTGCTCCAGTGTGGTATCCCTCCCACAAGATGCAGTCCTTCAGGAACAGGCTTCTCCAGTGTGGGTTCCCTGTGGGGCCACAGATCCTACCAGCAACCCTGATACACTGCGGGCTTTCCGTGGGTTCACAGCCTCCTTTGGGCATCCACCTGCTCTGGTGTGATGCCCACCATAGGCTGCAGGTATATCTCTGCTCCATGATGTGCTGCAGGGGTACAGTCTGCCTCACCATGGTCTTTGCAACAGGCTGCAGGGGAATCTCTGCTCGAGTGCCTGAAGCGCCTTCTCCTACTCCTTCTCCCCTGACCTTTGTGTCTACGGAGCTGTTTCTCTCACATATTCTCAGTTCTCTCTTTTCTGGCTGCAATTACTTCTGTACAATAACTTTTTTTCCTTCTTGACTATGTTGCCCCAGAGATGCTACCACAGGCACTGATGGGCTCAGCCTTGACCAGCAGCGGTCCGTCTTGGCGCTGGCTGGAGTCGGCTCTGTCTGACATAGGGGAAGCTTTGGCAGCTTCTCACAGAAGTGACTCCTGTAGCCCCTGGCTATGAAGACCTTGCCATACCAACCCAATACAACTACTAAAGTTCTGGGTTAAGAGCTTTGTGTTTTCACACTGGTAAAGTTAACTTTCTACAAGGTTGAAGGGTTCTATGCTATTATTAGAAAGTGCTTATTTGCTGGTGACAAACTGAGATCTGATCTGGAAGTGAAAATATGAAGCCTAAATTAAAATACTCTTAACTTGAGATGATTTCCTGGTGGATTGACATAACTTTATGAATGAATTTGAAATTGTATTGCTTCTTGATTGTTGCTACCACTTTGATTTCTGCTGCCAAGTAATAGTTGATGGGAGTATGATACTTGTTGCATTCTTTTCTGTCAACCCATACATACTGAGTTGGTAACATACCACTCCAAATTCCCGCACGCTAAATTCAGACCTAACTCTCATGAGACTGTCTTATCAAAAGTTAAAAACAGAAGCTGTCCCTGAATATCATTCTGTTTCTGACTGAATTATAAGACAAGATCCTTAATCTTTCAGAATAAAGGTCTCTAATTGGTGATACTTGCATAACTTTCTGCAAAAAATTGCTCCCCAGATGCAGTTTGTCACTGAAAGCGGAGCTGATAATTGACTCTCAGTGACTGTGTAGTATCATGCAAGCAGCCTTTAGATGTCAGATGTACAGTGGTGTTTTGGAATGGGTGATGAAGTGCTTTAAATACAGTAAAACTTTCCCTTATTTTCTTTGCAAATTGATCTCTTATTCATTTGCACATACCACAGTAGCTTCTCTAGCAAATGAGGCATGAACAAGTGTTACATTCAGTGCATAACTCTGTTTTTGAGTGCAGCCAGTTCAAAGTGAGGTGGGGCTCATAGGAGGAAATATGAAATACAACTATAAATAAAATGTTGTAGATTTTGACACTTCAACTAAAAAAATCTTTAGATTTTTTTGATATGGTATTTTCTGTGCTTCTCTGGATCATAGCAGATACTTGGTCATCCTTTATTGGCAACTGTTGAATCCATGATCTCCAAAGTGTAAAAATGGACTGGTGTCAGTAGCACCTATTATTTTCTATTCATCTGGTGATATAAGAGAATTAATTTGCTAAGGCAGAAAATTAGTTAAATGTAAGTATTTGGACTGTGTAGGTAGCTCCTGCCAAAATGGCTCCATAATAAAAGAAGCACTGAGGCTTTTGACTTGGAAAGGAATACTTCACCAAATTTAGCCAAAATTGCCCTTAGGCAATTTTAATAAAAGGAACAAGTGTTGATGTCTTAGAGGACAAGGCCCATAGTCAGGAGTTGAACATAGACTTTATAGTCAGTAGTCCAAAGATAGTAGATATGAGCTTCTTATCTGACCCACAAGTGAGAGAATACAGCCCAAGGCTTAATCTGTTGACAGGACACATTAATGACCATGAAATTTGCTGTGTCCTGCTGGAGATGCAGTTTTATGCAATAAGAGAGAGTCACAGAAGTGTGTCCAAGTTGTTTGGAAAGTTGACAAAAAATGAAGAGCTGGAGCTCAGAAGGTTCTCCTGCACATGTTATGTATGGCAAACTTTTCCATTAAATTGCAATGTCACCAAGTTTTCACAGATGTCATGGGGTGGACAGCCCACGTAGCTGTATCAGTGCTAACATACAGGTGTTTACATCTTTATGCAGTAGCTAGTTCTGTATCCTGAAAGGTTGAATGGAAACAGAGCAAATCCGGGAATTTCCTGGTGTAGATCATCTTACCATAACAGTCATGTTAAAAATGTGAGATCTTGCTGTCTTGGTCAGCTTGTCGTCTTTTCATCCTGTTGCCACATTCTCCTGTCCATTTCCTTGTTTCTGTTCTCATGCTCATTGAGCCTTCATGAACTAATTTAATTTACTAGTTCAGATAAAGCAACCAAAAGGGAGTTACGTGCTGTTCAACTCCTGAGTTTGGGTTAGCTCACAGCAGAACCTGGTGGCCACCAGAGCTGGTGTGCAGCCAGTGTCCTGGTATCACACTGACAGATTGAAGGAAACGGGGTGGAAGCCTGAAAGTGAGCCTTTTGTCTTTGGTGAGCCTTTGCATCGGCTCAGCTGCTCATCCACCTTCTCGGCTGTAGTGACTTTCCCCCACCCAGTCACACAGCAGGATTGATTTGGCATGAGGACAAAGCTGGGGTGTTTGGAGTGAAGTGCCGTGGCTTATTGAGCCCAGCTAGGCCTCAGAGTGAGCCTGATGTGTAACTGCTCTTGTCTGGGACATACCTCTAATGCTGCTCTATTGAGCTGCGAACTCCTGTGCAAAGCTCTGGAAGTGCAGCACGGTCTTCTGTAGCAGAGCATTCAGTCCTCTCCTGATTCCCTATTGATTTTGTTCCTTTACTTATTAATTCTGAAGGCAATAGAACTTAATGCTAGGCTGGTGTGTTAAATTAGTTGCACAGAGGAGTTGAAGCTGAAGTACTTTATGCCTATTGAGGCACATAGTAGAGGAATTTTAAAGTTATAAAAGAAAATACCTTAGACTGCAATCACAAAAAGTTATCTGGTATTTCAGCAGTAATGTTTGTTGTGAGAAATTTACTTGCCTCATGCTTAGAACTTGTGTGTCTGAATAAACTAAAATTAAAGCATGGTTTGAATTGGATTCTCAAATAACTGTTTATTGAAGTACAGATTTTAATTATGGACATATGAATGCTGACTGGACAGAAAACCTTTGAACAGACAAACTAGTTGAATGAACATAACTGCCTACCTTTTAAAATCACTCTAATTAGGAGAATGTTTTACATGATGGACTGTTAAAATGTCTTGCAGGTGGATTCACCAATGAACTTGAGAAACCCTCATGATTTGGTAATACTAATGAGACAAGAAACAACAGTTAACTACCTCAAAGAACTGGAGGTAAAGCACAATATTAAGTACTAACTAATTTCTGAAAATACAGATTTTTTTTCTACAGTCTTTATAGCGATAGTTTTAGATAGGGAAAAGAATTCACTGTTGGCAAAATTCTGCTTCAATGAAAGGATGAAGGATTCTTCAGAGGTCAAGAATTTTTTGCTCCAAGTCTGCTTAACTGGTCTCCAGTTGCATCAGTCTCTGTTGTTAGCCATAAATCCTAACATTTTTAAGGAAAGTCATTCAGTTACTAGATTCTGTTGTACTGTATTTCAGAAGAGTACAGAGCAGGTCACCTCTGGTTTAATTGGGGCTCATTTATTATTGAAAAAGGGTCTGAGACCCTTTTGGAAAGGGCCTTAATGAACTTTGAGCTGATAAACTGAAGTTTAAATATAAAAGGGGTTAGGTAAGCAAACAGCTCGCAGCCCTTCAGGCCATACACTCCTTTCTCTCTTGTGCCAGCTTTGGTTTTGTCAAACTAGCATAACAAGCTAACTGAAAAGTTAGATGAGCACCGGAGGTAGCTTTAGGTGAATGGAAGAAGTGGAAGGGAGCAATAGAAGCAGGACTGCCCCTTGTGTGACTGTATTCAGCCAGTCTTTCTCATCAAAGTATACTCTTTTTTTGTGGTAATGAACGTTTTAGCTATGGGGCATAGGTTGAGGATTTGGAAGTTACTAATGTCCAACTTGCACATACAAATGACTTTCAGCAGAAGTTATATATTGTAAGTTCTTGTACAAGTTTCTATTACTTCTAGTTTATATCTGTATTGTTGCATAGTAGCATGCAATCAAATGTGTATGGCTAAAACTGCAATTTTTTTTTCTATTATTATTTCACATGTATAGACCCCTATGATATTTAATGTGTTTTCAATTTGCACATCTAGGTGAGAATTAAATGCAGCTTACTGTACTGGAACAGATCATTAATCTGTGTGATCTATACCTGTGAGCTTTATGGGGCAAAAGGTAGCTCCCAAGGCACAGCATAAACTGATGTATGGAAATTAGTCTCAATTCCTGCATTTACCTGCCACCGGAGTTGTACTTAGCACACTGAATGCTTAAGATGATGATTTTGTTTGCGATCTCTAGTATTAGTTGCATGAGGTCTTAGAGTGAAGGAAAAGGGTCCAAATATTTAAAAGTTGACATACTGTTAGCAGCTATTTCTTCTTTTCCTAAATGGACTACCATAAACTCGGAATGTTATTTGCTTTCATCAATATATATTCTTCTGTTTCCTTCTCTTTCCCTACAGAAACAGTTAGTTGCTCAAAAGATTCATATAGAGGAAAATGAGGACAGAGACACAGGGCTGGAACAAAGGCATAACAAAGAGGATCCAGACTGCATTAAAGCAAAGGTGCCCCTGGGGGACCTAGATCTGTATGATGGCACATACATCACCTTAGAGAGCAAAGATATCCGGTAATAAGATGCTTTATATTCTAAGATTTTTACTGAATTAAAAAAAAAAATACCTCTAAATGAAAGTAAAAAGAACAATACTAACACAGACTGATCTTTAGATGACAGTTTAATTTTTTTTGTGTTACTGTGGAATAAAATTGAAACAACATCTGCTACTAGTTGTGAACAGTTAGAACACAAACAGTTTCCCTCAAGCAGTCCATATTAGCCTTACCCTGAAACTTTCCCTTTCTCTTCTGAGTTCTACCACTCTTACTCTGTACTGATATGACCAGACATGTAAATTAAAGTGAAATGCATCATGTAGAAGGGGGTTGAATTTACTTGAGTGTGCTTTCAGTGTTTGAGCTAGACACACTTATTTTAGTGGGAACTGTCTTTGACTTAAATTTGAATGAAATTCAGTTGATTACTAAGCTGTTGAACCTTCTGGTCATATTTTGTCCCCTATGTTTAGAAAGTAAAGGATGAGTAGACAGTCTGCTTGACATTTGACATCATTGGTAATTCATCTGCAGGGCTCACTGTCTTGGTTTTGTAGTTTCATTTTTGTAACATAGTCATATGAATACTTGAAGTGGGAAAAGATCAGTTTTATCCTCATATACCTTCATTGAGACTTCTCACCAATATTTGGGATTGGTTTGTTTGTTTCAATGGAAGAGTCTTCTAATCTGCATGCAATGCCATTTGCCTGGCAGATCATTAATCATAGCAGTGATACACTAGATTGACGCTTATACATTTTGGAGGCTATCCAAATGTTGATGTTTTCTTTAAAGCCAACAAATTTATTTACTTTATCCTATAATGATGACATCCTGGTACAACTGAAATCTGGGAAGACATCAGAAATAGTCTAATGTGCTCAAACGGGGGATTTTTGTAGTGATTAAATCAGAGTACTCTGTCAACTGCAATACTGTTTCTTACAAACTTCAGCAATATTTTAATCTGGAGTCTGTTATGTTATTATGTCTTTAGCCCTGAAGACTATATAGACACAAAGTCCCCAGTGCCTCCAGACCTGCAGCAGCCAGACTGTACAAAAGTTCTAGATCTTCCATACAGTATTCATGCTTTTCAGCACTTACGGGTAAGTGAGCAAATGCAAGTATGTGTTTTTCCCCATTAGGAAGAGGAATAGAAGACCCTTACTGGTAGTTCTCAGTCAAGGTTACAAGGTATTGTAATCTTTCAAGACTATTTCACTTTTTTTTTTAAACTACAGTTGTACCTTGATTAAAGTACCTGCTTATAGGAGGACAGTTCTATCAGATTTATACAGTTTGTCTTTTATTATTGTTTACTGTACTTTAGAGGACATTTTTTGGAAAATGGAGTATTTTGTGTTCATAACACATTTCATCAGCAAATTGGTAGCTTTCATTGGAACTACTACTAGCTTGTGAATTGTTTCTCCAGTTGAAAATTGGAAAGTGCTGAACAGGGTTGTTTAAATGTATGAAAATTCAGGATCAGAAAATGGTTTGAAGGTTTGTCAGTAGCTCCTAACATACTTGACCATCTGTTTGGTATCTGAATGCCAAACCCTAACCCAGGGAGTGAGATAACTCTTCTTTCAGCTGCTTTAGGAAAGCTACAGTGGAAGAGTGGTGCAAAAAATGGTTTTGTGAACAGCATGATATGAGCAAATTTTCTAATGCAGATGCAGCTTTAGCAGTTATATCTTGATTTCATTACAAGTCTTTTAATCTACAAATAAGGATTTTCTTACAGAAAAAAACAGGAAGTGAAGTCTTATTATCTCTGTTCTTGGGTCTGGATGTATTTTTGAAAGAAGGACATTTGTTCATGGGTAGGGAAGAAAAAGAAGAAGTGTAGGGGTACTTTCATTGTGTGCATGTAACCTGATAAACATGATTTAAGTGCTTCAGTGGAAATCAGTAGCTGCCAGATACACAGTACTACCAGAAGTGAATATTTCTTCTGTAGCACTCACAAGCAGTGGCTGCTTTTGACTGCTTCTAATATTTGCTTATCTGACATACTCATAATCTGTCAGAGGTGAAATTATTCTTTCAGTTGCCAAAGATCCTGAAAGGATGATAAGATTATAAATAACCAAGCTGTACATTTTCCTGAGAGTCATGCTTTTGTTTGTATTTCTCTACTCTTAGTTAAAGTGTCAGCAAATATCTGTATTTAATTTTTATTTTAGGGTGTCCAAGAAAGAGTTAATCTTTCTGCACCCCTTTTACCTAAAGAAGATCCAATCTTCACATACTTATCACGGAGGCTGGGAAGAAGTATAGAGGAAATAGGTCATCGTATTTATGACGGGCTAATGAAGGTATGAAACTGAAATCTTACTGTATGCACAAAAAGAGTGCTAGAAAAGTCTCTGAAGATTAGATACACCTCATACATGCAATCAGATCCAGTACTAGTTTTGTACATATATTTTTGGTTTACATTTCAGTTTCAAAAGGGAGGCTAAAACCATTTTCTGCTAGACAAGCAGAGATAGGAGAAAGCATCAGCAAAACCAGTAAATAAATACTTATTGTCATCTTTATTGACTTATGTAGTTATGTTGTCTGGCAAGCCACATTCATTACTCTGTCAAGATAATAAGAGCTTTTAAACAAAAATACAGGTACGTAAAAGAACAAAGAAGAAACAACAGTACTGAAATGTGTATGTTTTTATTAAATACCTTCCTGCAAAATCTAGGAATTCTCATTGAACCCCATTAAACTGCTGATGCTCAAACTACTGTCACCTCTCATTTCATCTCATTTCAAATTTTTACCTGCCTGAAAGGCAGAAGTTGTGTTTCTTTATTACATTTGTATGCTAGTTCATTCTTCCTAAACAGTCACAACTGTTTCCAAATGGCAGCTTTCCAGTGCAAGAGGATAACTTAGAGCAGCTGAGCACCAGCTTTTAATCCCATAGTAATTAAAGCCCTGATTAACCTTTTAGTTCATGTTTTAGTAGTTAGTACAGTTCATGTGTTTCTCTTTACTGCAGAACTCTTCTTCCTGGGTACTCTATAATATGGCTTCTTTTTACTGGCGAATAAAGAATGAGCCGTACCAAGTAGTAGAATGTGCCATGCGTGCCCTTCATTTTTCTTCAAGGTAAGGATTGCTAATAAGGATTTCTTTTCAGATTGCTTTTCTAGTTTTCCTAATTAATAAACAGGTTTTGGTTTCTAAGACTGTATACTAATGAGTAATCCATGTTACTTGTTCTTGGTCTCTATGTGCTGTACTAGGCATATGTATAGCTGAGACGTTTTTCTCAAATGATATATTTTAATGTGTGACTGGCAACTGACTGTGTCCTTATGCACGATTCTTTTACAGTTTGACCCTCCTTTAATGTCCATTTTTGCTTCTTTTTTGTATTCTTTTAGGCAAAATAAAGATATTGCACTTGTAAATTTGGCAAATATTCTGCACCGGGCTCACTTCTCTGCAGATGCAGCTATTGTGGTTCATGCAGCTCTGGATTACAGTGACTTCTTTACCAGCTATTACACATTGGGAAATATATACGCAGTAAATACGATCTTTATTTTCCAAGACTTGAAGAAAATTGAATATTACTTAATTTTTTTGGCTTGACTTGTAATGCTTTACTCTTTTACAGTGTGTCTTGACTTCCACGTGATTTCATGCTTAATGTTTAAGGTTCTGTCAAGATACTTTCATCCAAGAGTCTGTCTTTCAGCAAATTTTTTTTCCTGGAAATAAATTCCATAAAAATTCTACTGCAGCCTTTCTTTAACAGATATGGTGGCTTGAGTGCCAGAAATGACAGGCTGCTTGTTACCATAAATTAAAATTCAAGTTAAAGGCCTTCTTTAAAAATTTTCTTTAAAAGTTGAATATTTTTAATTAAATATTACTGAACAATGGCTAATTCTCTCTCTCGGTCATTCTTCAGATGCTTGGAGAGTACAACCACTCAGTCCTGTGTTATGATCATGCTCTACAGGCCAAACCAGGGTTTGAGCAAGCGGTAAAAAGGAAGCATGCTGTCTTATGTCAGCAAAAACTTGAGCAAAAATTGGAAGCCCAGCATAGGTAACTAAAGCAGTATCCCAGTGGCAATGCATACAATCCAACTTCTGTTGCAGCAACTATGTGCATTTCAAGAAGGATAATGATTTTCAACTCACTATAATTCTTTGACTATGCAGTAGAATTAAGCATAAGAATACTTTAAGAAACACAACGTTGAAAATATGCAACAAGGTAGGAAAAGCTGATATTCTAGAAAGTATTCAAATAAATCTTTTCTGTTTAATTTTCAAGATCACTTCAGCGAACATTAAATGAATTAAAGGAATATCAGAAGCAGCATGACCATTACCTTAGGCAGCAAGATGTTTTAGACAAGTACAAGCTCATCCAGGAGGAACAAATCTTGAGGAACATCATTCACGAGACACAGATGGCAAAAGAAGCTCAACTAGGTACAACTTTTTAGCGTTCATGCTCATTAAAGCAATAAAGTATTGTGCATATTCAAATTATGTCAAGACATAACTTCCGTATATATTAAGATGGCCCTCAGTAGCTGCTGTGTTTTGCTTATTAAAGCAAGAGATTGCAACATGTTCTTGAACAGGGATTTTTTTTCAGTCTTTTGAAGATGTAGGTTCCTCTGGGCTGATGAAGTCAATAAAAAGGGATTGACTGAACTGGGGTCAGAGGGGTTGACTGTATGCTGTCTTTGTCTCCTCAGAAACCACACTTAATGTAGTATAAAAAAATGTTTTGTCCTCTGCAGGGAACCATCAGATTTGTAGACTGGGCAACCAGCAGCATAGCTTGCACTGCCAGTGGGACCAACCTGTTCGTTATCATCGCGGAGACATTTTTGAAAATGTGGAATATGTTCAGGTTTGTCTGTGAATTGATACCACTGCTTTAAGTTGCATCCCATTTGCCTTATTAGCGGAATAATTCTATTTTTTTCAGGCTTGACAAAGAGGGTACGTCTTGGGTGTGGTAATTATAGTGAGAAATGATTTAGTCTCTTTTCCAGAGTGTTGTTTAAAGTATTTTAATGCTAGTTTCTTTTGTAATTAATACAAGCTGAGATTGACTGTGAATTGTAGAACTAGAGAGAAATATAGATTTATTGTACAGGGCTTTGTTTTTCTTAGAAAAGAGAGCTATTAGAATTATTTGAATTGAAAAACTTCATTTTAGTCCAAAGTCTTAGTTTCTTGTGATTGCACGAAGGAAATTTGATACAAGAGTACTGAGAAGTTTTGGAAGCAAGGTGTATACTAATACTGAAAATCCAGAATGACAGCCACCCAAGCAACACCTTTGCTGTATTAGAACTACAGATAAAGATTATGGTTTCAGTTATTTTGCAATATGGAATATGTTCTGGAGTTTCCCCTTAACTAGTTTAAGAAACAGGAATAATTATTTTTAATTATGTTGTTTTCTTCTTGGTTGTTTTTCCTACTATAGTAATTATAAAATCAGATTATCGAGATAATTCTGAAAGCCATGAGTCTTAGTAACTCTGACTTGAACTCAAGCTATGCAATCTAGATAAGCAGATTTTGGTTGTGGTCTGTTTGCACTAGTGTTTTCATTGTTGACTTATTTACAACATGAATATTACTTTTCCATGGTGTGAGTAGATCGAGAGACTTAGATTTCTTCTTTTTTTTTTTTCTGCTACCCAAGTTTCAGCTCATCAGTGAGACTTAACTACATAAATGGTGGGGGAAAAAAATAATATGCAGAAATTCAGCCAGTAATGTACCATCTCTTTTCTTTATTAAATTTTGTTTTTCTATTGTTTCTAGTTTGGTGAAGACTCCTCAACTTCTAGTATGACATCTGTGAATTTGGATCTTCATGCAAACCAAAGCGTTCACAGCCAGTCCTTGCAGTCTTCCCCTGTTGCTCGTTCTGTTGTTTCAGTGTGGAGTGTAGAATCCAACAGAGTGAGTGAAGAGTAGATAGGCTTTACCCTTTCAAAGAGGAGTGGTGAAAGTGAAATTTCTCCTTGTTTATGAAACTTCTTAGCATTCAGGCTGCAGTTTTGATGTGTGGCAGTACTGGAGAATGTAACATTCTGAATTTCATCAACGTATAAGCATCTATCTAGTTTCTCTGTACTAGTTTCCCATCCTTTGAAACTCTACTACAGCACAGAGGGAGTTGTTCTGTAAACATCTGCTGTAAGTAAGGCTGTACAGCTAAGTAAAAATAGAAATTTGAACTGCTGATATGCAAAAAACATGGAAAAATAATAGTTTTAAAGATCTTTTTTTTTTTTATCCAGACTGTTCCTTGTGTTCTTATTAGCTTGTTAATTAGAATATTAAAAATGTTGAGAAAATTATAAAAAATAATTCCTTTTCCCCTTAGGACAAACAGCATATTCTGTGGCCTCAGCGATCAGAGTGCATTAAATCTTTCCCCAAAATTCCTGACCCAGAAGAACTACCAACTTATTTCTTGCCTCCAGAAAATAGGGGATTCAGGCAAGTGCTGACTTTTAAAAACTGTATTTGTAAATTTTCACACTAATACCTTAATGAGTATTTTCTTTCTGGAGAGGATGGATGCAATTAGTAATCATCAGCACAGATGTGTTCAGACTTCTTTCTGGCCGTTCCACAGAAGGAAGGCATTTTCCTTGATTGTTGTCTTTTGTTTATACACAATTACAGGCAGCACATGCTGTTAATTTGTCTTGTTTCTCCTTATTGCTAGGATCCATCCAATCCTGAGTATCCTGGGAGATACTGTTGAGTATGGAGAAACACAGGCACCAGATTGTTCTTCCATTACTGATGCTCGTAACAATGAATCTCTAAACATACTGGTCAAGGAACTAGACACTAATCTAGATTTGAAATTCAGGATGCCAGATGATCGAGCAAGACAAGTAAGAGATGTTATCTTGTTGATTCTCTTCTTTTATAAAATTCTCCTCTTTATTGGCTTAAAAATCTTACACAAAATATTCTGATATTTAAAGGATTCCTTGGTATCATAAGGTAATCAATATTTCCAAAAAAGGTGAGCAAGGGCTTTCTAATGGGAATGGAGAATGGGAGAACTTGTCTGACTTTTTCAAATACCGACGAAAAGCACACAAAATAGGAAATATAATTTGCCAATTGAAATTTTTAAATCTTCTAACAGTTGGTTGACATGATTCATCTTTTTGGGGTTTCTAAGAACTGTATTGTACCAAGTTGGTAACTTAAGGCTGGAATGAGTCCTTCATATTGCATTATGAAGATTGACTGCTTGAAGTGTTATGTGTCACATCCTCTGTTTGAAACAGTACCCTTTTCTTCCCTTTGCTAAAGGAAAGACTTAAAGAAGCAAGACTTGAATGGCCTGTGTTTATGTAGACTGTAAAGTTTATTCAGTTGTTTGGAGGGGAAAAAAACCTATCTTTGTGTTTCAGGTTTTGCATTCTCGTATCAACAATGAATCTATTACACAGGCAAAGATAGGAGTGTTTCTAGATCATGCCATGAAAAAGGTATGTCAAGCTGTTGAACGAGATAAATTCAGAATTCTTACTTGAGGCTTGTTTCTATACTTTTAAGTAGTCAGTCAGTCAGTGACATATGAGGAATAAGTTTATTTGCTGCCTGAAACTGAGATGAAACTAGCTTAAAAATCCATGTTTACAAGTAAGGCACGTAAGTATAGAGAAGTATCTAAATTAGCCTAATGTAGACCAAACAGCCCTGTAGTTACTTGTTCTTGTTACAACTGCAGGACGCAGAACAGCAGTTCTGTGCTAGTTCTATTAGCTAATTCCGGCAGACATTTGCTTAATTGAGAGAAGTAGCTTGGAACTACTCCTCATGTCACCCCTCCCTTCATGCCTGCCTTTTACTCTTCCTCCTCCTTCCCACTACCCTGCTTTCCCCCCTACTCTCCCTCCAAAGAAACCAACCCTCTGTCAATCTTCTGTCAGGATAATTAGCACTCTGGAGCAAAGAATGTACATCTGTATAACACCCTGTGGAGTGCCACCTCCATCTTGCGTGGGGCCTTTGAGAGTCATCACAAGTCAAATGACAAGGAAACATTGAGATATAGACGTTGACTCTTTTTGACTTGTCAAGCTGATATTTCTCAATTTAACTTTCTTGTAGAAGTTGTGTCAAGGCAATATATATATATGTATATTTTTTTAGTCTGAAATCAGTACTTTTTACTATGTGCATCTGTCTTACCGAGAAGAAAAATTATCAGTATGAGTTGATTCCTATTATTATGTTGTTCAGAACAGCCCTATAAGTGTTGTCTTATGGTGCAGTGCACGGGTATTTTGGTTTTAACTGTAGTATTCTGTTGCTTGTCATTCTAAGAGCTTGAATTGCTCGGTCATTTAGATGCTGATGTAAGAACAGTGTTGTGTCACGCCTGTTCTGCTAATGATAAACTTCTTAGAGCAGGAAGGCCACAGTTGGTATCTTTGTATTGGGAAAGACAAAATGCTAATAACTTGCTGAGGATTTAGTTAAAGAGAGGACATTGAGACTTGTGTATGGAGTGTAATGCAGTGAGAAGTTTGGAATGAATAACGTGTAAGTAATGTTATGTATGTGCATTGCAAAATAGGGGTTGTAAATACTCTTAAAATTATAGATTATGTAAGGTACTCAAAACAAAGAATAATATTTCCTATTGATATCTTCCAGTTCATCTAGAACCAAATAGTTAGAACCCTCCTGTGTGAGGGTTTTAAAACCTGGAACAAAATCTTCTTACTGATTAACTTTTCAACATAGTATTACTGTTATGCCAGTTGCATTGTATTTATAAAATACTACTGTAAAGATCCTTATCTGCTTTGCTTCCTTAATTCTAGCTGCATGTTTCCTATTCATGCATGCATTTGGGCTTCAGACATGTAGGTTGGACTGGACATTAATTTCAGTTGTTGCTTTTATGCTGTAAACTCTTTGTACAGAATTGGGTAATATATAATGCTGAAAATATTAAAAACTAGAACATGTTTCTAAGTAATTTGAAAGTGCATCTGAAAGTGGATGTTTTACCTACCTCTGTCCACCTGCCAGGATTTTAAAATTTTGATATTTTTTCTCTAGGGTGTTTGTTTTTTCTGTTATAGGTGAAAGAGGAAGAAGGGACACTCAGAGGTGTATTTGACACTTCTTCCGTTCTTCCACCTGCCCTCACTTATTGATTACTATTTTATAATTTTTCAGTAGTATCTAATGCATGTCAGTTGTCAACTTTGATAAGACAAATAGATAACTAAGTCTAAGAAAAATACAACTCTGAAACCTTAAATTGTCAGGGAAAGGTCAGGATATGTCTGACCTTCAAATTGTAACATTTCTACATAGATTTGTGTTAGTATAATTTTAAGACTCTGAAGTGGCTCACAAATGTTCCTTCCTGAAGTGAACTGACCATTATCACTTGTATATTTGAAGGGATTTTGTGGTCAATATATCAGGCAGTCATGAGTAGAGTGTGAGCAACAATTGCTACTAAATTGCAGTTCAGATTGTAAATGGTGTCAATTTGTGTAGAATAGAGCAGATTGAATAATCTGCTAGCAGACACAATAAAGTCTAATTTGTATCTAGTTAATAAGATAGTATGCAAGGGCGAGTTCTGCTTTCTTCTTACTAAATAGCAGGCAATTCTGTCTTCCTGAGACACCTTTTTGTGGGTGTTTTTATCCTTCTCCCTGACTCTCCTTTAGCCAGAAGATCCTCTATGGCTTGTGCTTAATGAAGCTGGATTGTACTGGCGTGCAGTTGGAAATAGCACCTTTGCTATCACCTGTTTGCAAAAAGCATATAATTTGGCTCCGCATGAGTATCAGGACATCCCTCTGGTCAACCTTGCCAACCTCTTGTTTCATTATGGTCTTCATTCGGATGCCAGCAGACTCCTGCTGAAGGCTTTGACCATCAACGCCTCTGAGGTAAGATGATGGGGTTTGTGTTTGTTCAGCTGTGAATGTGTTTTCCTTCATTATTTTGTAAATATATTTTACTTGTGCTTACTTACCTGTGCATGCATTTCAGCTTGTGATTTGCAACAGATGTTAATTTTCGTTTAAATTCTTGATCGCACCGGGGTGATGCTGATTGCTGAGAGTATAAACATCTAGAGAAGTTCTTACAAATCAGTGATGGACTTTTAGCCTCCCAAAACCTGTATTATCAGCAGTGCCTCCAAGGGATTTAATCCTGGTGTCTGGTAACATTTTTATCTAAAACAGAGATCCATAATGCTGTCAGCATTCTTAAAATCCTTAAAGTAGCATATATGTCACCAGGATCTTTGACTGTGTAGACATCTTTCTGTGACACTTGACTTTTTATCTCTACTGTTTTATTTGTCCGCAGATTTTGTCGTAGAGGAAAACCTGTATTCTAGTTGTTTGGTGGCTTTACTTCCAACCATAGATTCAAACCAGGTTTTTGTATTTCTGAACAGTAACATTATAAACATTTTGTACTTCACCTATGTCATATAGACAGTTTCTATATAAACTGTTTGAACTACTGGACTGGCCACAACAGTTGAGAGAAGGAAGGGGAGGGGGCGTGGCATAGTGGGGGACAGCTTTCCTCTAGCAGGCAGTCTTGGTCTTAGATTTGAGATGCTTCAGTAAGAAGCTCAAGTGACTTTTTCCTGTGCTCTGTAGTTAGATTAACAGAGCTTAAACCTGCTAGGCCACCAGTCCCCTAGCACATAAAAAAGCTAAAAACAGAAAAAGCTTTTTCAATATAGCATTCAGAAAGAAGTTTTCAAATGTTAGAAAGGAATCTAGCCCATTTGGGTGTAGGGTAAGAATGCAAAAAGGAAGTATAGAGAGAACTATGCTTGAATGATGTGCCCTAAGAAAGCACAGCCTTGGAGGGGACGAACCTAGGGATCCTTAGGACCATGCTGTGTGAGTAGGGCTTTCATTCAAAAATATTAGTGAATCCTACCTCATTACAGTAATGCCTGCTCCTGTTTTTTTCAGATGTACTCAGTCCTGTAATACCTATTGTACCAAAAAAATTAGCAGGAGACTTTATACTTGAATAGTATTTCCTGGAATATAGTGTGAAGTAAATACAAATTAAAATTAATTACAGCTACAGGGAGTAAAGAATGTGCTATATAAGCAAAAACTGTTAAAAAATGTCCTGTTGCTCAGCTTACACTGTTTTCTGAATGCTGTTTAATAATACAAACTAAGATGAGTTTGAAAAATCTTTAAGTTACTGATCAGACTCCACATTGTTAGACAATGAACATAAAACTATTTCAGTGGGAAAAATGACTGCTAAATTACAATACTGTAGTTCATTATTCTGGCATTATACTGTTAATTGCAGCAAATTACTTCATGCAAGCAAAAGACTTCTCAGTCAACAAACAAAATGTAGTGCTTTACTGTGTGCCTGTATTAAAGTGCTAATTAAGTTCTACCCAGCAAAAAAGGTGTTTATACTCTTTACTTTTTTAAAAAATACATACTTTAGCGAGACTACCCAAAAGCAGTGGACAAAAATACTGTTTTTTAAAGAATTGAAAGGCATGAATGTGTACCACTAAACTAGTGTGACATAGGTGTTTGCAGTAACCTAGTTCTGCTCAGGTAAATCTGAACACTCTTGACAAATGTAATGTGTCTGTCCTGCTAGAACACTAGAAAAATTTTTACTTTTTTTCTGACTTTTAAACATTATAAACTGCCTTCAAGCATTCAGTTTGGTACTCTATGCAGTAAGCATTATGTTGCTGATGGTTATAAGTATTTAATGCTTCATTTCAGTTTGTGTGTATTTAACAGCTGGGGTTTTATTGTAGGAAGATGGAATTCTTAACATAACCCTATGTCAAAACAACTTTTGTTTAACACCAATGTATCAAGCTGTTAGTTCTGCATTTGAAGAACAGGCAGTCCCAGTTCAAGAAGTTTTCTGAATTCTTTCTAGCCAAGTTTGGGAGGGTGTGGATTGACAAGGGTTTTTCCTGTCTCTTTTCAATCTTAAACAGTGAACATACTTATGCTGGGTGCGTTGCTTTTCTCTTTACAGCCCCTGACTTTTTTGAGCCTAGGAAACACATACCTGGCTCTGAACAACATAAGTGGAGCCCTGCAGGCCTTCAGACATGCACTGAATTTGACAACCAAGTGCTTGGAGTGCGAAAGCAGCCTGAAGATGATCCGATGCTTGCAGTTTTATCCTTTTCTGTACAACATCACCTCGACTGTGTGCAGTGGTAAGCAACTGCTGAAAGATGGACCACAAGTCAAATAATGTCTATTTGCTTTGGGTATTGCACCCTTTTTTCCAAGAATTCATCCTTTTGCTTTACAGTACTTTCTATCTTTAAAGATCAAGGTTGAGAAACTGCTTTTAATGGAAAAGTTACAGTCCATTGAATAATTGCTTCAGGATGACTTCTTAAATAGTCAGAGGGCTTCCACCAAGTGCAAATTACTTCCTGAGTGTGTCAGTAATACCTTAACAGCCTCATCAATTTCTTACTGGTAAACCAGAAATGCTGGATTCAGTATTTATGGAAATGCACAACTTCTACTGCTAAGCTACTCAACAACCCCTTTGTACATCCCTTCAAAATTTACAGACAGCTGGATTTGTTTTCTTAAAGCTGAAGAATTTGGTGAAGAGTGGTTTAGTTTAATTCATATCCTTTTAGTGTATTCAGTACTTTGGCTGTCATTTTCTAGTGTTCAGTCTTTAAGGAATAGGATATATTATGTCAACATTATTTTATTGATATGAGACCTGTGGTTACTGCTCTTAACCCTCCAAAAATCTGTAAGAAGAAGGACTGAATCCAGTCTCGCTTTTAAAATATTTGAGATTGAATGCTTTATTGTCATTAGTGGCTACTTGTATTTAAAAAACCAATAGCTTTTGGAGATGGACTCTTTTATTTTAGTCAATCCCACTGAATATTTTCAGTATTTTGTGTGTGCTTGCATATGGCTAATACGCTGCTCTTGAGCAATCTTGAAGAACATCTATTAATATGTTTTATAAACCTCTCTCTCTCAAATTGTTACTAAGGTATCTTTCTGTCTAATCTTTTCTTTATTTTTAAATGAAAACCTCACTAGATAAATTCTTCTGATTTTTGGTATTGCTAGAACTTACTCTGAGGTGGTTTTTTTTTTGTTTTTTTTGTTTGTTTGTTTGTTTGTTTGTTTTTAATTCTGTCTCCAGTGAAAAGACATGGAGAAACTTCCTCTGATGTAACATCTAGAACTGTGTAGTTTAAACGTAGACTAGAGGCCGTCAGGGGACCCCTGGTGGCCTAGTGGTTAGCATGCAGGACTCTCACCTCTGCGACCCAGGTTCGAATCCCAGCCAGTCCCCCGGGCAGATGGAGCCCGTTAGCCCTGTAAGGCCATCCATCTATGAGAAGGTCACTCTAAACAAACCTACGTCCTGAGGACCTCACTGCCATTGTCCAAGCTTGCTTGGCCCCGGCAGATGAACCTTAGGATTAAAGGGTGGGCTCAGTTCAGCGCAGGCTGTGTCTCACCTAAAAAATCCATTGCGCAGGCTTGAAAGGTAAAAAGACCTTTCCCCAAATCTTCGTTCACGAAGACTGGCCATTATTATTATTAGAGGCCGTCATGTCTCCTGGTACAGTATAGATGATGCCATTGTAGGTGAAATTTCAGGACTATGCCATTAGAATAATACTATTTTTATGGCCCTATGCATTTTGCTCTGATTGACGTGAGAACTGAATGCTGTTTGGATAAATGTACTGTAGTAAGTGGTGTTACGGCCCAACTGATGGGGCTCTTACTGATGCTCATAATGTCAACTCCTCCATATGCTGGTGCTTCACAATGAATCTCTTAACCTCAGATTGCTCTTCTTATAAAAATTCTAGTAGATGCTGTAAACAGTAATGGAACTTGCGCATTTCATAACAAGAGACACTTCACTGTTCTATAAAAAAAAATTAATGTTTGTTTACTTTTAATTAAGATCTTCTTTAAAATGTCTGTGACTCAAAAGTTTAGTTGTTCCAGTGATAGCTACTTTATTTTGAAAGTAAGCAGAAAATTATTTAAAAGTATATTCACAGAACCAAGATGGTAAACAAGCAGTGTCTGTATCTGAACTCCAAAGTGATCTTTGACATCTTTCTTTTGTCGTGTGTGCTTTTCTTTCTTAAAGTTGTCATAATCTCTTTTGGTTGATTCTTGGCCGCTGTTAGCATCGATTCCTGTTCCAGGGTGTTCATTTTGAGGTCAGCTGTTGCTGCATATGCTGTTTAGGAAGTTTCTGTTTCTTGAGTGTGAGGGAGAACCCCTGTTGAAAGTGCTTCTGAGAAAAGTGTTATCTTTTCTTCTTTTGCTACCTTGGCCACAGGTTAACAAAGTGAGCATGAATATATTCATCTGGTATTTTGACATTTGGTTTTGTTTGTTAATGAATCTGTGAAGATGCTACATCAAGAGGGAGCTGAATATGCCTTATCTTGTTAATTTGGTTATTAAATTTCAGTATTCCACTAGTCAAGTATTTTACTCTATTTTTTTTTACTTTTTTCTGGGACTCTTCTTAATATTTCTTTTTCATTTTTATTTATACTATTCTTTAGGTCATCTTTTGTCTGAGTGCAAGAAACCTGAAAGTGCGAACCTGACAGATAGTGTAAATGTTCTTTGTACATTCTTGTGCAGTGTAAAATAAACATACTGGTTAATTCAGCCTTGATGATGATTTGTGGTTTAAGTCAAAACTCAAAATTAAAAAATGGAGAGGTAGATGTGCCTATCTTATTTCCATAAGGTTTGGGGAAATTTTATTTTTTTTCCCCACTGTAAACTTCAACTGACTCAAGAGGAACCTTGACAGGCTGTATGAAAGTGAGGTTAATTCTCCAAAGCCAGAATTATTTCAAGAATGCATACTCAGAAATCACACTTCACACTTACAAGTATCCTGAAATATTGGAAATCTTCTACTCATCCTTCAGTCCAAAGAAAACAATTGAAAAGAGATTGTAAGTTTGAATTTTGACTTTCCATTCTAATACAATAGTATATACAATTATTCAGCCACTATATGGAACCTAAAAAATGCAAACTGTTTAGATGCTGATATTTGACACTACTTGTTGCATTTACAACATTTTTTTAAATGTTAATGTCACGTAGACTTAGAAGATTCATAAAGCTACATAATCTGTTATTGTTTAACACCATGACAGACTGGAAGGTACATTTTGATGACAAGGTGCAAACTGAACACTACTTTCACACATATTTCTGAATAGGATAGAGCTAATGAAGCACATTTGTAAATACAAGGATCAGATGTATGCTTGACAATCACAGTATCACTGGATTGTTACTTCAGGAGTTTCTCACAGCCTTTCAGATGATGTGTTTCTGCTTGGGGACATCTGATATTGAATTTAGTTTGTCCTCTTGTTATTATGTACTTGATGACGCGTCATAACTATTTATATCCTTTGAGATGGATATGTTATGCTAAAAAATTTACAAAGAAATTGGAATATCACGTTTTCTCTGGTTTAATATCTTGTTTTGATAAGCATTGATTCAGTATTTCTGAAAGTAACAGCAATAGGGTTGCCTGTGCTTTGGGTTGTAGGCCCATGTGATAGCTGTGTTTTTGCTTTGCCTGTCAAAAGCCTCTGTTCATGAGAACTGAACTAAATAGTGAGACACGGAATTCCTTGTTCTGCTGCCATGAGCCATTGGCAGAATTCAGCAAATGGTCAGTGGGAATTATATGCTAGCATGGAATGGAATGTGGGGTCAAGAATCTGAACTTATGGTCTGATTTTTGATAACAGTATATGCTTGGTGTTTTCTTCAAATAGGTGAAATAGGCATTTTCTCAAGCATGTTGGGATGTTTGCTGTTAGCACAGGACTTTGGAAATGTGACACACTAATGCTGACTTGTTGGATGCTTGCTTGTATGCTCCTGTCTGTACTGCTGCCTGGTACTTTTTTTTAGTAATTTATCTCCATTCTAGGTAAAAATTTATATTTCAAACCTAAATCACTTCATGCATGTGAGAACAGGAATTAAAAACGTCATACCAACATTTTTCTTTTTAACTTTTGCCTTCTATATTCAAGTTTATATAAATGTTTGTTTTCATTGTAAAAGAATTTCTAAATCTACAAAGGTTTTTGGTAGGATTTTTTCTTATGGAGAAGGTGTGTGAAGTGTCAAAAATTATTACAGCACTATCACCTGTGACATGTATTTTAGACAATTGCAGGAGTTCAGTCAGTTGCATCTAGTGTAGATGCTGTACAGCAATGGGCCACATACTATCTTATTCCCAAATACCTGAGAAAATGGTTGGAAGACTTCATTCTTATGGGATTATCCTGTGGTGGTCCTTCTAGAGGTGACTTGGCAGTGTTAAGGGTGTTGCTACCTCAACTGTTAGTTACTGGCATGTCAGTTCCTGAAGCGGTTAAGTATCAGAAACTTTGTGTTGCTTGACAAATAAATTGAGCAACCATATCTGACACACAAATAACAGGACCAAGAGACTTGCATAAGCTTAATGTGAAAAGCATGGTCACCTCTGAGGTGCAGAAATGAAATATTTGCACTGCTTATTAAGCTAGTAGAGGAAACCAGCATTATTTTTGCGTGACACTAAAATGGTGCATTGCTGAGATTTGTCTTGCACACTTTTTGTGGCTTAAAATATTGCAAGTAGCTTTTGTCATGTGATAAGGTCTGCAGAGGACTGTCCAGCTACAGAATTGTTCCTGTGGCACTTCACTGGCTGATGTGAACATTCTGATGTTGTCAAGCCTTATTAAAAAGGTTACAGAAGACTAGAACCATATTTTTAGTGTGATGATCAGCTGGCTTTTAAAACATGATGATTTGTTAGTTGCTGTTGTATAAGACTTTGCCTTATATGTGTAATCAGAATTGTTGCCTGGGCAAGCAGAAGTAATTTGTATTCAAAACATTTTTATCAGACTGTAAGAATCTACCTCTGACTAACAGTTCTGATTTGTTATGAGCTCATGCACTTCACATTCTTTTAGACAAGACTAAAATTTAAAATCTTATTAATAGACTAATGGCATTCAAAACGTGAAGCACAACTTGTTTCAAGCTTCAGGTCTCACCGTCTTTCATCCTTGACAGTGTAGTGCTTTTACAAAAAGCTTTGTGCTGCTCTGTTGGAAGTAGAGGGAGTGTGAGTACATTATGAAGGTATGTGCATACCATCAAGGAACCGGAATCCTTTTATGTATGGGGGGTGTGTGTTTGTGAAAGCAGTGCATCATCCTTACTCTGAGTTCTGTGATGTGTGTGGTGGCAGGTAAGGATCCGCTTTAAGTGTGGCTTTAGTGCCCTCTTGTGGTAAAAATACTCTGTACCACGTGAAGTCAAAAGTCTTGGTTCATTTTGTGTACTTCCTCTTAAAATAAATCATGGGGGTTCTTACAAGTTAAAGTTAATAAGCTGAGACCTTTAAGCAAGTTGACAGGAGTTGTTGACCTGAACGGAGAATCTCTACTTGAAACTCTAATAGTAAGCTTATGGACAGATTAAATAACTTCCTGAAATCAACATCACGTCAGTCAACGAGCCTCTGACTGTATTTTGACAGCTGCAATCACCTCAAGTTCCCTATAGTGATTTCAGATACACAAACACTAAGGAAAAGCATCATGTAATTTTCTTTACAATAGTGTGTCAAAGCACAGGGATGTGAAATACTTTGCATTTTTAAACGTACCTTTCACTTACTCAGTTATTCCCTACAAGTTATGACTGATGTGATAGTCCCAGCAACAGACTGCTAAATTTTTGTTTTATTTCCTGTAGCATAAGGTCCTTTTAGACATTTTTATCATAAGAGTAGTTTCCTCCTTCTCAAGCTGCTATATCTTGTTTGTTCGAGAAATGCTCATCACTTACAGTGTGAATAGGTGGAAAGAGGAGATATTTACTCTTGGGGCAAAGGGTATCTAGCTTAGTTGAGAATTTAATCTTGTTTTAGTTGAAACAAAAAGCTGGAATCTATACCAATTATGTGGGATTCTGAACATACTGCTGTATGTTTAAAATTCAGATTTTTCTTTCCTTGATTTCCATATCATGTAAAGGCAGAATTCATGAGCGCTCCTGAAAATTAATAAGAATACCATATATGTTAGTACTCTTATTTATCTGATCATATTCATGAAAGGAAAAGGATCTGTGACCATTTGTTTCTCTGTTGCTTTTGCTCTCTCTGTTGCCCTATCGGAAGTTTCATCTGTATGAACAGAATAGTCAAAGCCAGTAGAGTTTTTAAACAAGCAGAATTCTATGAAGTCTGTGAACAGCTTGCCAGAGCTCTCAGAAACACATCATGGCAATAGTTTGCATTGTCATTTAATAGTAGCATAAAGTAGGTGTTGTCTTAAACAGTGGTAGTTCTAAAATCAGTGTTAACCTTTGAAGTTAAATACTCAATTACTTATTGCTACCCCATACATGGACATGAGTGCCCCCATGTACCTGCTGTTCACCCTGCAAGTTCTACCAGGAATCTGAAAATCAAGCTGGATTCTTTCTCCCTCTGGCAGTCAAGCAACTCTGGCAGTGGAGATCATACAGTGTTAGTCCATCTAAGAGGTATGGTGGGTGCTCCACAAGTGGAATCTAGGTCACCATATTTGGGATCTGCAGTGCTAAAGGAGTAAGAGGAGAGTAAATTATTCTAGTGTAGAATGAAAACATCTTGCTGAATGCAGGCAGGTGGGAGATAATGGAGAATGAGGACTCCTTTTTGTCCTGATGGAGGCCAACATCCCTAGGGAGTGGGAGTGTCAGGAAATGTTAGATGTGCCTCTGACTGGGAGATCTTGGAGAGATCCATGTGAGAATGTGCTCTGTGGGAATAATGTGACCCAATTATTCTTTCGATCTTGTGCTACTCTTTCTGAACCACTAGCCCAGTAAGAGAAGCAGCAGTTCCTACAGTCCACCTTAGCTCCAGTAATCTCAGAATATTAGTGACATGATCTGGAACATAGTTGACCAGATGCAGGCTTTTTGATACTTTTGACTCTTTGGTGCCTGCTTTATAAATCGTATCTCTTCCTGAAAAGTCTCTGTCTAGTGTCTCTTGGGTGACTGAAGAAGTTGAAGGACCTTGCCCTGATACCACTATGCCAAGCTCATATTGAAACCTGTCTTTCCTTTCCAAGCTCTGTATATTTTTCTTCTCAAAACTATACAAAGATGTATAGATTAAGATTCTTAAATTTAAAAATGAAAGAACGTGGCACTGTGTTAAACATGACATTTTTAGCTACACCAGTATCCAAAGGCTGTATACCCGCTGCTCATGCATGTTGCTTCCAAGCTGCTGCTTGCTGGAAAGCCATTATGAATCTTAAAGGTTTCTGTAAGCAATGTGTGCTTTCTTAAGTATATCTCTGTTGCTCAAATGTCATTCTCTTCTGCATGTGTTAAATATGCTAGTGGGGGAATTTGGTCTGCAGCTTCTTTCATCATGCAAAGTCTGTCTTGCTAGCTTATGTGCTTAGTCTGCTTATTTTCTGCATGGCAGTGTACCTAATGGCTTCTCCCAACAGTCATCAGCCTCACTTTGCATCATGCTCTGTTAAGAATGGTATGCCTGCAATATTTAGTGTTCTGTATCCATTTTGTCTTTTCCCAGGATCAGGCTAGCAGACGAGGAAGGAGAAAATTATGGCCTCAGCTGCAGGAGTAACTGAGGACATGGGAATTGCACCGTGGAAGGGGATTTAGAATTGTAGGGGAATTCAGTGAGAGGTTACTGATGCAAAACCATGCAGTATGAAGAAAAAGCAGTACAATATTAAAGTAAATATAATATGACATTTCCCATTTTTATCTGCCTTTACAGTGCAAAAGATTCATCCTTATATGTTATCTTGAGCCTTCAGTTACTTGAGCAATAGCTACATGTTCATATAGGAGGAGGGAATGGTCAGGAGTTGAGTGGAAGGGAAAAGGTTCTTTCCAACTAAATATTTCAAAACTTGATACATTCTGTTATCAGATGTATTAGCATTTCTCTGCAATGTTTTCGGTGCTTTTTTGTGACAAGAATGTAGAGAAAATGAGACATATTTTTGACTCTCTGTGTCCTCTGTTTAGGAGGCTGCATTTGCCAGTGGCAGTTACTTGCACATAGCTGCTAAAAATTCTTACTGAACCTTAATAGTCTGCTCTACCTAGAGCTGGACCTATTTAAAAAGGGCCAACAAAAGCATATGTTCAACAGCCTTTTTAGGAGGAATAGTAATTCCCCAGTTACATCTCCAGGAAGATGTAGTTTCACAAACATCTTCATAGTTAAGCTGTATTAATGGGTTGGTTAAAACATGTTTGGAAAAGAAAAGAACATTTGGGAGAACTGACAATGCATAGTTTAGTGTCATTAGCAACTTGCCAAGACCTTGAAGGCTATATTCACTTGGCTTAAATCTGAGGACTTGTAAAGTGGTGATGTGTAGTCTCAGCCTGTAATGAGTCATGTTGAGATTGTCTCAAAGCAGCGTGCAATGCCATGTGCTCAGATTGAAATAAGCACTGCACGCTGAGCCATAGAGTGCCAGGCACTTAACTTCCCCAATCTGTCTGCTTTATTGATTTGTTTTTTCCTTTTAAGGTTGGTTGCTTGGTTCATGTGAGTTTGTGTTGTGCTCTGATTGTCCTCAAAGCTTTAAATCTATCATCTGTTCTGGTTACTAATGTCTGAAACTAGGACAGTTCAGAGTTTCCTAGAGGAATAGATTGAAGCTTCTTGAATGCAGCAGTTTTGGGGAGCAGGGACATTCTTCCAGAAATTTCTAGTCTTTCTGCAGTCATTGTTCTATAGCTTTGTACTGTTCTGGCAATATGAGGAGAGTGTTTTCCTGTTGAATTCTAATCTAGGGTGGTTGGCAGTATTCTTGTCAAACATAACTGTTTGCAAGTATTCCTTACTCAAGAAAAGACTAATCCTGTTCTTGATCATCACTTCATCAAAAGTGGGATTTTTTTTTTTTTTTGATCTTATTTACAGCAGCTATTCTGCTGCTTAATGGTATTTCATAGAACGTATGACAAACTGCCAAGCACTTAAAAGCTATCTGAGATTAATAAGGGACATGCCTACCTGACCAGTTAACACGTTAGTTTTCTGTTTGAGTGTGTCAGTATCTCTGCTTTGATGGCCAATTAGGATGAAGACTGCATGGATATCTATCCCAAACAAATCTATAAATTGTCGTGGATCAAGTCTGACTATTAATCTGCTCTTGCTGAGCAGTATAACCTAGTAAAGAGAAACACAGATAAACATACATACGGCCTATCAAAATACTTCCTCAAAATAAATATGGAATCAGGTCCCTGTGGTAGACTGTTTGAATTCCAGCATATGATGTAAACCTTACAGGCAGAGTGATAATCAAGACACACACACATGAGGCCTTTACTTGGCTTTACAGTGTCAGCTCCATACAAGTGGAAAGCCAATCGTAAACCACAGTGGAGTTACTTTACTGTCATAGAGTTCAACTACAGATGCTATTTCTCATGAGTAGGGTTACTGTTGTTCTTAAAGTCCTTTTTAAACTTGAGTTCATAGGTACTGTAGGCTCTAACAGGATCTACAAAATATATGATGTTTAGAATAAGAGATGTGGAAAAAAGGAAAGATTAGAAAGAGAGAAAAAAGGCTACTGTTGCCTTTGCATATGCTAGTGATCCTTAAACTAAGAATTTCCTTGGCTTAATCATAAACAGATTTCAGAAGTGTGTTGTGTACAGGGAACTAAATATTGATCATTCATAGTATATGATAGTATATGATATACTGTGATGTCCTGTGGGTGTGTGTTTATTGTTAAGAAATTCATAAGTAACTATTATCTACAGTAAAAAAAATCTGGCACATAGGAGAAGTCACTGAGGACAAGCATTTCCCTTCAGAACTTATGTATGCTTGTTTCTCTTGCTTTCTTTCCCTCTTTTCCCAAAACAAACAAAAAAATTCATTACCTTGAGGCACAGGCTGAAATTCAGACTGGAGGGCTCCTAACCTTCCTTCTCTATATATAGGAATAGAATCCTCTGAAAGAGGAATTTTCTAGTCTTCTTTTATCCACTCACAGGATTGGAGGGTTAAAATCTAGATGTTTAGGTCTTTCTATGTTTTAACCCTATTCCCAGGCATCATAGAGCAAGTTACTGCTTCTACAATTTGCATCATGAAAAAACCAAGCTCCTCTTTTAGTGGGTGGTGAGGAAGGAGGAGAGTGAAGGCTTTAGGTAGTCAACCTCTTTGAGTTTCCCCTCCCTGTTGTTGGGGGGAAGGTTGACATTTTCTACTCTTATAAAGTAGCCTACTGAATTCTTCAAGATGTTTTGCATGCATGTCCCTTATTTAACTGCATTGTGTTCTAATTTAAATAGGTTTGTCTTTCTCTTTTATTTTTTTCCCATGTTTTATTTATCACGTCTTTGTATATCATAAGGAGAGTTTTTGTGTCTGTTCTTCAGGGACTAGTCTGTTACTCAGTGGTGAGGTATTTCTCTCAATATGATCAAGAAATCTGGTTATGTATTTGTTGGCATTTGTATGTTTTGAAAGGTTTAATCAGAACTGCTGTAATGAGACAAATAGATAACCTTTAAATCTATAGTCAGGCCAATTCAGAGGCATCTATTGGCTACAAATCAGATTTTAAAACTCCCTATGAGTGAGAACAGTTTTACCTTATAATCCTCTTAATTGAAAAACTATTGTTGGAATAAATAATAAAAAAGAGAGAACTTTGTAGGATTCGTTTTGTGTGCTTCAGTCTAAATTTTTACAACATAGATTATCATCCTGTTGCTTGCAATGCATCAAACCGAAGATTGTTTGGTACTGCTTTTCTGACTACTCTATTTGGAGCATGCATCTCATGATCTTTGAAGAGCCACTGACCATCTAGGGGAGGATTTGTGAAAATCAGATTTTGAAATACTTAATTTTGCTTCTCATTATTTGTTTTCCATACTTAGCTTTTTCAATCGCAGTTTGTCCTCTTCTTTGAAAATGTTTATTTTTGTCCTGTAACTTCCAGTTTTTCAAAGGAGGGTTTATATTAAAGGAAGAAGCTAAAAATGAAAAGTGTTTCTGTGTGGGGAGAACCACACCAAAAGCATAATCTAAATTTGGGCACTACACTCCTCATTCTTTGTCTGTACCCATACTGATACTTAACTTGACCAGAGAGGGAACTTATTACAATCTGTCTTTTGTTATTCCAGAATAGAAGCTACGATGATATGTGGATAGTAGATACATCCTTTTAGCTATTTATCCAGTATGTTACAACTGTAAAGGACCCCTGGTGGCCTAGTGGTTAGGATGCGGCACTCTCACCGCTGCGACCCAGGTTCGATTCCTCGTCCCCTGGGCAGATGGAGCTCGTTAGCCCTGTGAGGCCATCCATCTATGAGAAGGTCACTCTAAAGAAACCTATGTCCTGAGGACCTCACTGCCATTGTCCAATCTTGCTTGGCCCCGGCAGATGAACCTTAAGATTAAAAGGTGGGCTCAGTTCAGCGCATGCTGTGTCTCACCTAAAAAATCCATTGCGCAGGCTTGAAAGGTAAAAGACCTTTCCCAAAATCTTCATTCGCGAAGACTGGCCATTACAGATTATTACAACTGTAAAAGATACTGGAGGTGCACTCATATTACTGTGATGGAGCCTTGTCGTGCCTTGTTGAAAGCAGCAGTGATACTTTTGGGTTCAGAGAGAGTAAAACTGACCACTGGGTGGGCTGGTTGGCTTTTTAAGTCCACAACAAGGCTTTGAACTGTTTTATGCTTCTGCAGATGTGGGTTGCTCATCTGCTTTGTATCCTTCCTGGGTCCTGTAGTGCACAGTGAATATGTAGTAGAACTTGTGTATTTCTCTTGAGCTAAATACAGACCTGTCAAACGTTCACAGGTCAGTATTGCATAGCCAGGTAATTGTAATTAAGAACTTGTAGTTTTCCTTTTACTTTTCTGCTCTATTTGTCACTTTGTTGATAATTTTCCACTAAAAATGAAGTGATAATTCTTTAGTTGCATTTTTTTATGCTTGTGTGTGTGGAAGGCAGCTGATTTCCTTTGGTATTGCTTCTGGAATGCAGTGCTGTCTTGCTGTTCAGCAGTTACGGTTTGTGACATTTCTGTAACATTTTTGATGGCAATCCTGTTCATCGTAAGTGTTCTCCAGTTTATGCTTTCAGAGCTCAATCATGAGATTCATTTTGAAGTATAAATATGTCTTTTTTCAGGAAAACAGAAAAGGAATGTATTAATTTTAGAGCAAAATCATAATAATACCACGTTAATTTATGATAAAGGTAAGCAGAGCAGCAATAGCTGCTAAAGATAGATCTCTAGTTACTTCTCATCCTGTTGCTTTTTAAACTCATCTCAAAATAAGTGGCATAGATTTTTTTTTACCTTAGCAAATGTTTTCCAATCAAATATCTGTTCATATGTGATTGGAATAACATGGTTGCTGTTAATATTTCAGAAGATCTTTAGGAAATTATCATGTTCACCTTGAAAGATCAAGGTAATTAGAGTAAGCAGTGTGTTAATCACCAGTGTTAACATTGCCATGAAAGTCAAAGCTCATGTTTTATATGTTGTCTAAAGGGTGGTCTCCCAAACAGCACTTCCCTGTAACACTACCCGAGCTTGTTAATGTCATATTGCGGTGAAGTCACTATGGTGCAGAAAGTAAGACAGTTCTTCACGTGCTAGTTTTGACCAAATTTTGATGATTGAGATCCCAGTAATTTTAAATGCACAAAAAGGTTCTGGTAGGTGATTTCACTCGTTCTAGATTATTTTTGTAAATCCTGCTAAATTTTATTGCCTGTCACATAAAGCACTGAACAGGACTTGTCCTATAAAAGTGATGGGTGACAATGTGCTTGTTTTGTTTGATTTCTACAATAAATATATTTTAGCCTCATTGTAAATATGCAGTGTTACCCAAGCAGTGAGCACACCTAAATTTTTCACATGACCTGTGAGCAGCATTAATTGTTATGCATTTTCCTGTGTAAAGTGGTAGTATACCACCCGCTTTGACTTGCGTGTCTCTGCATCTGTGTAACCAGTGACTAGCAAAAGTAAAAAGACAGCTGCTTATTGATGCACTGCTACTGAGGTGTCTGTAGATGAGATTATTCATCTGCATGCAGGGATTGAAATTTATTTCCATTGAGATCAGTGATATGTAATTCCTGCTTTAAAAAAAAAATACCTACCTTTACTGAATTTCAGTGCGGGGAATACTAGTTTAAAGCATGCATAAAAAATAAATATGGAGTTAATAACTCCTGTTAGCAGCTTGGTTTCAGTTTGTTCTGTACTCTGACAACTCAGGTATTAGGCTGACTTACATCTGTATTAAGTACAGTTCTCTCTTTGCTGTGTTTAACTGTAAAGAGGCAAATCATTTAAGTGACACATATCTCCAGATAACTTGCATTTTGCCTAACCTAATGCAAGTCAATGACTACCACAATAGTCCTTGACTCTTGTAATCATTCAGGAGGTAATCCAGCTCTGCTTATTCCAAGTGGTAGGAAAAAAAATTCAGTACCTAAATTTAAAATTACTTTTAGTTCTGAAGCATTATTCTGCCACTGTAATCTCTAAATATGTACTAAAAAAATTTTTAAGGGAACTAGTCTGTATATCATAAGAAGTTGGAAGCCAATAATTTTCATTAACCTACTATGTTGGAACATAGATGGTGGAGTTAGGAATGTCTTATTTTGCAAGCTCTGCACTGACAAAGAACAAAATGTCACTAAAAAGTCTGTCCAAAGACACTTGGAGATAATTTTGTTCTTATTTCCAGTACTGTTGATGACACCAAATCATCTGTCTTAAATTGATATATAGGAATCGAACAGTGAAAATATTTAGTGATGCCTCATTCTCTCTGCCAGAGGTACCACAAGAGCCAAACACCTACAGTGGCAGTTAATTTGGATTTTTAAAACAGTCAATGCCCACTTTAATGGTGAGGTTTGATTACTTTCAAGAGCTTACTCAAGGTTCAGCAATTCCATGAGCTTACTCAAGGTTCAGCAATTCCATGTGATACACCAAAATCAGTGTATTTGTTCATCTTTCCTCTTTTCCATACTTCTCACATTTCTTTCCTTGCTTAAGGTAAGTGGCTTCCAGTCTGAGGATCTAAATTAACAGAAGTTTGCTCTTCAAACAAAAAAACCCAGCACCAGAAAAGTTCATGTGTAATAAGGGAAGTTCATAATTGTTTCCAAGTGTGACTTAATGTGGCAACATTAAGTATGGTTCAGAATCAGTATTTGTTATCCATTCATAGATGGCACAAGTCTTCACCATCGGTTACTGCATCACTTCTCCTTCCTAATATTTCTTCCTCCTTGTGACAGATGAGAACACTCTGGGTGCTTCTCTCTTTATGCTAAGTGGCTTTCAATTTAAGCTTTTGGAATCATCATGTTCCTAAAGAAGAACTTAAACCTGACTTTCTGTTTAGGGTTTTTTAGCCCTACCAGCTGCAGTAGGTACCAGAGCTTCAGTAGACATTCAGGAGGGGTTCTCAAAATCACAGAGGTGGTTGATATTAGATGGGATGGATGATGTAGCAGATCTTTTCTACATTTAAAATTTGTTCTGTCTAATGCTGTTACAAGTGTGTTCACATTGGCCCCAAAAAATTACAAGTTACAACACTGTGGGAAATTGAGTTCTTTAGTATGTAATAGTGTGTTCTGCTTTTGATCTCCAAGGACTCAATGCTTCAGAGTTTGTATTTGCTTATTTTCTCCAAAAGATTTGCTTTCTAAGTTAGGAACTACTTTATGGGGTTTTTTCTGCCAATTTCTGTATTAGCCTGGCACAGTCAGACTATTTGTGTTATTTCCATCACTTAAATAAAGGCCTAGACACTTGCTTTGTATCATCACTATATCATTTTTGTTTCACACCAGGTCTCATAATACTAAAGGTAGGACAGACTCTGATCCACTTCCCTCTGAGCTTTCTTACCTCTGCAGAGTCAATAGGAAAAGTGGCAACAGCTACTCTCAGAAAAATAAATGAGCGAGAAAGTGATCCTTCTCCAGTAAATTTTCAGGATGGAGTAAGCTGAATTGATCAAGTACTATGTAGAAGTTTTAGACTTCAAATTTTTGTGGCTGCAGTATCATTGTGTCAGGACTTTACACCTAAAATTCACATGTGCAGATTCAGACAACCAGAATATGTGTGGAAATATTAATAATATATGGCTGAGCATTTGTAGGTCAGCAGTCACGTTTGTCCTTCGCATGGCTGAGGTGCTGTAAGTATTGCAGTGATACAACTAATGCTCTGCAGATAGTGAATTTGCCTGGAGTTTGGGGCTATGTTGTTCTCTTGCTGGTCTCACACTCCTACGTGGTGGTCTTCCCTGTTGGGCTTCAGGCATCTGGCTGATACAAGCTGTGAAGTTCTGACTTGCAGTTTTTCAGTACCAACAGCTTCATGGTACAGTCATCGGAGATCTTCAACTTCCATTGGTTTTTCAACTAGTATTTTTGTTCTTCAGCAACGTCAGACAACTGAAAGCAGCAATTTGAAAAAATTAGGTCACTCAGGTTTCTATATATAGCAGCTCTCAGATCCCAAGAAAGCCAGTACAGCCATCTAGTCTGTTTTTAGCCATCAGTGTTTGTAAATTAATGCTAACAGAGTTGGTGTTAAGTAGAATTGTAAGTGCCATTATTTTTTTCCTTCTGCTTGTAATTTCCAGCTTTTTTTTTCCTTTTTGGCATTTTTATTTCAATTTAAAATAGTTGTTTGGTTTTCAGCCCCTTTGCTTTTTTATTCATACTAATGATGAGCAGACCTTCAGCAAAGGGAATTGTGGTCATCGCATTGAGAAGCACCTGACTTGCATTAAAATCAGGCTGGTGTGATGTCAGGCAGGGGGACTAGTTTCAGCTTTAGAGTTCTGTGCACACCATTTCTCATAAACTAAACATGAGGATCTCCATATATTGAAGTGATTGTTTTATTTTTTTAATGAAAGCAATCAATTTTTTACTGACAGAATGGGAGAGGTGGGGAGGGGATTGAAGAAAGAATTAATGACTGATAGAGTAGGAAAGGCTGAGTATAACTGTATGGCAGATGTTAGAAGAGTTTTATATATTTACTCATAACATTGTTTGACTTTTTATATACAGCAGAAAAGGTAGGACAAGAAATAGTTTTCCCAGAGGGTTTATGAATATAGTTTTATTTTTTTTATTTTGGTCACATGCACATCCCCCATGTAATACTGGTCCGTTTCTCCTCCAAAGATGCCTCCTGAGTGTTCTCAGATGCAAAAGCAGAGAGCAAACAGCTAAAAGCTGTAGTTTCACTTTGCAGAGAAGTGGTGGAACAGGTTGTTACCCTTACATGAGAGTTAGAACCGTCCTGTCATCCCTCTGGCCTGATAAAAAAGTGAGACCTAAAATGGGATTGTAATGTGAAGTGGAAAAGAGTCACTGATCTACTTTGTTCACATTCCTGATAGTTCATGCTGCTTGTTGAAAAAAATAATCCTTTCCATATGCATGGAGCAATACCATTTGCATTCAGGAGGATAGAATAGGGAACATACTTGAGAATCTTGGGTTTAAGTTTTCTTTTATTCACTGTGCGCTTCTTAATTCATTTATATACGTATGCTATTTTCACTCACAAGTGATTGAAATAAAGGAAGGGGGGTGTTTGAGAGTGGTAGCTTTGTACATGAATTATATTTTTCTCAGTGGTGACAAGCTTCCCTTGTGATAAGAGGTAGGTGCCCTGATCTATGTCTCAGCCCCATAGTTGTGCTGTGGGGTTTGGAGCAGCTCCCAGACTCTCAAGTGTGTGGAGAATCCTGTCATTAGCTGTGCAGGCCGGCTGGGGAACACCTCTTGCCCTGGAAGACTGGCAAGTAGTTATTATTAGAAAACTGAGATCTGAAGTTAAAATGTATTTAATATCAAAAATATTGCTACAAAGTTTCAGGTGGTCACCCTCTGAAGGCTTAAGAGTGTGGCACTGAAGGATGCTCAAAGGCTAATGTTGCAAGTTTGCGCTTTTTTCTGTTTCTGCTCGTTACTGACTCTACCTTTGGATTTTTTCCAATGTTATTCCTAGATCTTTGCATTTGGTGGAATGTGAGCTTGTAAGCTGACCACAGAATTATAGATCTTAAGTTTTCGGCTGAATAAACTTCTAATTTTTAGCACATATTAATACTCATAGCTTTTGTCTGTCTGTTCAGTGAGCTAGTCGTGCCAACATACTGTTTTGCTGGCATTGAAGGTCAGTCTGGCAATCCCAGACCAGTCTGCCTTCACCCCTTTTCTCTTGCACGTAAGCATGGTGAGCATTGTGGTGTCTTAAGTGAAGTTCGTATGACAGACAATCCCCACATATGGGGCATTGTCACTAGAAATATGCCTTGGGAGTGCTCATTGGACTGGCTTCCAGCGCACAGTAATTTCTCACATACTGTGCAACCTTCCCTTGAAAGATAGCTGATTTTTCTTTCATTGGCAGTTCACAGCATATACCTAATAATTTAGTTTCCTGTAACTGTTTTACATGATCTTCCTTATCAATAAGAGATCAACTTTTTAATCACTGAATTAAGTTTTTGATACGTTGTAGAATTATTCTTTCAATCCATATGTAGAGAACTAGAAGACAGTAGCTTCCGCTGTACAGCTTCTGCGTTTGTATCCAGGAGGAGCATTCGTGCATGGTTTATTAGTAATTTTTCTCTTTCAGACCATTGTCATGAGAAAAATACAGATGGCAGTTATGGCAAGGAGAAATACTTTGATGACCACTATGAGTCAGTTACAGCAGTGACAGAAGGACACTCTGAGGGAGGTACAGAAGATCTGCAAGTCCTTACTCAGAGTTCAGCAAGGGATCCCTCCTTCTTGAGACTGGAAAGTAAGTTCAGCCTTACAAAATCAGTGCTGGCAAATTAATTGGTTTCTAGATTTTTCAGAAATCTTCTTGTCTTCCTCCAAGAAGCTATGTTTTCCCCCCTCTACCCATATAGTAACAAGTAACCCACAAACTGGTTTCCTTCTGTTCATTGTTCTTCTCCCTGCATAACATGGATGCTTATTTGCAGTGGGGAAGTCTGCATTCTCTAGTTCTGTTTGCAGTGTGCAGTGAATAGTCAGTGATACTTGGTTTGAGCAAGTGGAAAAGTCAGGCGGCAGAAAAAGGATTATTTTTATACAATTTGTGAAAGCACAAGGAAAATAATTTTTAATTTTTGTGGTTTTCCCTCTTAGATGCAGTAACAGCAGAAAGCAATGGTTCAGAAGGAGTGGAGGGTTTAGAAGATGATCAGATGTCTGAAGAGATGCTGGCTTTGGTGGATGAGTTTGAAAACTCTTGGCCTCAGGAAGCTTTTGAAGGAGCACTGGAGGTAAAAGGTCGTCGGATGGACTTGCAGGGAATCCGGGTCCTGAAGAAGGGATCTCAGGATGGACTGGCTAGCTCCTGTTTTGGGGACTGTGGTGATGATGATGAAGCTGAATGGGTAAGTTTGAATGAGTTTACTTAAGTCTTGTACTAACTAACTATTGCGGAGGAAAGATGAGGACAGTTCAGGGAGTTTAACACTGGGAGATACATGAACTCTCCCTATGGGCCTAAAAGATATGGTTGATAGCCTGTGTAAAATGAACAAGTAGTTTTAATCCATCACCAACTGGCATCATATAAGTGCTGATAATCAGCAGCAAGAGCTTAGGTGTTGAATGATGCTGGACACCTTCAACCTTCTTGCTCACAGTTGCAAAGGAAAAAAGATTCCAGGTAAAAGTTCTGGTTAGCATGAAAACAAGAAATACCTGTTGTCATTATGTTACAAGTAAAATACATAATGAAAAATGCCTTTCAGTTCTCCAGCAGTTAAATTGGTTTTCTCTTATGTTAGAGATAAGAATTCTTTGTGCATGGCATGATGCACTGTAAGGGATCAGACTTAGAGAATGGGTTGACATGGGGAGGGAAGGAGAGAGACAAAAATCTCATCTATAACATCTTTGGGCTAAAATAAACAATATATTGGAGCTGATAACATCCACGGTGTTTCTGACTGTTAACCTTGCTAATACTGTTCTTTTGATAGATCACTTTTCAGGTCAAACGTTTAAAGAAACCCAAAGCTGAAAGCCTGGATCTCCAGGAGCCAGCTGGGAGAACTGTGGAAGAAGCAACTAATGGAGAAAATGAAAACTTTTACCAAACTGCACTAGAGATCAGTGGACCAAAGATACCTTCTCCTGGACCAATAGGTAACCTGCTGCTTCTAGAGAAAGCAAATCATTTGCAGCTTTTGCATTACTGTGGTTTATTTCCTTTGCAGCTTTTATATTACACCGATTTATTACTAAAAATAAGCATCACAAAGGCTACGTAGTGAAATGTGCTTTCTAGATGAGTACGCAGGAAAATAAGGAATCTCCTTCCTCTCCACCTTCTTGATAAAGTGCAGCATAACTTTATTTATTGAATGAAAACTTTCTAGTTAATTCCCAAAACTTCTGGGGATTGGGTGGTAAGAGTGGAGAATGAAAGAGGTAAATATTGTGAGTAGAAGTAGTAAAAGAGAGAGGGGGTTTTAATGATATCTTTCGATAAAACTGAATGAGCAGAGAAGTTAGTTTATTAGGATGCAGAATAAGAGCTTGAACTCATTACTGACTAAACATAGGACATACAACTCAAAGACAAAAAGCAGAAAGCTTGGTCTAATAAAAATGAAATAAATAAAAAATAAGTGTTCTGCTGTAATTGTTTGGTGATATTATAAAAGAAAACTTAGAGACTGTCTTCCAGAATACTGGAGCTGCAGAAAGGTAGAGTTTTGCACCAACATAGATGAGATTTGGAAAGAGAAGTGTAGTTTTTGCTTGCTGAGTAACAGGAATTGGAGACTAATCTATTAATGTGATGCCAAAGAATAAAACCCAAGTAATTGGCCCCCATGCCTTTTGTCTTATCTTTCAATGGAGCTAAAATCTTAATGTTGTAGGACTGGTGTGCAAGGAAAAATATGTTCTACAGTACATCTTAGTCCTTGATGATTTGATGACCTGGAAAGTGGTTTCACATTTTGAAGGCTTTTACATGAAAACTTTAACAAGCTCCTTTTTTAGCAACTGACAAATGTAGGTTATTGAATTAAATATTTGAAGTAGGGGGAAGGATTACATGAAAACAGACTATCATCTGTGAGCACACACCTGTCCTTTCCTCAATATTTATCTTCTTTCCATCCGGGCTACTTTTGTGGGTTTATTACACAGCATCCCTCTGTTGTAGAGTAGTTACCTTCCTAACGTTCCTGTAAGGCAGGATCTGCTGACATCCTCTTTGCAAGAACTAAATCACCAACATTTAAGTAACATATTGAAGGTCACTTGGGGACTTCTTGGTAGAACAAGGAAATTATGGTATCTTTCCTGTGTTTGACTACCTCCCAGACTATTGACCTGTCTCTGCAGCATTTCCATACCGCTTGCTCAATTTTGCTATTCGTGCCAGTAAGAACTCACAGATAGTTCACAGTGGTGGTGATGAGAACTTGTCATTTCTCTCTGAAGTTTCCTAGTGTATCTCAAAATTAATTTTCCTTTTATCACAATACTTTACAAAATACATGGTATTATAGACATCTTTGTTATTTTGCAAAATTATGGTGAAGTGGTTTACTATAACTTGTATGAGAAATAGGATTTGCATCCAAATGGGCAAAATTTTGGGTATCTAGAAGTAAGTATTGAAATGCTTTCTGCGTAGCTGGTGCAATAGACTGGCATGGTGTTAAACTTGGCTTCCCACTGTGCAAATCTACTGCTACTGGGATTTTCTTTTTTTTTATGTTCCAAATAGTTTGGACGTTTCTTATATGAGAGGAAAATGTTTCCTAACATTTAACACAGGCTTGATTCCTTGGACTTGCTGCAGTATTCACCAAATGGAAGGGAATGGAAGATTTCAGTAGGCTTTGGTTCAGATGTGAAGATCATGTTCTTCTTTCTCCTGGTGATCTGTTTGTTAACATAAAGCAAGTTATTTAACCTTTCCCTGCCTTGCTTAACTTCTCTGAAAAGTGGAAGGGCTAAGGTTTAATTGTTTAATAGTTTCAGAAATGTTGCTGTCTTGAGTGTAAGAATGCAGTAAAAGCCACTGACTCTCTTAAACAATATCCATTGAACAGAAAGGGCAGTGTCTTTCACCTGGGTTTGTCAAAAGATAGACCAAACAACTTTTATTCATTTTAACTGTAACTGTAGAATATAAATGATGACTCAGTGATGAACTTTTTTTTAAGGACGTTTAAGTAGAGATAATACCTGTAACCAAGAGGTGGCAGTTGTTTTTAATCTGTAGTTTTAGAAAAGTGTAATGAAACAGGTTTTGGAACTCCATCTCCTAAGCTGTCTTACATACAATCTGGTTCTGTCTTTGAATCCTACAAGTTCAGGAATGTTCTTAAAGAAATCTGACTGCAAGATGGTGACTTTTAAAATGCAGGGAATGTATCCACTGGTATAAAGTATTTTATAAATCATCGTACTGAAGTATAATGTCTTCTGCTTCCAGAAAGTTTTTTCTGTTTTTGTTTTACTTTCTCAAGGAAAAAGGCGGGACTATCGTAGCCTTGGCTGGCCAAGTCCTGATGAATGCCTGAAGCTCCGCAGGGTAGAGCTTACAGCTGTAGCCAGCACATGGCTTGCTGTTTCTGCTAAAAACATTGAGTAAGTATCTTGTATATGAGCCTTAAATAAGTTACTTACACAAAGCAAGACAGTTACATGGCCTTCAGTGTGCATAAAGTGAAGATTTTAATAGTAAGAAAGAACTTTCAGGATTTCAAAGAAGTTTGAAAACATTATGTGGTATTTCATCAACAGACTTGCAAAGAAAAGTGCAAGTGGAGATGGAAGATCCACTTTCTCTTGCCTCTTGAGCTTCTCAAATGAGATTCTGCCAGGTTCTGAGCAGTTTACTTTCACTAGAGAACTTTGTAATGACTATTCTGTTTTCTTCTCTTAACTAATTCAGCTTGTTTTATGACATTTGTAGCATTACAGAACACATTGATTTTGCCACACAGCTGCAAGAACCAGCCATGGAGCCTCTTTGTAACCCAAACCTACCAGCCAGTATGCATACTTTGGACCACCTGCAAGGTGTCTCTAGTCGGGCCAGCTTGCATTACACTGGAGAAAGTCAACTGAAAGAGGTATGCCAGAGTTGAAGGCTGGCACACAAAAATGCTGCCATACCATGGCAGATTCAGGGCACATTTAGTTCAGTGTCCTGTCTCCAGAGGTGACTTTCAGTGAATGAATGCCCAGATAAAACTGTAAGAACAATAAGCCAGCAACCAACAAATGTTACCAGAATATTTTCCCAACCATCTACAGTCTGGTCTGAGGGAAATCCTAAAACACCGTTAGTGTTTCTGTATTTATAGCTCTTGGTGGATAAATAAGTGAAAGAAAAGTCCAACTCAGCATACTTAGAACTTCTAGCTTCTTAGTATTCAGTGCCATGGAATTATAACACTGTGTGATGATACAGATAGTATTAACTCAAGGTAGACAATGATGTTTACGTTGAAGCAGGCGACAGCATTTGTAAAAGGCTGGGTAAAAAAGCAACCAACAAACAAGGGACATCTCTTACTAGGTACCAGCATGTAAGCACTTGTACTTCCTCTTCCACAGGTGCTACAGAATCTTGGCAAAGAGCAGTACTCACCCCAGTCACTAGAACAAGTTGGTACTCGAATAGCCAAAGCTTTGGAAAAGGTATGTGTAAACAATAAAAATGAGAAGTCTGGGCTTACTGCTCATGACTGACATAGTGGTCAATCTGGTCTCAAATCATTTGTGTGAAATCCCAGTCAAGGAACGTATTAGTACTTGGACTAGAGATTTGTGTCTACTTAGCATCTGTAATGCCCTCACAGGTATTTTGTTGAGGTATATCCTGTGCTTACACTGTCAAGTGTCTTCCATATCTCTCTACTGAAAGTTAAGCTTGTCAGATTTTCCAGGCTTTCCTGCCCTGTAGTGAACAGCATTGCTGATTATTGATATATTAAACTATTTCAACAGTTCTCAGCCCTCTTCTTTCTTTTTATGCTACATTGACTTGGAGCTTATGGAAAGTTGAGTTAAGCCATGTCTCCCCTCTCCAGTGATGCTTCTGGCATTCAGCAGTCAGACAGCTTCCTGCTGTTTCAGCCTGCTTCTTTTACCTCGTCCAGTGTAGGGCTGAAGTGTCAGATGTGTTCAGGCAGAGGGTGTGGTACCATGTGCAGGGCTGCACTTCCTGTTGTCCCCAGAGAAACCCAAGCTCTATGGCTAAAGGCTGCTGAGGACCTCAGTTGAGCACCTTAGGATGAGATAATTAGGGATGTAATTTTCCTAGGATCTACAAAGCAGATAGAGATGTAGGGATTGCTGTTCTGTGTTTACAACTAGTAGGGAGAATATCCCAGTCTGCTGTAGAAAAGAGGCCTCAGTCAAACCAGTTTGGTGCCCCTAGCCTATTCTTCTGAAAGCTGTCTGAGGACCAACCTTACTATGCTTTGAAACTGAAGCCAATATAGCTTTATCCATTCCCAGAAAGTAAAGATGTTACTCTTGTCTTCATGTTACAAGACTTAGTCTCTTTTCACTTTAGATGTATGGTAGCTTTTTCTCTTAAGTGCTAGTTTCCCCTGCAGACAGCAAGCTTTATCCAAATAAGCTGAAAATTTAGTGCAGAGACTAGAAACAGAATTCTCAGTGTTGGCTATGTTGGAAATAAAATGCAGTTCTTCTGTCTACCAATCTCATTCAGTATTCACAAGAGCTAATCAAACAAATCAAGATGGCTACTTATGTAATTGCATATGTGAGCATAAACATTCATTTACTGTGTCTGAGTCCACAGAATTCAAGCACGTAGTATTTTCCTTTGTAACACAGGGCATGGGAGTCAGCCAGCTAGAGGCACCAAAGGTTATCCATTGAGCTTTGTCAGGCGTCTGGTCCGAGCTGGATCCCAGGGCATCCTTTCTCTTTCCAGTGACTGCAGGGAGCCTACAAGTCCAATCAGCTAATTTAACTAAGTTTTTTCCTTCATATTGGCTAACGTGTATACACATCTAGATGCTCAGCATCAGACAGCTGGTTAGAAGCTGTTGTGGGTGCTGAAAGCTATTTAACTGGTATTCCTTTCCGAAGAAAATGACATTGCATTTAGAACTTGTGTTTCATTTGGCAGTCTCATTTACCTGGCTATTGCATATGTGTTGTCAGATAAGAAACCTTTTGCTGCTTTGGAATAGTTTAATGCCATTTTTAAGTGTAACACCCTCTACCTCAGTATAACAAATTAATTTGAAGAGTGAAAGATAAGACTATTCACTACAGTGTTTACATGACAGTTTTTCATGTTCTTCTTTTGCCAGAATCAGACTTCATGGGTCCTGTCTAGCATGGCAGCTCTTTACTGGAGGGTGAAAGGCCAAGGAAAGAAGGCAATTGATTGTTTACGGCAAGCATTGCACTATGCACCCCATCACATGAAGGTGTGTATACGTGTGCCCACTACTCAGATGAAATGATGTTTTGCTTGTCACAACAGAGCTTTCACAGGTTATTTTTAAGACCAACAATTATAGACACTTTATCAAGTCTATAAGGTATTAGGTATTAGCTAGTTGAGCTGAAACTTCAAGACTTTTACCACCTGTTTGGTACGGACTGTCTCTTAAAAAAAAAAACAACAACAACAACAAAAAAAAACAACAACAACAAAAAAAAGGCAAAACCAAAAGAGAACTGCAGAAAAGGTTCAGTAGTGTTTCCTACAGTTAAGTGGGTTTGACACCTCTCTGGGCATTCTGGGCTTGAACGTCCTCTTGCTACGACTGTGAGTCTTAATCAGCCTTTGTCTAGACAAGTTTTCTAGCCCAAGATATAGGGAGTATATTTTCTGGTTGTGCTTTTAAAGAGAATAGAAGGTGGTATCTAAAGGAATTACTTAAATGCTTAAATCTTAAGCGTTTAGGGTGTGAATCTCAACTAGACACTAGTGCTTGACTTTGTGCAGCAGTTCTGTACTTCAGTCAAAAAAAAGGCAGTACTTTGGATATCATCTTCTGTTTAATGTTTCAGTTGGCTGAAGTGCTTTGTACTCTTCACCTTGCCACGTGCTATGCTGAGCATTATAATGCCTATTCTTATACACCAAGCTCCCCCTTGCAAACTGATAAATGCATAGGCTCCTTACTATACATTGTAAATTTTCCTTTGGGACCTGAGCAACAAATTGTGCAGCATTGCAAAATGTATACTCCTTTTTGAATCTTGGTCTTCAACCCTTCTCTGAAAATTGGGAGTAATTTATGCTTTCAGGATATTATTAGGAGGAGTTAGTTTGTGTGATTTATAAGGATCAGACTATGGATTGGAAATTACAGCTTGGCAAGATTATGGTGTAGTAGTGCTGTTTTCTAGAAACATGATGTAAAGTTGCTTGAGACTGGATGACTCTCCTAATTTGTGCCTTGTTTTTGTCCTCCATGCTGAAGCTGCCTTCAGAGAAAAGTGTGGATTTTTGCAGATACAACTGCACTTGTACTCAGAGTTATCACTGAATTAAAAGCTATTTAATATTTTGTTTTATCCTCCTCTTTGCTTTTATGCACTCTGGCTACTTTCTCTTGAGTTTTCTTATGTAAATGAAAGGTAATTAATTTTCCTGTGAACTTCTTTTGTGATTCTGACTTCCATAGTATCTGCTTTGCAAACATGAATGACTTATTCACCAAAGGTACTCCTTGACATATGGAGGTCAAGGAGGCAGGGATCACATCCAGAATGTTTTATTGTCTTGTTGAGGGCATTTAAGACTTGGTACTAAGCAGTATTTTGTCCTTTGAAGGTATGGAGCCCAGCTCCCAGAGTCTGCTGTGGCTTCCAGGGCTCAACAGTTTTGTTAGTTAGGCAAGGTCACAGTCTGGAGATACAGGAAACAAAAAACATACCATCAGTGATTAGCTGAGAAAATTTTATTTATTGCTGTTACTCAGCATCAGAATTCTGTGCTAGAGGCAGGACAAAAAACATCCTAGGACACTTAAGTCAGCTAATTTTTTTGTTGTTTTTCTATCCAACAGTAGTGTTTATCGCTATTGAGAGTAGTTGTGGATGTGAGGGGTTTTTTGTTTATAACTTGGGCCCAAATGCCCTTTTAAAGTAAAACAGGTCTGGCTCATCACTTTTAATGCCACCAGAGAGGGAAGTGGGTAGGAACCAAGTGAGAGTGGCTGAGTAGTGGAGTCTTCTGACAACTTCAGTGGAAAGAACCTCACTGTTTGTTGCTATTCTCTTTCAGGATGTGCCACTAATAAGTCTAGCAAACATTTTCCACAACGCAAAACTCTGGAATGATGCCATCATTGTGGCCACCATGGCAGTGGAAATAGCGCCACACTTTGTGGTTAATCATTTCACACTGGCAAATGTCTACGTAGCAATGGTGAGTGTGCTGTCACCCAGTTAGATCTGTCTTTGGTACAATATTTACATGGATATAAAAGTGGTATTCTCACAAATAATTCTGAAGGAACAGCATTCAAGAAATTGGGGTAGGATCATAAAGAAGGAATCTCTTTTGTGGAAGGCAAAAGTTCTATTATTCATTTACTCCTATTACTCAGTACTTTAAGGCCAACATTTTTATAAGCTGGCTTAAGAATGCTGTCTGCAAAGCTTTGTTAAGACAGTAGCAAACAATTGGTAATTTGCGTTGGCTGCTCATCTAAACACAAGATACTTTTCTACTGGAAAATTAATGATAAATTGGGTCCTCGTCCTGAAGAGCTAAGCTTAGAATAATAAATAAAATCCAATTCACAGTTGTAGGGAAGAAACACAAGGGAAGTTCATCTTCAATATCTTGATTATCAATGTCCAGTGTAATTTACAGATTGAACTCAAATTTCTTCATACTGTCTATATATTCTATTAAAATGTACTTTTTAAAAAACCAAGACTTCACAACTCACCTTGATCTAGTTAGTGTTTATAATATGGCTAGAAATTAGTATTATCTCTACTGTACAATTAAAGTTACTGAGAAAAGGAACTTAATAGAACAAAAACGGTATTGAAAGTGACTGAAAACCCCAGAATGTTTTGGGTCTTTTCCCCTCTCATTTTTCTTCTAATACATTATTGGATGTTGGCATGCTTTCCTAGTTAATAAAAAAGCAGAGTGGCATAGGTAATGAGATTTCAGCTATATAAAAATAGATGCTATTTCCACATAAATGCTTCTAACTACCAATCTGAGTCCAGCTTACCAATTGAAATTCTCTAGCTATTGCATGCTCTTTAAGTTTTGGCGGTTTTTTTGTTGAATTTTTACTCTCTACAGTGAGTGATCTTTTAAAAATAATTTCAGGTTGTTTCCAAAAATGTTAGCTTTTCAGAAAAGTTAATGGGTTTGCATTGTCCATGATTTTAAAGATTTTATCTGTATAAATTCTGACTGAAATCTGTTTTTAAAAGTTACTTTTACGTCAAGAATGCTAAGATGTACTATTAAAAGGAAAAGGCAAGAACATGGATCAATAATTCGCAACAGTAATTTGACTCCTTTCCATGGATTATGCAGAATTGAGTCATTAGCCCCAGAAAATACCGGTTTATTTGGGGGAGAAGGGAAAAAAATCCTAAACCATGTGAATTGGTTCAGCTGCTTTTGTGCATATCACACTACAAAACTACTTAGGATAGGAAAGGCATGGAAAATGTGTTTACTGCTTTTAGAATCTGACTCTTTGCGCTCTTGTTTCTTTCTTTACAGGAAGAGTTTGAAAAGGCGATGAAATGGTATGAGTCAACACTAAAACTTCAGCCGGAGTTTGCCCCAGCAAAGAATCGAATCCGCACCATTCAGTGTCATTTACTTATGAAAAAAGAGCGACGGTCTCCTTAGAGACCAGCATCTTTCTCTTTTCTAAAAATGTCATTATTCTCTATTCTGCTTTTAAGCGTGTTAAGATAAATTGAGGAATCAAAATTTTTAACAAGACTTTTAAAAAGAGATGGGATTTGGATCAAGGGTTCTTTTATTATTTTTTTTCCTCAAATATAGGAGCATCTTTGGAAAATATATTTCACAGACCGTAATTTTAAAACATCCATGTAAATATTAAACCAAGAAACTTCCATAAGTCCATGACCACCTGCACCAGGAGCCAGGCACTGTTACTTTTTCCTTAATGCTCAGATTGGCATCAGCATTCAAAATAACTTGCTTCATGTCTTACAACCTAAGTCACTGGAAATGCAAAGCACATACCTGTACCAAATAGTAAGAAGAGATAATGAGCAATTCATCCATGTGAAACTCATACTTTGTCCGGTCTTGTTCACTCCATACCACGTTACCTGCTTTTTTGGAAGGAGAGGAACAGACTTCTAAATGTTCATAAAAAACATGAGAAACATCAAGTATTTTTGGAATTGTTTGTTTCTCTTGAGGGATAAAGAGGAGGGAACAGAGGGACCCTAAAGTCAAAGTAATTTTTAATCTTACTTGCAGAAAAAGAAAATTGGTAAAAATCCCAATAAGGTGTTTTGTATTTGTCTGTATATTCATAGCCCTCTGCCTCCCTGAGTGGTTGATTTACTAATTCTTTGTTCACTATATTTCTAGCCGTTTCGGAATAAGGTGCAAGTTTATGCTCACTCTGAGCCATACTTACAGCTGCCAAGGAGGAGGAGGGAGACGGTGTCAAGGTATCAACAGCAAATAAGTCAGGTGGAAGATTTCCAAATCAGTTCTGTCTTTGGTTGGTGGAGGACATGATTCTCCAGGCATCACTGATGAATCAAAAAGGGCACATATTTGAAATAAAATAAATCGTTTATGAACAACTCGCAGCTTCTCCTCCAGTGTGTGTGTGTCATGCGCCATTTGCAAGAGTCTGGCTTAGTCTAGGGGAGCCACAGCCTTTCCTCGGGAGCAGACAGAGCTGGGAGGCGGGAAAACCTTTAACACTCCGGATTAGACAATGATTTCGTGTGCACCCTTGGAAAATTCCCTGCACCTCTGTGTCTGACTCTCTGTTGCATAGTAAAATAAGGGAAAGTTAACCAAATCAGGTCTCATATAACCTGCCCTCCAGCTTTTACTGTTAAACATGATTCTTAGTGATTCAGAACTAACAATGCTTATGAATTTACTCTTTCCCCCTCCCTCCCCCCCTTATTTTTCCTCTCTCATGAATGCAGATTAAGAGCAAGTATGGCAGTGGTGGAAACTGTGACATCAACATAATTTTTATAATACTGTAACATTACTTCTTAAAAGGATCTGTGAGTATTTTTATATATGACTGAAGATAAGCAGTTCTAATGCAAATTTTACCTTTGTTTTAGTGCAAGTAGTTTTCATTTATCTAGAAAACCTGATAGAGGTATGAGCAAGTGCTACTGTTGGGTAGATTTGTATTAAAAATGGGTGAATGTGTTAAATTTTTATCAACAGAGTCAACAGCATGTCAAATTTTGTTCTCTTCCCAAGGCTACTGGAAGACTGAATGTTGTTGGCTGGAGACAGGCATAGTTGTATCTATATGTAAACCAGTACGGTTAACTGGTCTGCTTGACTTTTATAGTGGTTGATAAATACTTGGGAATCACTTAAATATATTTGGTAAATATGTCATATACTAGTTTTAAAATGTAATGTGCAAAAACTTCCCTTGGTACAGAGGATGGACCTTACAACTTGGTTTCCTAATATATCACATGGTCAAATCAAGTGGTTGCCACCTGCTGAACTCTTTTCTACTGCATCCGTCTCACTGATAATGGGAGATGCCAGGATTTAAGTGAAGAGTAAGGCTGGTCCTTAAGAACCCCAGGGGGGGCGATATGTGGAGCACAGATGGTCATCCATGGCTTTGACAAAAGATGGAATTAAAATAGACCTTTTCTGGATCACCAAGGATAAGACAACATTGGTGGGCACTTAAAGTCAGCTATTAATACTCATGTCAGCTTACATCTTGCTTACTCCAGTGTTTATTAATTTTTTTCATTAAGAAATGCAGCAAGATGTACTGTATACAGGCATCATACGAAATGTAGGAAGACTAAGTTTTTTGTGTTTGATCATACTATAAATGGCCATCAAGGAGATAGCAGGATATGGCATTTCCAAAGAATTTGCACCTCATAAATGGTTTTTGAAAACTGCAATCATCTGACTTGAGGTATTTTTTCCGAATCTTGGTTCAAGTACTTTAATGTATACTGCCTTAGTCCCAAAAAATTTGTATGTACAGGTGTTCCATTGCTACTTGTCTACTGTTTGCTCTCTCTGCCATAGAACTGATTTTAAAATAGCCTATGCTTCCCTCTTAACTGTACTTTCTGAAATTTTAGGTGATTCCTAAATCCCTTGTGCATAAGCAGTACATCAAACTGAAGCCTCGAAGCAAAAAGATCTACTTGAGAGCATAAACTTGACCTAACACTATAGAGATTTCACCCATTGGTGAATCTGCTGAGGAATGCTGGCATGTGCCCTTGGAGAAGGATAATGGAACACTCTCATCTCCATGCCTTCAACCCTCCTATATAAATGCCAAGAGTGGTGGGTTTGAGTGGTTTGACTGTTCAAATGTTAGTCAATTAAAACTAATTATGCTGATCGTACAAACAGCAAACAAGTTGGGCAGCATGCTGAAATGGAGGCCGTTATGGAGGAAAGGTGTGATTCTCTGTGGGATGAGCTGGCTATTTAAGGACTACATTCGTCTCCTTGCATTTAAGCTATTTTAAAATAAGCTAAGATAGTTGTCTAGGCTCTGTCTTCGATAAATGGAAAAGATTATTATCTTGGAGGATGATCTACCCTCCCTGTTGTAAAGCGTGACAAATTGCGTGTTCGAACTGCCTGTTCCTTTCCATTGACTGTTGAGATACTTTGACAAACTGAACTTCAATATGATTTCTAATAATGAGGCTTGGTAACTCATTTCACATTGACTGGCTCTGCTAAACATATCACTGAAGTAGTGTAATTGAGGGATGGCATAACCATAGGTAAATGGCAAAATCCTCTCTTCTCAAAAAAAAAGGTTTTTTTCCTCAGTTGTTTTCAGAGCATGCCCACAAATTAAGTATAGATGGGAAAAATGTCTCTATTTGTTCACAGATAACATCCTCAAAATCCTCAGCGTCCTCACAGCCTCTAAAGCTCCTGACATCCAGGGGCTTTTGAGGGCAAATGCTACAGGAAAAGAATCAGATACTTATATCTATGAAGTCGTTGGTTTTGATTTACTGTCGATGTCGTAGTTGTACTGGTCAGGACAGCACTGATGCCACACAAAAAAAGGAAACCCCAAAGTATCGTGTTGGCATCCAGTGTGACCATAGGATCATGTTCAAGCAAGAGGTTTTACAATGCAATGGAGACAGATCACCTTGGATCCCCTATGATAGCAAATTTTCATGACAAATGGAAAATGGTAATCAGAAAAGGTTTATTATGCAGCTTACAACCTTCTTTCCCTACTCTATAACCCTCCCTCCCTCTTACAGGAAAAAGATTAAAACAAACAACAAATCCTTAACCTCTTCCTAAGCATTGTATGATATAGCCAAAGATGCTAATTAGATTTGTTGCAGTATTGTGATGCTTTTGCTTCCTGCAATTTGCAGTAGCTGCCATGAACTTTTCTGGCTAGCAATTTAGGACCTCCTGGGTTTAGACCTGCTTCATGAATAGTAATGTTCCTATCCTCATTGCTGTCCTCTTGTATGACTTAAGGCAAGGTATTTCCCTCCTTGCTGTACCTCTCTTTCTCCCACACGTTGTCTGATGTCTTCTTAGAACATATGGGGGTTTTTGGAGCTGGAATTATTGCTGTTTATGAATTTGTATGAGAAACTGTCATAATGCCAGAGAATACAGATAGTGGCAACACTAATGAAAAACAACAATGTGGAAACCTATGAAGCAGGGAATAGGAAGAGTTTAATAGTCTCTGTATCAGTACTGAAAGAGTGAAAATGCTTTAGAAGAATTTGCCTTGGCATTCAGAAAACGCAAGCTCCTCCTCTTCTCCATAGCTATTGGGTGTTCTGCAGCAGGTTCCGGGGGGGAGGGGGGTCCTCCCATCTCAAGAATCACTTAGATGTGTCCTTCTGGAGTGCTGCAGGTTGCCTTGATTTCTTAGAGGACCAGCTGGCCATGATTGGGTCAATGAGACTCTGTTAAATGTCCCCCAAGAGTAAGCTTTGTCACTTGTGGGATTGGTTTTGTTGGGTTTTCTTTTCTCTTAATTTGCTGAATGTACTCAAGTGTGCCAGTATTGATTCAAACAAAGATGTTTGGGTCTGTGAACAGAGGCTTGTGAAGCTTTCCTATCAATTCGTGGTGGTCTTGCTGAGGTCCAATGGCTGGTCATCTGTGAAAGCCAACAGCAAGTTGTCCTGCAAACGACTACCAGAAAGGGACAGGTAGTGAATTTAAAGGCAATTTGTTTTCACTGCTATTTCTAGGGAATCTGCACAAGAGTGGTGCAACCTATATTCCATACACAGAACGTTAAGGAAGTGACAGTCTGAATGAAGGGAGAGGGTTCTTGTATTTTAGGCTTTTTTCCTTTTGAGTATTGAGAAGCTCAGGATTGATTAGGAACAGTGGTTTGATATGGCTGACTGCTTAAAAAAGCAGCCCCTTGAACTTTTGCAAGTAGTTGGGGTTTTTTAACCTTTTAAACTTAATGATCTGCTTCTGGGTTCCAGAGCAAAAATAATAGTATCTGAGTTCAGTAGTCCCAGAGGAGGTGTGATGACAGTGCCACAGAAGGAACAGTTTTGAATACAGATGAGTATGAGTTAGCTTTCTAATATGTATAATCTATGGGGATTGTCTTGACGCAGGTGTTTTGATTTGTTGATTTTTTTTTTTCTTTAATCTGGTTTCAACTTCTCCTTCTATTTTCAGTCCTTCAGAATTGGGTTATTAGTAGTCTAACAGACTATTGCTCTTTATATTTATTTGTGCCCGCAGCGTGCCAGGTATTTCACACAAGAGCCAGTCTCTGCTCTGAAGAGTGCACAGCCCCAGACACTGGCCCACAGAATTTCAGTGGACACTGGTGCCTTAGCCAGGGATCAGGCAGTTGTTGAGTCAAACCTTCTGGCCACAGTCCTTCCGTGGTAACACCACTGTTGGTTTTAAAATCCAAGGAATCCACATGTCTTGGAGAATACTACTATGACAAATCAAGTGGTCATCATTCTAGTACAATTTCATGGAAAACTTTCAACTTGAATTTTTGGCTTTTTGATCTAAATCCAGTCTTGTCCTCTTTCTTTAATAGTCTAATTCTACTGTTGGTTTGTGGGATTTTTTTAAAAGATGATGTTTCCCAGAGCTGCAGCTGTTACAGATTACAGTATGATAGCATGAGTTACCACTATTCTTATGAGTGCCTTTTGCTGTACTCTGTCTTGTGGTCAGCTGCTCTTGTCTATGCTAGGCAGCAAAGATGTAGTATGTAAAAGTTGTTAAGAGACACTAACTTGTGGGCAGATGCAATACAAACAAAATAAATGGATGGAGGAAGCCAGTCTCATCCAATTACCATGCTATGACCTAAGGTAGGAAACCATGTTCTCTGGGAAAAGGGAAAAGAAACCAGGCTTTAGTGGTGAGACTCTTGAAGGAGGGAGAGAAGGCTCCAGATAGAAGCAAGGAAGCCAAAAGTCCTGTTTTCATAGCATCAGAGACTGTTTCTGATGGCAGGACCAGACAAGTTAAAAAGGACAAAGGGATAGCCTGAGTGGATGGTTTCTTCTGGTTGTCTGCAGACATCAGCAAAGAAGAAAGACGTTTAAGAAGCCATGAGTCGATGCTGCAAAACCGTTGCAGCAGAGGGGCACTGGCCATTGACATGTAGTCCTCTGCGTGTTCAGTATGTCCCTTTAGTGTTTGGAGGACGAGAGCTGCTCGGCCTCCCTGAACGCAAGTTCCCACACACCCTTCCAGCTCCGAGTGCTGAGGGAGGTGCTGAAGCCTGGAGCAGTGTGCCTCTGCTCCACCCTACCACACCCACTCCTGTGTGCACTGACATCCCTCCCTTTAAACATGTCATGTAATACTGTTATGACTCTGTTAGTCCATTGTCTAAATTATAGACATTTTAAGATCCATGGACACCTATGGCTGAGAATTACAGAGTTCAGTTTCCAGTGAAGAAGTATCTGTTAATTTTGAATCTGCTACTTCTTGTATTATAGAAGATCATGAACGGTTTTTCTCCCTCACCTTTTCTGCAACATGCTTATCTAAGACTTGCCTTCTTGACTAAATGGAGGCCTGACTTTGGTTTGGCTTTTAGCCTACTCACTTGTTTGGAAGGATAGAATACTTAAAAGCAATTCTATGTTTTTTACAAGGAGACTATACAGCATCCTTAATCTGCTTTTTTCTGCCTTCTCCGCCTAGATTGCAGTTACTGCTGGAAAAGAAAGATCAGAATTTGATTCAGGTAACTGAGGTGTTAACACCAGGGTGGCCAATCTACACTTCACACACCAGATGCATCCTCTGGCCCAATCACTCTTGCCCTCTTTCTTAGGGACCTGCAGACAGTGAGTTCTGTGTCTTGTTGTGTGGCAGAGGGATATGTCTGCCTGTGGGGTCATCTGAGGAAGAGTTTTCTGTGCAAGTGGATGGCATGATGGCATGTGTGTATGTCCCTAAGCATGGGGGGATGCACACATTAACATAACAAAATGTATGTGGTGTGCCCTACCTCATTCACTGAACCAATTCTACTACTAGACTGCCATAATGAAAATTGTGCCTAAAACCTTTTTAATTTGTGCATTATCTGTTGAGTACAGTAGTGCTTTACAGTCTCTTTCAGTGATCTGAGAGAGGTGAATTGAATGATCTGACAAACCCGACTTAATTAATACCTGACTGTCATCATAGAGCAATTTTAATTATTTGGAGCAGCTTAGTCAGCACATCAGGTTGCAAGAGCTCTACAAGGGTTCTTATCCTTGTCACCGTAGGTTTACATGGGCGTTCCTTTAAATTTCTATAGTGACACCCCCCTTGCACCAGTATATAATAGCCAAACTTAGCAGGAACATCACTAAAAGCTCTTAAAAATTTGAGTGGCTGCAACCTGAGTGATAATGCTATCTCAGGAGCAGATTCAGATCATCGCAGCACTGCTGCTGGTATCCTGACAAAGAGCCCTGTGTCCCTTTTCATAAACAGGGTATTTTGTGCCTTAAGAAGCCCAGAGTGTTTCTTATGAACCACTTTCTCCTAAAATATTTCAAAGACATTTTGACCAGAAGAACAAACAATTTGGCATATTTTAGTGTAGGCAAGGCTTGCTTTCTTCAGTTGGAGGACTTGCAAGAGACTAAAAAACAAGAGGGGTTAACCCTGGGTGGGAGTTCCCTTAGAAACTCTTCAGAAGAGAAGCCAAGACAAACCCCTTCTATTTGCCTGTAGTTTCAACTTTCCTCAGTGCTAGGCAGAAGAGTAGAGTCTGCTCATTCCATTACCCATCTGATTTCAGGGACAGGGCTTTTATTTTCTTTCCATCTTAGACCTGAGCTTTTTGGTTTTTTTTAAACTTTCTGACTGGCTGTGTGGCAGTTGTAGTTCTTTCAGTCTGGATAGCATGTCCTAGCATATCAGGTTACTGTGATTTGTCTGTTCAACACACAACTCTTCAAGTCAGTGAAAAAGTAGAACAAGACTTTCTAAAATTGTCAGCATGGCTTTAAACATTTGAGAGGGGAATGAGAAGTGTAGATGATTTCACAATATTAGTTTAAAAGTTGGTATTTGCAGAATGAACAACAAGGTCACTGCAGATAACATGGAAATTAAGTCATCATAGTCGCTCTTTCACTTCGAAGTGTCCCCAGCAACCCTTGATTACCATCTCAGAGCCTTGCTTGCACAGTATTCACAAGATCTCCGGCAAAATGGATCCTGGCTAGCACAGGCTGATTTTGGGGGGACAACCAATGAGATTTTTTTTTTTTTTAATCAATCTCCCTTTCTCACAACGAAGTGACTTCTTCACAGGGCTGCAGTGACCAGCTTTAGCTCCTAGGCACCTACATTTCTCTGTGCCCCACTTCACTCACATCATGCAGCTCAGCCACCTCTGCAAGCACTGCTGCCAACACTGAGCAAATGGAGGAGACAGTGAAGGTCGAAGGAAGATGGGGCTCTGGAAAGAAACCAAGCAGTGGCATCTGTCAGCCTCCAAGTGCTTCCCCTGTTCCTTACTGTCTCCTCCAGCCTCTCAGAGCTGCTGTGTGGGAGGAAAGAGCAGCACCAGCAGCTGGAGGAAAGTGGGAGGAGTGGGAGGAAGAAGAGGGAAGAGCACCTGGGGGCTGAGAGCCAGCGTCGCTGTCTGCTCCCTTTTGCAGCCCCCTCCAGCTGTGTTTCTGTCACCCACCTAGTAGTCAGAGGGGCTGAGGAGCAGGTAGAGGTGTGAGCAGTGGCTTGCGGGGCAATTCCCACCACCTCCCTCACCTTTGCCGTGCTTCTACCTTTCTCCATGCCAGGAAAAGCACCGTTAGTGATACTGGAGCACTCCAGCACTGTCATGCTTTATTCCCTGTACCTCTAAGTTAACGAATAGGCGGCTGAAGCAAAGATGAGAAGTAGCTAAGGACAAAATTAGTACTGCCTCCTCTCTGGACATATTTGGACTTGGATGGATGGTCTACCCCACTAGGAGCAGGTAAGAATTGTCCCATATCAGTACACCTCTCCTATCCCATCCCACAGACTGTCCCAGCATCTTCCCTGGGAGAATCAGAGTGATGTGAGGATCTTGCAGCTCTTTGCCAGTCTGGGCACAGCAGGTTTGTTGAGCTGTAGTTGTGCTACCTGTCCCCCTCCTCTACCACCACAGCCTTGGTCTTCCACTGACAGAATCATTTTCCCAAGTCCCAGTTTTTGTTCTGCCTGTCTCTGTGTGCCAGCTTTAGCCCTGTGAATCTCTAGTAGTGCAGTTTTGTGCCTACACACCTGCAGCGCTGGAGCCTCCTGGGTACCCCCACAACACACTTCCTGCCCTCCCAGGAGGCCCGGTATCGAGCCCCTCACTGCTGATTCATGGCACCTCTCTGTCTTCTATATTCCTTTCCCGGACAGGCTTTGCCAGTGGGGCGTGCGTGTGCCGTGGACACTGGGCAACTCGGCAAGGGTAACGCCGATTCTCCAGTATCCCCGGTTTAGTGATGAACTCACGTCTTGGGCAGGAGCCTTTCATGCTGGGAGGGGAAAGGGGTGTCTCTGCCACGGATGTCCCGGTCTGTCCCCGTCCAGGGAGGGGTTAGAGCAGGCACCTTTCGTCGCCAGGCACAAAAGCTGCTCCCGCCGCAGCTCGGCGGCCCCGGTGGGGGCAGGGGAACCCTGGGCAGGGTCCGGGGCGGCGAGGGGAGTCCGGGAAGGGTCGGGGGCGGCGGGAGGCGCATTTCCCCTCACTGCCGGCAGGTGGCAGCCGCAGCCCGGCTTGCGAGGGCCGGGCCGGGCCGGGCGGGGCAGCGCCCGCCGCCGCGGCGGGACGGGGGCTCCCGTCGGGGCTCCCCCGCCGCGTTCTGCCCCCGCACGGAGCGCGGCCCTGGGCCTGGCGGTGTCACCCCTGCGGCCACCCAGGGGGCCTGACCCGGGCCCACAGCTCAGCCGGGAGGGCGCTGCCCCCGGAGAGCGGCGCCGCCCGCGCTCCCCTCCGTGCCCGAGGTGCGGCCTCGGCCCGGCTTCGTCTGTCGGGGCGGGGTGAGGGGTAGCTGGGGAGTTGTGGCCTTTTTGGCGATGGAAGCCCCCGTGGCAGCGCTGTAGGAGCACCAGGCTTTGCGGGGGTGTTTCTGAGCGCCCCTCTGCGCGGAGCCGCCCGCACTTCCCTGGCAGCCCCGCTGGAACCCCCCGTCCCCGGGGACAGCTCCGGCTGCGGCGAAACCTCCCGCTCGTTCCCTCCTCCCCGCCCGGAGAACGGCCCCGGGGGCGGCCCGGCTCCCCCGTTGGCACCGCAGCGCCCCGGGGGCTGAGGGAGAACCTTCCCTCCCGCCCACACAGTCTGAAACCCGAGGGATGCGGGTGCCGGGAGTGGAAACACGGGGGCGGGGCGGTGTTACCGGCGATCCCCTCCTGGGCAGGTGGTGCCCAGCACTGCATTTCTGAGGGTTTACCCACTTCAGCTCTAGATTCTGCAAGGGAAGGGTTTGCCTATCGGGAGGTTTCTCCGGGCGATCCCAACAGCCCACGGAACGCTCCTTTGTGCAGCCTCACGCTGATCCGCCCTTTGGGATGCGGTTTGCGATTCCATCTCCTTTCACTGTGGGTTGTTTTTTTGACCAAAACTTTAGTCACAGCTAGGCTAATCTTTATATATTTCACGAATGTCACGATCGTTGCTTTCAAGCTGACCCTCCCTATCTCCTTTACCAGCTCAGTCCCTCACCTCTGCGTGCCCTCCAGCTTCTCACAGCAGCTTCTCTTCCCAGAGCCCAGGGGACAGCCCATTGGCAGCCCATTGGGAGTTCCCTGCTCACCTTTCCTGCCTCTGGAGGGGGCAGAGACATTGTTATCCAGCACTGCATCTGTCCTGAAATGTCTGTAATTCAGAACAGAAACCACCTCGGGCTCTGTCAGTTTCAAACCTTTCGGGCTGGATTCATGCTCGGAGAACAGTGACACCACTTTCTTCCAAACTGTTTTAAATTCAGTCAAAAATCAAACAGGAGAATCATGCTTAGAGCTGGGCTTGACTCAAAACCTGGGAGTGAAACATTGGGGTTTCTCATTTGATGGTCACAGTCCCGCTGGGACAGGTAACAGCTCCCTGTTTGAAGACCTAGAGGGATGACAGAGCTGGGGAGGTGGTGCAAGCATCCCCACCCCTAGTCCCACCACCGTTTTTTAGTCCCTGCTCAGACTCCTGGAAGGTGATGGGAGATGAACTGGGACCTTGCCCCTGCAGGGTGTGGCACAGGCACCAAAGGCAAGCCATGGCCATGGTGGGGAATTGTCCTGCCTGTGTCTGTGATGTTCTTTAATATCTTAGGGGACTGCAGTGTACAGGGTTCTCAGACTGCCCCCAAATTTGCCAGCTTGAAATGCCCTTTAAAATGTATTTTTAAAAATCCAAACACTATTAAATGCAAAGAAATCATGAAAAACAACAAGGAACAAAAGCTCTCAATCCTAGCTGAGCACTGCACAGACAGGAACCTGCTCTGACGTACATGAGCACCCCATAGGGATTAACTCTCTCCTGCCCAACAAAGCCAGCCTTCCAGTTTCTACTTTGCAGCACATTTTGTGTGCTATATATGTATTCAATTTAGCCAGATAGGGAGATTAAAATGTACAGGCTTAGTACCTATCTGCAGTTGTCTCCACCCAAAAAAAAACCCCCCACAATCCTGGTCCAGGAGTTTTCTGCCTGTATGACAGATCCAAAGAAATTTCCCTTGTGAAGCAGAAACAAGATACAGGCAGCAGAAGTCTAAAGAAAAACAACAAGGAGAAGCTCTAGGAATCATTTTCCCCTTTGCTTTCCTAGTAAATATGCAGAAAAGAGTCTATTGCATGTCTACTACCAAAGGGTTAATATTTTGCTACCCTCGTGCCTTAACCGAGGTTCCTAAAGCCCTTTGCAGCCACTGCTTCACTCAGTCTCAGGTACACCCACCTAAGACACAGCTGGAGTAACTAACCCTCTTATAAAAAGAGGGGCAGTGAACCACAGGGGGGACTTGTGTAAAGCCACCTAATAAACAATTGCTGGAAAAGAAATTAGGAGGTGGGATTCTCAGTTTTGACTTTAACCTTCAAGTCAGGTTTCCTCCTTTTCCCAAACCTGCAGTGCCAAACCACTGCAGTATCAAACATGCAACAGCATCCTCCATCTTCTTGTCATCTTTGGTACCACATTAGGGTGGAGGGACATGTAGGCTGCAAGCCTCCAGACCTTTACCTGCCTTTTTAGGAGACTGCCATTTACAATGCTGGACTGGGAGATTCATGCTTCTGGCTATCTGCATTATCCTTAATTTCTATAATGGTACATCATCACCGAGGGGGGAATTACACAGAAATTACTTGCTTCAGGTACTGCATCTGTCCCATGTTTAAGCACAGTGTCTGATGTTTTTCCCGATGTACCACATGCTCTTATTCCTTTTTTTTTTTTCCCTGCATCTGTGGGAAATTCGAAGTCTCACCATGAGACCACCTGCACAGGGATACAGCCCATAGAAGGTCTCAGTTGTGGCTGCAGCAAGAACAGTTTGGAACAGTGTAGAATTTTTCCAATGTGATAATTAAAACATAGTGTCACCTATATGTGCTTGTCCTTCTCACCATAAGCTGCAAATTTTGAATTCTCTCATTTTTTACTTTCGGGTCTGACTGGACACAACTACCATCTTGGGGGGCCTGACTGGTTGTCTGCAAGGGAGGTGTGTAGACATCAGCTCTCTTTCCCTGACAACCCGTTGCTGTGGTACAGCACAAGACATGAGCAAGATGCTCCATAGCATCTGAGATGGCAGTGAAAATCCTGTGACAGAGGCAAGATCCTTGGAGATGGGTATGTCTTAACAGGTACAGTGTTTTCCTTGATAAATAAGTGTAAAATATTTACTACCTTTCACTCTACTGCCCTTTGACAAAATTATGAAAAAAAATTTCACTCAAAAGAAAGGGAAGAAGAAGGAATTTATGGTAGGGAATTCCTCATGTCTGCATATCTGTTCTAAAAATGGAAAATGTTCATGAGCTGTATCCAGTCACTTAATTGAAATCTTTTCCCAAAACACCACCTCTACTTTTCTTAATTCTGGGTTGGTACCATTCTGAATCTATACTTTGAGTTCATCTGAAAATGAGACAACACTATGTTGAACATGCCTTAGCTACCATTGCAGGAGTGTGGTATGAGACATACCATTTCACACATGGCATGGAAAGTATGATAGACCAATATTGAACTCAAAAGCATGCCAACGAGTTTCTGGATGAAGTTGCTAATCAGTATGCCCTGTATTTAATGTGCTTGCACTCTCCACACATCAGTGCAGTGTAGAAGTACTGGGGGAAGTGCCGTAGGTGACATGCTGTACTTTTCTGAGGCTCTTGTCTTCCACTTGACTATGCCTAAGGCCCTTGCCCTCTGTGAGGATCTGTCTAGGAGCAAGTGCAAAGTTCAAGAGAGATGTCTGCGATGGTATTATGGCATGATATGGGTGAGAAAAGAGGGAGAAAGCATTTGCTGATAATCAGAATGTGAAGAAATTAATTTCAGTAATTTCAGGCTTGTGCTGCTCAAAGGTCAGTGTTCAGTGACATTTGACAGGAAATGAGAACTTCTCCGTTGAGATCAACAAGACATCAGTATTGTTCAATGTTTCTTGAACACTACAGAAGGTGGCCTAAAATGCTCCTAATTCTTACCATTTCTCTACCTCTAGAAAGTCCAACAAAGTCTGGTTTTCGTACTGGTTTAAGTGTCCTGAAACTTGGGCTTGAAACCTAAAACCTTCCTCATCCATGTCCCTCCTATTAGTGATGAGACAACAGGATCACAGATCCTCTTAAGGATCTTAAATTAAAACCCTTTCTTCCAGTGCTGCTCTTCTTGTCTCCATTTGCTAATTGTGAATATGGAAACTTGATAGCCAGAGACCTCATGCTAGAGCCTTACAGATCTACAGATTACACAGCTGTAATTAAATTGATGAGAGTAGAGGGAACGGAATTAATATTAAAAAAAAAATGGAAGAAAGAAAACAACAACAACCTAACACCCAGAAATCAAATCCATGACAATTACTTTAAATGTGTGATATGTGGTCAGTGACATATGAGTCACTTGAGCCTATCTTTATAGGAGTAGCAAAGTATGAATAAAACACCCAGCTGGCATGGTGCCACTGTCCCTGTAGCTATATCAGAGCATGACAGCAGCCTGCATTGTCAGCTAGAGGCTTATTGTCATCAAGGCCAATAGAAATCTTAGTCCTGGTGCTCGCTAAGAGTCATCCTATACCTCAACGCTCTATTGCAAGTCTTCCTTGGAGCTGTCTTCCATAGCTGTATTTCTCTTCAGTGCCTTTACACCCCCATTTTGTTTTCATGATTCCAAGAGAGTTTTCAAAAGAATTAATTGTAGGTACCTGTGTCTTTTCCTCTCATAGTTATATTGCCCACAACACTAACAGCTCTGCAGTGCAGGTTCAACCTACACTTGCTTTAATGAATCTGGGCTAACATGGAAGTTGGTTGTTGCCTGCCAGGATTAACAATCCAATGCATGGAAGTCCACTTTATGGGGTGTGACCATGGACCTTGGCCAGGCCCAACCGGATTCTCCATTTGAGGACATGAGCGTGGCCAGTGCTTAACCATTACACTTGCTCCCTGCAGCACAAGGAGGTCCTCTGTGAAAAGGAGATTGTGGAGTAATGGATATTCGCAAAGCCTTTAAAAAAGTTGAACTGGCATCTGTCTGGAATGACGTTGGTTATGGTTGACTCTGCTCCAGCTAGACGGATAGATTAGATAAAGCAATACAGGTGCCCTCCAGCTCTGCCACTCTGTGACAACGCCCTTAGAGCAGTCTGCACCACCATTAGCTTGATGAGCCATCACAACTAAAACATAAAGAGGAGGCAAGAGCCTATTTTGGTTTAAGAGAGAGCTTGTAGTAAATTAGTGTACTTCCAAAGCTCTGATTGTGTAGATACAAATGTAGCACAACTGCAAATGTTGATAAACTGCCATAGTTTTAAACCAGGTCCATTTCATCCCACCCTCTGTTGCCAAGGAGCAGACTAGAGGGATGTTGGAAGGGCAAGATTAGTTTTCCAGAAATAACTGGTCTTCTACGCTGCGTCACTCTTTACCAGCGTGCTGACGTTGCAGCCATGTTGTGCTAAAAGGTCAAATCCATTCAGTTCCTGTGTTGTGACCCTGGTTCCCAGGGGGGCTCACACAGCACACTTGCTAACTCACTCCCACCCCCAGGCTCGGGTGAAGCAGCCCTTTCCCTTGAAGAGGAAACCTAGAAGAGAGAAGAGTTTCCATTAAGTGCCAGATGGATGGTTGGGAACACAGTCCAACTACATGGCTCAGCCGCACTTCTCAGCCCCTATCCCCCAAAAGATCGAGTCTCTTCTTAGTGGCTCTAAATGGGAACAACACATGAATTCCAAAATGAGTGAGGGAGTTATGCAACCATGAGGCAACTGATCTCATGTTCATATCGTTGGGAAGCAGAGGAGCCTTCCCCCGCATCTTACCCAAGCAGACAGTGAGCAGGGTTTCCTTAATGGGAATCCCTCCACTGCTTCTCCCCCAAATCCCTAGCTCATCCGTGTGGGGTGTGCTGCCTGTGCATCAGATGGGTGGAATGAGGCTGTCAACTTATTTTTCATTCAAAGGTTTAGCTGAAGATATATTTGAACTCCACACATATATTTAAAGGGAAGTTTTTTCAGCAAGTGTAGTAGGCTTAGTCTGAAATGCCCACCTCTATCCACCCCTCTCCCTCTGGAGAAAGGAGGCAGCTCAGTTTGTTGCCTTTCACTATATGTGCTTGTAAGAAAGTTGTGAGGGAAAAGCTCAAATATGTGGGCTGAACACTCCAAGATAAAAAATAACAAAACCAAAAAAAACACCATGGTCCTCATCAGTGAGATGACAGCTTGAGTTGCACCCTGAAGTTGGTGAAGACTAGCTGGGGAAGGAGAAGGGCTTTGTCCTTTGCCAGCGGTGTGGCATGTGTGTGTGCAGCACAGGTTAAAAAAGACTGACTGAGAACTCTCCCACATTTCCAAACTTTCCAGAATCTTCCATCACCTAATTTTCATTTGCTCCAAGAGTTCAGAACCATTTACAAGTCACTGATTTATCTCACCTTGGGACTAACCCAGCTACTCCTGCTGGGTGAGGTAGCATGACTTACCCAGGTCAGGCCATGACAGAAGCAAGAGAAAGCCTGAGGAGCATCTGTTCTCAATGCTTTTCTACATGTCAGGCCATGTCTGTTCTCTCTGCACACAAGTTTGAGGAAAACTTGGTGCCTGAATGGGTTTTCCTGGGAGATTGGGGTGCATTTGCATGAGCATATCCAATAACTAGGTAACTGCCATAGCTGGTGAAGACCAACTCCCTCCTAGGAGGCCACAGAGGAAGATGACTTTCCCTGCCTGGTGTGGCTGGGGAGAGGGGCTGAACCCTGACCAGGAGGTGGGGATGGGAGACAGGTCATGGCCCTTCAGGAATCGATTTCCCCAGTGTCACCAGGACAGCCCTCCAGGGGAAGAGCTAAAGCTCCCTACACCAGGTGTCCAAACAGCTATGCTAGAGCCTTCTCTGCCCTCTCCTCCTCAGGAGTGAGAGAGCTTTGGGCTAGGGCTGACTCAGCTCAGCAGGGCACAGAGGGACACCCCACCAGGCAGCCCTACCAGCACCAGGGCTGGGTGGTACCAGCGTGACCGCAGGCATCTGCCATCCCAGGCCCTGTGTGCCCACTCACCGGGCTGCTGGAGCTACAGCCAGACTGAGCACAGGAGTGACCGCAACATGGAAGGGTTACAGTCAGGAGGGCTGCTGGGTCTGTCATATGATCATATGAAGGGTGTTGCCCTAAGATGGAAAAACTCAGCTTTGTGTCCCAGCAATGCCACACACTACCTCTATAGCCTTGGGCGAGTCACTCAACTTTCATTTATCCAGCTATAAAGTAAGTGCAAAGGGTTTTTTCCTTTTATATTTATTATTTACTTTTTCTTCTCTTTTCACGTATTAAGCTCCTTGGGCAGTCTCTTAATACCCAGCAAGTCTAGCTCCTTGCATGTTATGGTGCAGATCTTATTTGGTTGTTTACCTCCTCCCATAACATAAATGAAAATTCACTATTAATATCCCTGTAGGAATACTGAGATTGGGAGAGGCTATTTTGGGAATGACAGGATGGAGGGGGGGAAAAAAAGTATTTTGTTAAAATGCAGACACTGCCCTTCCTAAGCCAGGCTGAGTTAGCATCCCAGAATTGAGTAATAAATGCTACTTTTTTTCTGTGTCCATCCCTTCTTTCAGCCATTCTAAGCTGAACCTTTCTGCTGCAGTGTATGTTCTGTCCTCAATTAAAAAAAAAAAAAGGCACAAAATAAAATAAACCCCTGATAATATAATTCTTCTCCCACTGCCTGAGTCTCTGCACCAGGGAACTGTGAATAATCTCCCAGTGCAAACAGCCCCCTGTGTAAAAATAGCAACACAACTGCAAACTTCAGGGTAATCACTGCTTGATTTCAAAATATTTGTTCTGCTCCTGCCCTGTCCTTTATCTCTCAGACCTCTATATGTCACTAAAGCAACATTGGACAGCTCCTCGCCAGGTCTGCCTCCTCCAATGTGCTCCATCATTATTAATGGAAACAATCTCCATCTCGGAGTATTTAAAAATATACCCTTTTCTAAATATAGGCAATCTGCGTGTGCTTAACTACTACAGGGCAGAACGAGAGGGACCAAAATATTGACATGCACTGGGTGTGTATAATTTGTTTTGATTCCTGCTCCCCCTGCCACCTCCCAATACCAATCTGTATATTACCCACACACCTTGGAGGAAAATCTGTCATTATTTAGCATGAGGAATGTATCTGCTGCTTAGAGCCTGGAGTTTCCTTTGTTTATTTTTCCATCCTCTGTCCAAACGGTGTCAATGAGAGTGGAGCTTACTGAGCTATTTATAGCCTCTCGCCACACTAGGCTGCACCTTGCCAGCAGCAGCAGCAGCAGCCTACCCCTCCCCCGGGGGAAACAGGATGGGGCAGGCCATGGGGCAGGGCAGGGCACAGGGCCCCGGGCAAGGAGAGGAGGGCAGGTGAAAGCCTGGAAGTCAAGGAGGGGAGGAAGCAAACCAAAGGTTGTATGCAAAGTGGGGACCATGGCATGCAAGGTGGAGAGGAGCAGGGTGCAGGTGGACCAGAGGAGCTGTGTCAGGTGCTTGTCAGGGAATGGAAACTGGAAACATCAAAAATTGTTTTGAGAGAGATTTGAGGAGGGATGTGTCAGGTAGCTATTTCCTGGATAGGATGGGGGCTTTGAATTAAATCATCTTGGGTCAACCCTTGCCTGGGATCAAGGAGTACGTGGGAGCTGGTCAGAGCAAAACCTGCCTCTTGGGAAGTGGGTTTTGGGGGGTACAGAAACAGCCCATCTCACTCAGTACAGCAGGAGCATCTGAAAAAAGAGCAGTGCTGGAGTTTGACCCATGGGGAGGGGTCAACTACTCCAGCAAGAGTCATAATTGGGACTGGGGAACTCTGGGCTTAAGTGGCCTGTTGCCGCAGGGGACTGGGTTCAGGGTGTGCTCCCCATCCCTTCCCCAGCATCATCCCTGTTCTAGGGTGGTAAGCTCTGACCTTGGCTGCAGCAGACAGGCAGAACCATGACAAGTGTGTGGGAACACCCCAAGAGGGTCTCAGTGCCTTCTCTACAGCCCCCCCGGCTCTCACTGAGCCTTTGCCTCCTGCACCGTGCCTGGCCCCTCTCCCTGTGGGTCCTGCCTGCTTCCTGAGCCCCACGGAGGACATTTTCCCACCCCTGCCCGTGGGTGGATTTGATTCATGCCTGGTTTTATGTGCAGACATGTGCTGGTGGCAGTTCCCTAAAAGGGGGTGAAGGCAACCTACCCACTAACAGAGGCAGCTCTGGGGCTCCGTTTGTGGCTGTGTTCTGTTGTTGTTAGCGTTAATAAGCTTGCCCTTGGTGCAGTCTGCAGGGCTTGAGGAGCTGACTAAGGAGCAAAAATCCAGGGAAGGGGGAGAGCAGGAAAGGGAGCTCTCATTTGGGAATGTGTGTGTGCATGCTCTCCCTTGAGTACATGTCCAGAGCCTAAGGCCACCCTATTTTTCTAACGGGGTGCAGGGAATAAGCTGCAGTTTCTGCTTGAGGTATTGCTTGAGCTGGCAGGGAGAGCTGGGCTGGCCAGATGGAGGGATGAGAGGGAGGCAGGGAGAGAGAGGCAGGCAGGGATGGGAGGGGGGAGAAGGGAGCTAGACACCTACGCAAACACAGAGTGAGAGGAGATCCTTGGATGCAAACACAGACACAGGCGTCCTCCTCCTCCTCACATGCCCCTGATTCATTTCCACATGCCATACACGTGACATGCTAATTCAGGGCTACTACAGAACTCCAGGGCGAGAGAGGAACAGGAGAGAGAAATAAAACCCAGTAAGGCACCGAACTGCAGATTTTTAAAGGGGATCCAGCGCAGCTTAGCCGTACTCCCGCCCCGTGCTCCCTTCGGGGGAGGCAGAGCCGGGCTGGCCTCGCTGGCAGCCCCCCCGCCTCCTCATGCCCCACGCACCCCCACACCACCACCTTGCGGGAGTGGCTCCACGTGAGCCCCGCACACAGAACCAGCACGGTGCTAGAGCACATCCCACCCATCCCCGGGACACACGCGGTTACATCAGCGGCACGCTCCCCTCCGCGCCCCTGCGGCACCACGCGGGCTGGGGCGGCCTCAGCCTCTGCCCTCCTCCCCAGCACCGGGGGCCTGCCGAGCTCGAGTCTATTTTTAAATACAGGCACAGAAGTCCTACGTGCTAGGGGGCGAATAAGCTCCAAACAACCCCGTTACAAGCCCGGGCATCCCCAAGGTAAATGTAGTTACCCGGCAGTGGGGCAGGAAATGCTCCACGCCGCAACCCCCTCACTGCAGCCCACTCCCCCACCACTGGCTCCGACTTTTGGTGCCCCTGCCCACCTCCATTCCCAAGCCGCGGCAGGCTGCCTGCCCTGCCTGACTGTGACAAGATGCTGAAAAGGAGGGGAGGTAAAATATGAAATACAGCTGTGGCTGTCAGTGGGCTGAAGTACCTCTGGCGATATGACTGCTCCAACCCCACTGGGGTTTACACCAGGGTAACAGATAGGACAGTTTTATCCTCTGTATCTGTACCCTTGCCCAGTTTATGCGGCACTTTCTTACCATCCATTCGTCCAATGCTGGGTCCAAAATGAATGAACCACCTGGATTCATAATTTCTATCATGCAGAAATAACATCAGTACGACGAGCTCTGCAGCCCATCACCAGCCATCTTCCTCCCACTCCCTGTTTAAGGCTGCATCAATGCAAAGACCTGAAGAGCTTCACCCCCTCAAGCACTACCAGGTGTGCCAGAGACATGGGAAGGGGAAAACAAATTTCCTCTTCAGAGCCCCCCCCAGCATGGGGAGGCAAGGACTCTTATCTCAGCCATGCCAGGTGAGACAAAGAGGGGATCAAGTCCCTAGTCCACACCAGAGCAAATGTGGTGAGGAAGAACAAGCACCCTCTGAACTGCACTGGGAAGTGGTGGTGGCCAACAGCAGCAGGACTAGACCTCTCCCCAGCAAAAGACAAGTGATGGTGGGGGCTTCCAGTGCCCTTCGGGGTTAGCCGTGAGCACCCCCAGCTCCCATTGCATCAGGTCGGTCTGATGGGGACTGGGTGGGCATGACATAAGGAACTTAGTGGAGTTACCTCTTCATAGCATGGAGAACCAAAGATATTTTGGGCTATATTGTATCCTGAGGATATTTTTGCTAACTGGACTAGCCCTTCAGACATCTCTAACAGGAGCTCCAAATCTAGGAAGACAAAAACGTCTTTGCCTTCTCCTGAGCAGAAGCTTGTGTGTTTCACCTTTGAAAAGCACATCAGTGAAATTTGGGTTGCAGTCCTGGTAATTTGTTCCTGTGAAAAGGTAGTGGGTTACAACTTTTTCTCCAAGTGTTGTCTACCCTTCTCTTTTTGGGAGCCAGCGGAGCTGGACCTTGGCCCCAAGAAAGATATCTTAGCAAGCTTCTTGCTTCTGCTTTTCTGAGGAGGAAAGAGAGAGGATCTAGTTTACTGGCTCTAGCTCTCCCCATGTATGAAGGGACTTTCTTTGCTAGACTGAATATTTTGAACCAAGATCTGTGAAGGAGAATACACAGCCATTCCATGTTTATCTGCCACCATTTATATTAGAGACACTCTGCTCACTCAGTAGAAGAAACCTGTGTTGCTTCATGCAAAGAATGAGAGGAGAAGGTGGAAAGCATTCAAGTTAAATATTCCACCCAAGTATTTTAAACTGACAGTCACATGAAGTAAAAAATCCCGCAAGCTATATAAGACTGTGTAAGGCTTACTGAAAAACAAGGCTTTCTGTCTAAGGCAGAGGAAACAAAGGTCACTCATAACACCCACTGATGTTTGTATTTTTAAACTCTTATTATGTCCGTTCTTAGAGGCCCTAATCATGATCAAGGTCTTTCTGTGTATGGACAAGAAGGTAAGATATCAACCTCAGAATGTTTTTAATGATGCAGACAGACAGTTATGGTGGAAGCGGTCACAAATGTACACATGCAGAAGTGTGTGTGTGTTTATATGTATCATCCTGTCTCTTTACAGTACTGCCCATGGGCACCACAGTGCAAGATGCTACCCCCAAAATAACAAGGAAATCCATGACCAAAGAATGTGCAACTGCAAGTAAAGACCAAACTGACCTGAGTGCTTAGTTTGAGCCCAACAAGCTGCTGCACCCAAGCTGGCATTGCAGCCCGGGAGTCCTGCCTCTCCCTGTCTCCAGTAACCGTGAGACAGCACTCCTTCCCACATTTGCAGGAACAATGATTTTTTTTTTTTTTTTTGTAATTATATTAATACCTGTTCTTCCCTCATGCTAGCAATTTGGTTGATTTCTTGTTTATTGCTTTTCACCTTCTACCATCAATAATTCAGCCACATAGCCCCCAGGAGGTGGAGAACTAAATACTCATTTTACAGAGACTTGCCTAGGAAAGGAGTGATATGATAGCTGGAATCAGATCCCTGGCATTCCTGGTTCCTAACCCAAGCCACAATCCCAGAGATGGCAATCCCACAACCTGTGATGCCAAGGCTCTTGCTGGATTTTGGAGGTTTGTTCTGGTTTCTGTCTCATTGAGTTTTGCCAGGAATAACAACTACAGGATGTGACCCTGATTGTAAGTGAGGTCCATAGGTGGCTTGTGCACTATCAGTCTTGCTTCTTCTCCTCTGGTCTTTAATCCTGTATTTCCCAAATCAAAGTGGTGTACCCAGATCCTCTCAGGATCTGTGGATTAGGTCATGGGGTTCATTTCAGTGCTCAGTAAAAGCTGGTTCTTGTAATTAAACTGCTACCATTGTCAACCCCAGAAATTCCTGTTTTAGAGACTGGAAGGGGTGAGGAGAGAAAAGGCTGTGAAGAATCAGCTCTACTCACACTCTCTAGCGAGTGTCTGAGCCATATAGGTCAGGCAGAAGCCATTTGCTGTGCTGTACCTGCTCCATGGATGAACAGGGGACTGCATTCTGCATATATGTCAGCTGTCTTGCTTTTCAGTTCAATTCAATTAGCTAAATCCTTCTTAAAACCCTGTAGAAATAAATATCCCTCTACTCCTCAAGCTACTGCCTTTTTTTTTTTTTTTTTTTTTGGAGGGGGGTGGTTTCTGTGCATGCTGTCCTTCCAGCTCATCCTTCAAACACCCCGGCCATCTCTTCGGGTGCCGTGGGCTATTTTTAACCCATGTGCAGGTTTGAGCGAAGCCTCCCCGTGCCGGAGTCCCCCCGCTGGGGTGCGGAAGGGGCTGGCGGCGTGGAGCAGGGAGCGAAGTCAAGCCACAAGGGGGCATGTGCTCTTCTAATTCATAAAATGTGCCTTCATTGACAAAAATGCTGAACAATTGGTGAATGGTGTGTGCATAAGTTAATGCCGCTGGAGAACACACGGGTAGTGACGGGGGAGCTTGGCTGGGGGGCTTGTGAGCAGGGGAACAGAGAGATGGGAAGGAGTGGCAGGGCCCTAAAATGCATCTGGGATGTCTCTGCACCTCTCTCCTGCTGAAGCAGGGAGCTCTAGTGAGAGGAGAGTCAGAGAGCCTAATTCTGCTCCCAAACTCCACTGAAAGCAATTACAATGGTAACGTCTAAGCCAGGGGGATGTTAGTGACGGTCACAGGCTCGAGCTGGCTCTGGGGATGCTTTGTTGGTTTTTTTAAGGTTTTGTAGCAAATGCGTTCAGCTGCCAAACATTTTTAATTCCTTCACTAGGTGAGACGGTACAAGAGACTAATGGCTAATAAGGATATTTACACACAGAATATTTATTTCTAAGCAAACTTTACATCCACCTGCATCTCCTAGACTGGTGTAGCTGAACCCATCCTCACCACAGTAAGTTCCCCAGCTTCTGCTGTCTCTTCCTGCCCTACAGCGCTGTTTTGGGGCTTGGGTAGTTTCACCAAAGGACAACCAGTGTAGAGGGAAGAGAAATGGGGCTGAGCACTGAACAGGGAGCCAGGACCCTTGGGGATGCACCCAGCCCTGCTATGGTCTCCAGTGTCTGTGAGTACTCTGATGAATTAGAGGAACTAGGAACTGCTAAAGACTACTGTGAAGTCTTGTTTTCAAACAGATTTCCCAATGCAATGGATAAAAGAAAATACGAGATGAGCAGAAGTTTTTCTGTCTGAGCATGTCACAATAAATATTTGGTTTATTGGCTTTTTAGAGTCCTATCTTCTCAATCCAAAATGGAATCAGGTGTACTGGGAATCAGTTTACAACTTCCCAGTATATGAGTCAAAATGTGCAGCTCATCACCTGTAATTCCAGTGACTGCAGTGGAGTTCAGACAAGGATGAATTTGACAAAAGAGGACTGATCAGGATTGTCCTAAGAAATATCAGAAATGGAGAGGCAACCCTCATTCTGCCTGCCCTGCGAGCTCACCTCCTTCTTCTGCAAACCTTCTCCTCCAGCTGTGAGGGCAATGCAGTCAGACTTTCATCCACTGTAGACTGTGCCCAGCCAGCATACATTGGGGTCTTCCACCAGTCCCTACAGACTGCACTGAAATAAGGGACAGGGTGGCAGAGGGTGAGTCTCACCCCACTCCCCGGATTATTCCCTGCTTCCCTTTCCTTTCTTTGGTGGGAAGGGGAGGGGAAAAGCCAGGCAGTAAAGAAAGTACCAGCACTGTCCCTACAGCACAAGGAGAGGAGGTACTGGATTACTCCATAGTGACAAGCTGATGTGTCCCAGGAAGCGCCTTCTTGAGTAACCAGGCATGGAAGAACCAGGCGTACAGCCACCATTGTTTGACTTTGATGATTCAGCCTTCAAGCTCCTTCACCTCATTTTAAAAAGGCAGGAAAAGCCCTGTCATGCAGGTCAGAAAATCGTGTTGCCCTCTGTCTCCATCTTTCCCCCTGCACCAGTGCAAGCAAGACGTAAGTGCTGCAAGGTTTTATACAAAACAGAAGAGGGGAAGCAGACTGGATTTACCTGTGGTACGAAACAGATTTACCTCTTGAATGAGATAGCCCAAAATGGCCTCTCTGAGAATTTTGGCTAAATTCAGGAGAGGTAGAAATAAACATGCAAAGGGCTTTCTGTCATGAAAGGTGCTCTGACACAACAGTGATGTGTGTGTATAACACTTATTGGGGAAATCAGCAGGAACAAACCCAGCCTCAAGTATTCTAAAGCCTGGGACATGACATGCAAGGCTGCTGCATAGGGGTCTCCTATCGGAAACTGTGTGACTAGTTCATGCTGCTGACAGCAATACCGCTACATTCAACATTTTATGTGTGGCATGGGCAAGACTTTGGGAAGTCTGGCTTGCCCATGGGACATGATTGGTTAGGTAGGATGCAGGACCGTAACCTCTCGTTGTCTTTACAGTTTTTCAGGCCTCTGGTAGTGCTATAGCTGATCATGATTTTGCTTTTGCTAAATTCCAGATAAATCCTCCTGCACTCTGTGCAGACCGGAAATTTCCCTTTGGACTGCAAGTTGTGAGGGTAGCCCTTCCCTGCATGGGAAAAAAAGACATCTTCCTGTGACTTGGGGCTGGACATAGCCACTTGTTCATGTGCTGTGATGCCTATGTAACCTGTAGCCTCTAATATCCCTAAAGCCATGTGCCATGAAGCCTATCCAGACTGAAAATCTCCTGGTTCTTCTTCCAGGACTGAAGTTCCTGCAGTAGTTCCTGGTAGTCTTTAAACACAGGATGCCAATTTGATTTAAAAGCTGAAAATAGCAAGATGTGTCTGTCCCACACACCATGAAATTTGGTAACTTACTTTGTCCATCCTCCCTCCCCTTTTCTAATTGTTCTTTTTTGCACAGTTCTCCATTTAGACTGCAATCTCTTTGTGTACAGTATGCTCTCCTATACTTAACCACAAAGCACTGTATGCACTGAACTGCTTTTTTTCACTATTATTTAGTGCTCAGAACATTTGTTGCTGCACAGGTGGTGTGGTGTCTCCATGCTTTTCTAGAAAATTCCTATAGTCATAGGACTGAGATGTCTACGAAGTCAACAATGAAATGCCACAAGAAATATCCCTTCCCAACACAATCTTAACTGTGAGTTGCTGGCATTAGCTCCCAGAAATGGCATGGCAAAAAGTGAGGAGCCTAATAAATTGACCTGAGGCACTCTCTTTGAGTGTGCTGTTATTAGAATTACAGACAACAAATTGGAAATCCAACATTTATCTGCATCTATTCTGAGTGTGTTGACTGTAGCTGTATTGATTACCTGTTAGAGCAGCTTGGAATAGCTGATATCGTGATACAGTGCAAGGTCTATGTTGAGAGATGGAGCATGTTTTTTTTGGTTTGCCAGCAGAGATTTAGCCAATGTGCCCATAGTAATCCCTTGCTGCAGGTTTTGTCCACAGCCTAGTGGTATGATCTCCTGGTCACTGGGGGAGGTGAGCAAGGCCATCTCACTGAAGGAATCTCTATAGAAAGGGAAAAGTCAAGATATCTTTTAGTGTCTTATATGTAGGCTCAGCACTTGAACAGAAGCCAAGCCAAGCTTGCACCTGTTTGCTTGTGTCACCTTGTCTTGTGCTTTACCACAGAAAGGGAGACAGTGGACTCTGTCCAAGAGACCTCCATACTTGTTTCCAGTGTGCCTGCGATGGTGGGTGAGGGCCCTGCTGTGGCACAGCACCCAGAGGGCAGAGTTGAAGTTGCATTGCAAACAGCAATGTGTGCAACAAAATTGTGTCTCTTCTTTGCTCGCTTTCACCCTCACTCAGCTTCTCTACTTCTTGAAATGAAGGAAATTTAATTCCCTCTAAGCAAAGTTCTGGGATATCAAATATTTTTCAATTCACACACACACGTACACACCTCCAGAAAAATGCAACATTTTCCATGTCCAGAGCCTGGATCCCCACACTGGATTTGGTTCACTGTGTTGCACACTGCTTCCCTCTTAATGCTCCTGTGTTTGCAGGTACCAGCATGAAACTCCACAGAGGAGCTGGGGAAAGACTCTGGAGTAGCCTGGAGTTGTAACTACACTTAGAAAGGTGGAGAGGACAAATGTGAAGGGAGCACATATGACAAGCAAGAGACCTGAAACAAAGCACTCCAAAGCCCTGTGAGGTATGGATATTGGTTATGAAGTTTGTAAAGCTCAACTGTTCAGCTTCTCTCACTTCTTTTCACTGCTTTCTTTTGTCCACCACATTCCTTTTGGCTCTTTTTACTCCCCTACAGTGCTTCAGGTCCTCTCAAATCCCCTCCATTACACCCACACTTTGTACTTCCATACCTTCTGACACCCTCCCCTTCCTCTCCATGCATGCACTGTTTGCAGCTGTCCTCCCTCGTTTCCTCCCACGTCCATCTTAGCTTTACCCTTTTCCTTCCCACTCCTCACGTGGAGGTTATTTGACATACCTGTGGGCAACAAGGAGTGGGGCAGTGCTGTGAGGTGTGAGTGTACCAGGTGCAGGGTGGCAGGACAGGGAACAAGAGCCAAGGTCCAGCCCCAGGCTGGTCTTGGGGAAGGGAAGCCCTTGGGAAGGAGGTTGAGAGCTCTGGAAATTCAGAGGCTCATTCTTGGTCAAGCAAAAGAAGGAAAACAGTGTCTGCACAGCTCCAGGTGGCTCTGGCCAGAGACAGGCTTGGTGCCAAGCAGAATTCCCCTCTAACTAACATACTCCGCTTACACAGAGGGAAAAGGAGAGTGTTTCTAGCTCACTCTCCTCACAGCCTACCTGGCCTTCATTCTCCACCAGGCCTCTCATCATACTTTTGGGCTAGGGCCTCAGCTCTACTCCCTTGTCTTTGTTTCCTGCTGCCTTCTAGCCTCCCCCTCTAATTGCTTTTGCCTTTCCAGTCCTATACTCTTCTGCCTGTGTTCTACTCCAGACCCTTCTCCCTTCTGCACTGTTCAGTCAGCACACGTGCCCCAAAGCTTTCCCTCTGTTAAGCACCCCCAGAAATTAAAAAATTTAGAAACTCTAGAACAGTTTGTGCTAAAGGGATTTTTTTATCTGTGACTTACAGGCATAGATGACCAAATTGCTTGTTTTTCTTTGGCTGCATTCACTTTACTTGTTCCAGGTAACCTAATCCTGTTTTTTTAACTGTCTTCTATCTTCCTCCACTTAGTCCTTGCTGATTTTTCCTGACTACTTACCTTTCTAAAACAACACTGGACCGTTTATTTTAGAGAACTCACAATGTTGTTTTTAAATGATAGTGGGGTTTGGACAAAAGGAGCTCTTGTAAAACACAAGAAACTTGTACATCACTCTGTTCCCAAAAGCTGTCAAGAGAAGTCACCCTGCATAGTGCATGGGTGCAGCTCAGGTTTAGCCAACACCTCATGTCACCTGAGATCACTTAGTTATTTTACCAGCAAGCTGCTGGAAATCTTCTTTCTTCAGCACATGTCTTACTGCTCATGTGCACCTCACCTCACTCTCTTTGATTTGATAGTTTGCCACAAGCTGATACGGGGACCGAAGCTCAAAGGTCAGTCACTTTTGCAGCAGAGTGTCATCACCGGTGCAGAGCACCAGCAGAAATTAATATCCAAGAACAGGCCAGTCTGAACAGGACCAAAACTTCTTTTTAAAAATTAATAGTAATAATAATAACAGCCATCATCAATAGTGATACAAAGATGGATGAATGCGTGAATGAATGATTCATAAAATGGCCGTACTTTCATTCTTTTCCTATTTGTCCCTTGGAAGTAGGAGTGGAGCCTCTGTGCACACCAATGCTAGTCTTGGAGTCATCAGGAGTCTGCAGATACAGTTCCAGCTACAGTACATGTGTAGCCATTACATGAAAAAAAGGGATGTGTGAGATGCCCATCTCAGGCAGGCTGCGCATCTGCAACTTCTTGCTCAAATGACTCCAAATTTGCCCCAAGTGGTATTTATCCAGGGCCTCTGGGGGGTTCATTAGTACTGCAAAAATCAGATGGAGCATAAGAATATCGAGGTATGTTGCATACTTCCTTGTTAAGCAGAATATGATGCTCATTCTTCACTATGGTAGAGCAATGCACACTCTCTGGGATGGATCTGAGTGTATACAGTGCTGAAGTATCGTAAGTAATAAATGGTGTACCCAATAGTGCCTAGCTGCAGTGGTGATTAATCATTTAGGCCCTGATCCTGCAAACATGCATGAGTTTAACGTTACTACTATGAGTAATCCCCTTGATTTCAAATTAGATTAGTCACAGTCTTAACACTTGGCACGTGAATAAATGTTTGCAGGGCTAGAGTCCTATTTATGGCCTGATCTTGCAAATTATTACTGTCTAGCACAGTGCCTCTGTTCCTGAATACTTTCACCGATTAAAAAAAAAAAAAGCCTCAAACACTCTTCTGAACTGTAAATGTTGCAGGATTAGATCTGCTGTGTGGTACGTATGCACAGCTCTGCATAGCATAGGTCATGGGTAGATATAGCTGTATCTGGCCATGGGTGTGTGCTTTGATGCAAAGCACTTGAAAGCTGATCACCATCAATGTTTTTTTTATTGTCCTTTACCACTGGTTCTAAGATTTAGGTCTTCCCTCTACAGTGTAAACAGAATTTTGCTCCTATTTCTTTTTAAAGAAAGAAAGAGAGATTAAATCAGTTTTGCTAAGTTAGGGTGAAGAAAATAAGGAAGCAAATAAGCAGCTTGCAAATTTAAGTCACCAGTCTAATCAAATTCCTCTGGGCTGCGGTGTCCTTTCTGTGAAATCAACCTGCATTAAAGCAACTGGGTTGCTGTTTGTGAATGTACCATCTCTGCAAATTACCGCTGCTCCGTTGCATTGTGTTTGTATGAATGGGGGTGACATGTGCTTGCCCACAGGTCCACGTGAGAGAGGTGGGGTGAGGAAGGAAGGATATTTTTAAAATGAATCTAGAGGGAGAAAGTGGACACTGCAGCTTCATAGAATGTGAATGGTATCCTAAAATAACCCCTGTCATCTGCCCACCCGCCCACTGCCAAAATCAAGGTGCAGCTCTTTCATTTAAAATTAATTCCTGGCCCCCGAGGGTATCGATAGATCAATATCTTATGCTTCTGATCTCTTGCAGGCCACCCTTCAATGGCTCATGCAAAGGCTAAAAACAGAAAGATGCAACACAAAAGATACTGCAGTCAGCTCAAGCAAGGGGGATATTTTTAGATCAGAAAAGGGAAAGG